>NW_012115810.1:415659-428830 GCF_000951035.1 Colobus angolensis palliatus | reverse complement strand
AGAGCGGACGCTCCCGCTGGGCTTGCCGGGACGACCGCAGGCGGGATAGGGGTCTGCGCAGCCCTGACCCTCATACCCTTGCATTCTTCCTGCTCTGCCATCTGAGATCACCTAAGCTGTTGCTGGGCCGCCATGATAGTCCCTACCGGGCCAGGAGGCCAGGAGGCCAGGGCACCAGGGGGCTGGGTTTGCCCCAGTCCTTCCCCATATGCCTCTTCTTCCATGCACTTCGCAGCCAAAGATTGGGGGGTCAGTGGGGAGCAAAGAGTCCAATCATTATAGAAAACTACTGAGATTTTGAGAATTCTCAGTAAAGCATGAGTAAACCCGTAGGTGTCTGGAATTAGAAAGACTATTTGTTTTATGGTAATGAGAGAAGCTTACATTAATGAATTCCAGGTTGCCTTACGCTACCTATTCCATCCCCTCAACAGCTCCATAAATTAGATGTTTATCTCATTTTACACAAAAGGAAACTGGGGCTCAAAGCCATCGAGTACTTTGCACTAGTAACATAGCACTAGTAGCTGGTGCAGTCAATATTCCAACCCAGAAACTTCCTTCTCAAAAACCCAGACTGTTTGAAATAGTAATGACATTATCATGCTCACCCTCTGAGATGCAGCAGCCCTACTCTGAAATGCTGGGTGATCCTATTTCTGCTCTACCAGTAAGTGTGCCCATCCCTATGCACTGTTAAGGATTTCCAAATGTTCACAGGGTCTTTGTTCTTTGACCACATTGGGTAATATCTGTCCCTGGCATCTGCTTTACCAGGTTTTCTTAATTTCAACAACCTCTGCCCAGGGAAAGGTAAACATTGCCTCCAGAAGAAAGTAGCAGCCCCCCTCCCCCATCTCAGTGCATCCTCGCCCACCGAGGCACCGACCACTAAAGAACCCAGGGGTCACTAATTCCCAGCCTATGAGGAAATCTGGGGCACCCCGTGAAGACAGAAAATCCTTGAATCACAGTTCAGGGAATCCACGTTCTTTATTTTCCTAATGTCAAAATTAAGGCACAAAAGTGACCTGGGTCGCAGTGGGTGTGATCTCTGGGATCTTTTATACCAGAGGTCCCCAATCCCTGGGCCCCGGACCACAACATACTAGTCCATGGACTGTGAGGAACCAGGCCTCACAGCAGGAGGTGAGCGGCTGGTGAACCAGCATTACCGCTAGAGCTCTGTCTCCTGTCAGATCAGCTGGGCATTAGATTCTCATAAGAGAGCGAACCCTATTGGTGAACCCTGCCTGCCAGGGATCTAGGTTGCTCCTTATGAGAATCTAACAAATGCCTGATGATCTGAGGTGGAACAGTTTCATCCTGAAACCATCACCCCCACTCCACCTCTGATCGGATGAAACCGGTCCCTGATGCCAAAAAGGCTGGGGACACTGCAGTTTATACAATACGTTGGCTAAGCTAGGACAAAATGGTGATTCTCCTTCTCAGGAAAAAATAGTAATACTAATCATAGTGATGACTAACATTATTGACACGTGTGCTAGACAAAGCCCTCACTCACATCTAGTTCTCTGAATTACAGATTCTATGTCTGGGTTTAAGTGGATTTAATTTAAAAGCTTACAGATATATTGAGGTTATTCCAGCGAAAAATAAATGAGGTATGTAGTTGCAGACAACTTGAACTAAAGAAACAAAGAAATAAGTAAACTTTAATCATTATCATCATTATCCCAATTTTATCTAGAACTCTTGCAAGCAGCCACTTCTCTCTAATAATGTACTTCAGCACATGAATTAGTGGCTGAAGTTTATACTGTCTCCACTCCCAACAACACTCTCTCTCTCTCTCTCTGTCTCTCTCTCTCTCCCCTCCCCGCCCTTCCCCTCTGTCACACACACACACACACACACACACACACGGGGAGGGGGGGCAAGGGGGAAGACAGAGAGAGAGAGAAAGAGAGCACACTTGATTTTTTTTTTTTTTTCTTGGAGAAAGGGATAGGTGGAAATTGCATGTGTCTTTGGAATCACTGGAAATGCTGTTTCCCAGTGGTGCATCCCACTCCACATCCTAGCATAATTGCCATAATTTCTTAACCTCAAGAAAGAGTATTCCTTGGTTGGAAAGATATCTCTGTTGTGTCTCCCCTTTCCAGGCATTATCCTGTTTAGTGGAAATCCAGGGACAGTCAACTGGCAGGCTTTATGCTCGTAATCCGACCCCCATGGGTAGAAATTGTAATCCCTGAGATTACCAGGGGCAAAAAGAAAAAGAACAGGTCTCTGAGAATGAAAAACTAAATAATTTTGTCTTGTAGCACTAAATGTTACATTTACTCCCAGTAATACCTTGAGAATCTGTACCAAGAGTTTATAGAATTAGCTCATTCACATCTTTGAAGCAAGTCAATAAAGGAACTAGGTTTTTTTTATCCAAGTGGTTTACAAGAAATGATTCTAAATAAAGAACTATGCAGTATAAAAGGTACAGAATCCTGTCAGACCTGCTACAGCCTAAGAAAATAGAGGTATTTTTCTATAAAAGAGAAGTTTTTTAAAAGATAAATTTTCATCCTCATAATGGACAGATTTCTGAAACAATACCGCAGATATGTGGGTACCAAAGAGCAATATCAGTCCCCTGGGTGGCTGTCCTCCTTTTGGACTTGGGCCTGTAAAACTGTAGACAAGCAGCTTGTCCCTTGGCCCCTTTCCTCCGTGGGCCTTTTCTACTCTTTGTACTTCCCTTTCCTGTCTTTCCTCAGGAATCCCAGTCTTTCTATCCCTCCTGGAAAATGTGTCCTCATTGCATTCCTCTCTGCTCATCAATTAAATTTCTTAACCCTTTGTATTGTGAAAGATAACACACATACAGAAAAGAAGGTCATAAACAACAATGTATAATGGCTTATCACAAGGAAAATATTGATGTCAGGTCATGAAATGGATTCATGTCAGCCTTCCAGAAACTCCTCTTTTGTCCCTCCCTCCAATTCAAAGTTAGTTTCTTTCTTTCTTTCTCTTTCTTTCTGTTTCTTTCTTTTTCTTTCTTTCTTTCTTTCTTTCTTTCTTTCTTTCTTTCTTTCTTTCCTTTTCTTTCTTTCTTTCTCTTTCTTTTCTTTCTTTCTCTTTCTTTCTTTTCTTTCTTTCTGTTTCTTTTTTCTTCCTTTCTTTCTCTCTTTGTTTTCTTTCTTTCTCTTTCTTTTCTCTCTCTCTCTCTCTCTTTCTTCCTCTCTTCCTTTCTTTCTTTCCTTTTATTTTGCAGTGTCTCTGTCGCCAGACTGCAGTGCAGTGGCAGGAACATAGCTCACTGCAGTCTTGACATCCCAAGCTCAAGCAATCCAGCCACCTCAGCCTCCCAAATAGCTGAGACCACAGACACATGCCACCACATCCAGCTCTTTACTTTTAGTAGAGACGAGGTCTCACCATGTTGCCCAAGTTGGTCTCAAACTCCTGAGCTCAAGCAATCCTCCCTCTACAGCCTTCCGAAGAACTGAGATTACAGACTTCAGCCACCACTCCCAGCCCAATTCAAATGTTCAGAATAATCAAATCCTTCTTTTTGTTTATAGTTTACACCTAACTATCCATCCCTAAACAAAATAGATCAGGTTTTCTAGATTTGCTCTTTATATAAATGGAACCATACTGTTTGGCCCCTTTATGTTTGACTTGGTTCCCTTAATATTACATTTGTAATATTCTTCCATGCTGTTGCAAGTAGCTGTAGTGTTTTTGTTTTTCTATTATGTGTAATACCACAATTTACTCATCCATTTTACTGCAGAAAGATATCTAGGCTGTTTCCAGCTTTCACTATTATGAATACTGCCACAATGCACATTTTGCACACTTTCCTTGGTATGCGTAGGCATGCACTTCTGGGAGGTATACATGTAGGAGTGGCATTGTGAGGTCATCGTATATATATGTATGTTTGGTTTTAGTAGACATTGCAGTTTACCGAATTGTTTGTATTGATTTTTATCACTACCAGGAATGCATAAGCTTTCCCAGTTCTTCACATCCTTGACAATTAGAAATGTCACAGTAGACATTCTGGTGAGTGCATAGCAGTATCTCATTGTGGAATTTGACTTTTCTTTATGACTAATGAGTTTGAGCAATTTTTTCTATGATTAGTTGCCATTTGGATGTCCTCTTTTTTTTTTTTTTTTCTTTTTTGTGAGTTGGAGTCTCGTTCTGTTTCCCAGGCTGGAGTGCAGTGACACAAACATGGCTCAGCTCACTGCAGCCTCTACCTCCTGGGCTCAAGCAATCCTCCCTCCTTGGGTTCCCAAAGTGCTGGAATTATAGGCGTGAGCCACAGAGCCTAGCCTGGACATCTCTTTTGATGGACCAATCCAAATCTCTTGCCCATTCTTATGATGAGTCATTTGTCTTTTTCTTACTCACTTATGAGTTATTTTTAAGTTCTGTTTTTATCTTATGGTGTGGAGGTATATAGGTTGTTTTATAATATAAATAAGTAATATCACAGCCTCACTCATAGAAAAGATTATCCTATCCTCACAACTTTGCAGTGGCTCCTTTGTCATAATTCAGTTGCTGATCTACCCATAGGTCTGCTCCAGGCTCTGTCCTCTATTCCACTAGTTTATTTACCAATATTTATGTCAATATCACATTGCCGTAATCATGATTTATAACAAGTCTTAATACTCAATAGAGCAGGGCTTTTCATTCTGTTCCTCAAGATGGATTCTTCAAGATAGTCAGCGGCACAGATCTTAGTTCTGATCTCAAAGGGATGGGTATTAAATATGATATCATATATTTATCACAGATATCCTTTATCAGAGAGAAGGGTTCCCTCATTTTCCTTGTTTGCTAAGAATTTTTATTATGAATGAATATTGAACATTATTAAATCAACTTTTCTGCCTCTAGAGTTGATCATATGGTTTTTCTCCGTCATTCTATCTATTAAAGTAGTTAACTATGTTGACTTTTTTGCGGGGATGGGAATGGAGTCTCACTCTGTCACCCGGACTAGAGTGCAGTGGTGTGATCTCTGCTCACTCCAAGTTCCGCCTCCCAGGTTCACACCATTCTCCTGCCTCAGCCTCCTGAGTAGCTGGGACTACAGGCGCCCACCACCATGCCCGGCTAATTTTTTGTATTTTTAGTAGAGACAGGGTTTCACCGTGTTAGCCAGGATAGTCTCGATCTCCTGACCTCATGATCCGCCTGCCTCGGCCTCCCAAATTGCTGGGATTACAGGAGTGAGCCACTGAGCCCGGCCTAACTATGTTGACTTTTTTAATGGTAAAAAATAGTGTACATTCATAGGATAAACCCTACTCATATCTCTACATACATTTAATAAGATTGCTAATATTTTGTTTACACATTTTTGCACCTATGTTCATGAGTGAGATTGGCCTGAGTTTTTCTTTCTCATAATATTCTTCTGAGATGTTTTTATAGGGTAATGATGGCCTTGTTAAAAGTGGAGAGTTTTCCCTCTTTTTCTTTCTTTGAAGAGTTTATACATATTATTTCTTATATGAATGTGTTATTGCTTCCTTAATAGTTAATAAAATTTACTTGTTAAGCCATCAGACCCTGTCGTTTTCTTTGTGGAAAAGTTTTTAATAAATGACTCAATATCTTTAATAGTTATAGGAGTATTCCAAATTCTCATTTTTTTCTACTGTTAATTTTGACAAGTAGTATTTTCTAGGAATGTATCTATTTCATCTAAATTTTAAACTTTTTAATATCTGAAGGATTTACTGTGCTTCCCTATGCCCATTCCTGACATTAGATATTAGTGCTTTCTCTCCTTTTTTCTTGGTTATATTCACCAGAGTTTATCAAGTTTTTAAGCTTTTCAGGAATAACCTTATTTTTCATTTGTGTTTTATTTTGTTAATATCTATACCTTTTTTTTTTCTTTTGGGATGGAGTCTTGCTCTGTCGCCCAGGCTGGAGTGCAGTGGCACGATATCAGCTCACTGCAACCCCTGCCTCTCCGGTTCAAGCAATTCTCCTGCTACAGCCTCCCCGGTAGCTGGGATTATAGGCACCCACCACCACGCCCAGTTAATTTTTTGTACTTTTAATAGAGATGAGGTTTCACCATGTTGGCCAGTCTGGTCTCAAACTCCTGACCTCAGGCAATCCACCCACGTCAGTCTCCCAAAGTGCTGGGATTACAAGCGTGAGCCACTGCTCCTGACTTATTTCCCTCCTTCTTTTTTTGGTTTTATTTGTGATTATTTTTTGTTGATTTTCTAAATATTTTACGTGGATGCTTATGGCTTATTGATGTTTAGCTTTCCTTATTTTCTAATATTTACATTTAAAGACATTCATTTCCTTACAGGTATGATTTTTAACTGTATCCTTGAAGTTTTAGTATATTGATTTGTATTATTATTCAGTTCAAAGTATTTTATACTTTCCATTGCAATATTCTCCTAGCTGTTGATTTTGATTTTTTAAAATATTTAATTTAACTACCTTGTTATCACAGACTATACTTTATGTGATTTCAGTCCTTTGGAATTTCTTGAAACTTACTTTATGACCTAGACTATGGTCAATTTTTAATAATATTCTATGTATGATATAGAAGAAGGGGTTTTCTAAAATTGCTTCACTTATGTACGTGTAGGTCAAGTAGGACAAATGTGTTAACCATGCTGTTTAAATTCCTTATTCTTACTGATTTTTGTTTGTTCTATTATTTCCTGAGAGGTGTTATATTAAAATTTCATCACTCAATCACTCTCTATTAGCAATCACTCTCCGTTTTACTCCAACCTACCCAGTCCCAGGTAACCATTAATTTACTTCCTGTCTTTATAGATTTGCTTATTCTAGATATTTCATATAAAAGGAATCATACAATATGTGTATTTTTTATGAATGGATTTTTTTCACTTTGTATATGTTTTTGAGGTACATACATATTATATCATGTCTCGGTACTTTATTATATTTTTAGTGAAGAAAAATTTATATGTATTTACATTTTTTATTCATTCAGTTGATGGACATTTGGATTGTTTCCACTTTTTGGCTATTGTGAATACTAACCCAAAGAAGATTTGTGTACAGGTATCTGTTTGGACATATGTTTTGATTCCTTTTTAGAATTGCTGGGTGATGTGGTATCTCTACATTTAATAATTTGATGACTACCAGAATGTTTTCCAAAGCATTTGCACCATGCTACTTTCCCATCAGCAATCTATGAAGGATGCAGTTTCTCCACATCCTAACACTTGTTATGATCTGTCTTTTTGATTATAGCCATTCCAGTGGGTGCCAAGTGGTATCTCATTATGGTTTTGATATGCATTTTCCAGATGGCTAATGATGTTGAGTATATTTTCATGTGCCTATTGGCCATTTGCATATTGTCTTTGGAGAAATGTCTATTCAGATCCTGCCTGCTTTTTAATTGAGTCATTTGTCTTTTTATTATTGACCTTAATTATTCTGTACATATTCTAGGTACAAATTGCTTATCAGATTTATGATCTGCAAATTTTTCTCTCATATAAGGAGTTCACTTTTCACTTTTTTGATGGTAGCTTTGAACCAAAAATGCTTTCAATTACGATGAAGTACAATTTATATTTTCCTTTGAATACTTTTGATTTTCTGATCCTATGAAAGCTTTTCCTATGCCAAGGTCACAAAGATTTACTCCTATATTTGCTTCTAAGAGTTTTATAATTTTAGTCCTTACATGTACATTATGATAATTTTGAGTTAATATTTGTGTATGGTATGAGGAAGGAGCTCAACTTCTTTCTTTTGCGTGTATATATCCGGTTGTCCCAGGATCAATTTGTAAAAACACTATTATTTTCCCATTAAATTGTCTTGGCACCCTTGTCAAAAATCAATTGACCATAAATATGAGAGTTTATTTCTGAGCTCTCAAAGCTAGTCCATCGACGGGTCTATTCTTATGCTGAACCACACTATTTTATTATTTTTATTTTTGTAACTTTGTGGTAAACTTTAAATTTTGAAATCAGGGGACCAGGGATGGTGGCTCACAACTGTAACCCCAGCACTTTGTGAGGCCAAGGCAGGTGGATGGCTTGAGCCCAGGAGTTCAAGACCAGCCTGGGCAACATGGTGAAACCTCGTTTCTACAAAAACAATACAAAAGTTATCCTGGTGTGGTGGTGTGTGCCTATAGTCCCAGCTACTCATGAGGCTGAGGCAGGAGGATCACTTGAACCTGGGAGGCAAAGACTGCAGTAAGCCAAGATCATCGTGCCACTGTACTCTAGCCTGGATGACAGAGCCAGACCTTATTTCAAAACAAACAAACAAACAAAAATTAGATCAGGAACTGTGAATCCCCCAACTTTGTTTTTCTTTTTTAAGATTATTTAAGCTATTCTGAGTCCCTTGAATTTCTGCATGAATTTTCAGATCAGCTAATGCAGAGATGCCAGCTGGGATTTTGGTAGGGATTTCATTGAATCTGGGGTTCAAGTTCAGGAGTATTGCCCTCTTAACAATATTAAGTTTTCTGATCTATGAACATGGATTATCTTTCCATTTATTTGTGTCTTCTGTAGTTTTGTTTTAAAATGTTTTATAATTTTAAGATTATAAATGTTGTACTTCTTTCTTAAATTTATTCCTAAGTATTTTGTTCTTTTTAATGTTATTATAAATGGATAGTTTTCTTATATTTCCAGATTGTTTTTTCTTAATATGAAAACAATTGATTTGCATATTGACTTTGTGCCCTTGCGATCTTGCTGAATTAGTTTATTAGTTCTAATAGTTTTTGTTTTTATTGTTGTGTCTTTTAGTGGATTTCTTATGATTTCTGTATGTAAGACTAGGTCATCTGCAAACGGAAACAATTTTAGTTCTTTCTTTCTTCCTTCCTTCCTCCTTTCTTCCTTCCCTCCTTCCTTTCTTTGTTTTCCTAGAACCTGCAACACAATGTTGAATGGAAATGCAAAGAACATAAAATCTTGTCTTTTTCTGATCATAAGGGAAAATAGTCAATCTTTCAGCATTACATATTATGTTTGCTGTTGTTTTGTTATAAATGCCCATTATAAAGTTGAAAATGTTGCTTCTCTTCCTAGTTTCTAGTGTTTTTATTATGAAGAGGCATTGGGTTTTATCAAGCTATTTTTTCGTTCCTCTTTATACTTAAAGGATGTTTTTGTTGGCTACAGAATTATTGGTTGGCACTAATTTCTTTCAACATTTTGAATATATTTTTTCATTGCTCTGGCTTAATTTTTTGTATTGAGATATCACACGTCAGCCTAAAATTAACAAATGCTCCTGGGAAGAGGGAGACTTTTCATCAAATCATAACATAGTCTATACTTTATTCCTTTAAAACAGGACTTCTTTAGCCCCCTAGCTTATTGCTAGTCATTCTACCAAAGCAATTTTTAATTTAATTGGGCCAGGCTTAAGCTTCTTCTGACTTATATAGTGACCATACATTTCTTTCAGTGGCTTTTAGAAGACAAAGTTCACACCTGAGTAAAATAAAGCATAGGAAAATAATGGTAACAGGTTAAGTTCATCTAAGATAGAAGGATAGCATTGCGGCCAACTGGTACAGGCCCTATTTAATAGGACCACAATCTATTGGGAATCCTAGTATCTTCTGTTAAGTGGTCCTCTCCCATGAAAGACCATTTTAAATAATATTTGGGCCTAATTAAAAATGAAATTCTAGGAACACGAATTGAATTGACAGACAAAGCTACCTATACTCTTCTTATGGATTAATTTATTTTATTTATTTATTTATTTTGAGACAGAATTTCACTCTTGTTGCCCAGGCTGGAGGGCAGTGGCGCAATCTCAGCTCACCGCAACCTCCGCCTCCCAGGTTCAAGTGATTCTCCTGCCTCAGCCTCCTGAGTAGATGGGATTACAGGCATGCACCAACCATGCCTGGCTAATTTTGTATTTTTAATAGAGATGAGGTTTCTCCATGTTGCTCACACTGGCCTCAAACTCCTGACCTCAGGTGGACTGCCTGCCTTGGCCTCCCGAAGTGCTAGGATTACAAGGGTGAGCCACCATGCCTGGACTATGAATTTATTTATTTATCTTCTTTTTTTTTTTTTTTTTTGAGATGGAGTCTCACTCTGTCACCAGACTGGAGTGCAGTGGCGCAATCTCAGCTCACTGCAACCTCCAACTCCCTGGTTCAAGCGATTCTCCTGCCTCAGTCTCCCAAGTAGCTGGGACTCCAGGCACACGTCATCATGCCCAGCTAATTTTTGTATTTTTAGCAAATTTCATAATTTGTAGTATTTTAGCAGAGCTAAATTTTGTATTTTGTATTTTAGTAGAGTATTTTGTATATTTAGTAGAGGCCTCCCAAAGTGCTAGGATTTCAAGCACGAGCCACCGCACCCGGCCTGTTCATTTATCTTCTAACACAACATTCAGATGCTCAGACTGCTTCATGTAAAACTTCTAGCATGCTTATGAATTTTCATAATGCCCCAATTAAGTCCCCTAATTCTCGGTAGTACCAAAAATTTTTTGGCATTTGTAATATTCCTGCTTGTGATTGCTTTGTGGGAAGAAGAAATTTGGGGCCCAGTCTGTCAGTCTGTCAATTTTATGAGCTGTAGTCAGTACAATATCATTTATTTTAAAGTGGTAAAGAAAACCACAGCAGTCCTCCAGGGAGTGTGCTTGATTCTCCAGCCCTTGAAGCACAACTTTTAGTGAGTGCCTCTCGGCACACCTGTGCATGCCTGCCCTTATTAGATCAAAACTGTGCATACTCTTAGACCTCTGAGCTCCAGATGGCTCACAGTGATCCTGCCACCAGCTTTAATATGGAAGTGTAAAGTATAACTATTTCATATCTCAACTTTTATTACTCTCAGTAGCTGGATGTAGTTCCCATCTCATTGACTTTTATTTAGAAATATAAACAAATTAGTTATTTCTTATTTAAAACAGCAGTGCTAGTAAATCCAAGGATTAGCCTTGAATGAATGTCTTAAAGGAGCAGCAGGATTTGATTTTAAAAAGATAAAAAGAAGTAAAAGGATTGGGATTGTGGCAAGACATTATAGAAATGAAAATTCCCTTAAAGAACATGCTTTAGGAATTGAAAATCTCTGGTAACAGTTTTTAAACTAGCAATGTAACATAGTGTTATACCTAAGGAAATAGGATGGTATAACTAAAGAAATGCTAATATATCCCTTCCCTACAGATTCTCTTTTGGCTTTCACGTTGTAAGGAACTTGGATTTCCCAAGGAATTAGAATACACCAGCAAAGATCAAGTGCTTATATAAGAAAGCTCAGTATTGCGGTTTTCTACCCCGTTTATATCAAGTACACAGATCCCTAAATCCTGCATTCTGTGGGTGAATAATACCCTTGGCTTTAGTTTATTTCCTTTTCTTATTCCCAGCATTGACCTTGACTTCCTTCTATATATTTTATTTGCATCTATTATTTTTATTGTTATCTTGCTGTATTTGTGCAAGCCACCTCAAATCCTTTTTGGAACAACCCTAGTGATGGATAGATGGACATATAAAAATAACAGTTAACAACTTACAATGTTTACTGTACACTCTACAATTTTGTGAGGGGATAAATAGCCTGCAGAGTGAGTGTGGACAAAACCAGAGAAACACTATCTTGGTAAGATTATTTTGATTCTATAGTTTTCCTTTGACTCATGCTGAGCCAATATGGCTTGGAGATTTCTCTCTTATTGGACATTTGAATATCAAAGGGATAGGAGGAAGTTAGAGGTAAAATTTCAACCTCCCTTCTGGTGCCAACCTGATACTATTTAAGTCTCATGCCATCTAAGGCCTGCATTTCACATGTCCTCTTCCAACACCCAAATATCTCTCTCATAAGGGGAGATACTTTTACCCCATGTACAAAGTATGCCTAGATAATTTGTATGCTCTTTAAGGATTAAGTGGATCATTCATGTATTTCTTATGCATCAGAGTCTATTGTCTATAGGGTATGGCGTTCTATTAGAAAGTCTTGTCTCAGTCTTTAAGAAATTTAAATCATATATTAACAAACACGTAACAATCTGCAACTTAATCAGTTTGGAGGCCGGGCGCGGTGGCTCAAGCCTGTAATCCCAGCACTTTGGGAGGCCGAGACAGGCGGATCACAAAGTCAGGAGATCAAGACCATCTTGACTAACACGGTGAAACCCCGTCTCTACTAAAAAATACAAAAAAAAAAAAAAAATCAGTTTGGAAATAATGACACTTCTTTTGGCTTGACACTGAAATCTAGTCTTTGACTCTGATTTGCTACATTGCCTAATGGCAGATACTCAGTCGAGTTCATTCTCACTTACCCAGTGATTTATCTTGCCACATGATGATTTCTAAGCCCTGCTCAAAATTTAGTTCAGAGTTGCATCTCTTCCCCTCTGCAAACACTGCCAGCCTCACCATGAGGTTACACCTGGTGCAGTGATCTGTAGCAAACATTTCCATCCCTACCTTTAAATTTTATAGGAACATGTGGAAAACTCTTCTGCAAATTCTTCAGAAAATAAAGGAAAACAGGTGAGGGGGATCACTCCAGGGCCTCTCTTGGGCTAAATATTCTAGATGCCACATATCTGCAAACATGTATTAAGAAAGAAAGCCTACCCTCCTGCTTTGGAAATTATCTGTCTGGTTGTCATAGCCCAAGTCTATCCAATATTTGAATCTGTTCCCCTTCTAGTTCTGACTTTATGTGGCTATGTGGGTAGACCAATGTTGGGGGACCAGTTTGTTTGACTGTTGCATTTTCAGGATAAATAAGACATTATTGGGCCAGGCACAGTAGCTCACACTTGTAATCCCAGCACTTTGGGAGGCTGAGGCAGGAAGATTGCTTGAGCCCAGGAGTTTAAGACGAGCCTGGGAAACATGGTGAAACTATGTCTCTACAAAAAATACAAAAATTAGCCGGGTATGGTGGTGTGCGCCTGTAGTCACAGCTACTCAGAAAACTAAGAGGTGGGAGGATTGCTTGAGCCTGGGAGGTCAAGGCTGCAGTGAGCCATGATTGTGCCACTGAACTCCAGCTTTGGTGAGAGAGCAAGACCCTGTCTCAGAGAAAAGAAAGAAAAGAAAAAAAGAAAAGAAAGGAAAGGGAAGAAGGAAGGGAGGAAGGAAGGAAGGAAGGAAGGAAGGAAGGAAGGAAGGAAG
>NW_012115810.1:388474-415054 GCF_000951035.1 Colobus angolensis palliatus | reverse complement strand
ACCATGCCCGTCTACTTTTTTGGGATTTTTAGTAGAGACGGGGTTTCACCGTGTTAGTCAGGTGGTCACGATCTCCTGACCTCGTGATTCACCCTCCTCGGCCCCACAAAGTGCTGGGATTACAGGTATGAGCCACCGCGCCTGGCCAGGTGAATTTATATTCCAAGGCTATTAGCTTGAGGCAGGCAGGGCCTGTGTTTAGCTCACTCATTATTCTTTAAAGTGCCTGATCCATAGTAGACATCTGATGTATCTGAATGAAAGAAAGTTCTCCTTTTTCAGGCTTCTTAGAAGTCACTCTACTGACTCTGCTGGTGACATCAATCACATCACACAGGGTTTCCTTTGAACCTTTTGATAAGTTGTATTATACCCATTTTATAGATGGAAAAACCAAGATTTAAATTAGTTAAATATCTTTTCCATTATAAAAAATTTAATAGAATGACTTCGAAACCTAGCTGTATAGAATTTCAAAGCCTATACCCTTTCCATTACATGATGGTGCTCATCAGAATAGAGATTACAGCTAACTAGAGCTTGAACCCAGGAGTTCAAGCTTCTTGGAAACGACATAATTTGAACTGGGTTTTCAAGGTTGTGTAGTACTTCAACCTACAGACAGGATACATAATATCAGCAAAATACGAAGGAGCAAGAGATTGCATGCTATATTAGGAAAATATTAAGTAAAGTAATAAAGTTCAACTTGAGTGTAAAAGCTATAAGTAATCAAATGGATGGGGGGTGACCCCAAGAAAGTTTGGCAGTCTTTAAATTCTTGAATGCCTTGGCAGATCTTTAAATTCTTGAATGCCAGATGGAGCAATTTTAACATTCTTCTATAGATAATCAGAAGCAAACAAAGGTTTTTAAAGAACATATGAGACATGATTAAAGCCATGCTTTAGGGTGATGATTCAAGTTGACATGTTCCTTAATTGGAAGTAAAGAGACGATTTAAGAAGCTATTGAAAATAGTGCATATGATGATAGTAAGGGTAGGACAGTGGGAAAGGAGAGGGACAATTCAAAGAAGCCCTGGGCTTCAAGACAAGGTAGGTACGGAGTGGAGCATTCACAGAAATGGAGGAGTTAAATTGAGGATGTAGGTCAGTCATGCTTTTGGTTTTGTATACATTACATTGGCATTGCTGTAGGATATCCAAATGTAGATGGAGAGCACGAAGTTGGAATGCCTGCCTGTAGTTTGAAAAGTCTCCTCTAGAGTCATCTGTTGGGGATTCTTCTGCAGAGAGACAATAATTGAAATCATAGAGCAAATGAGATTGTCAGAGGCAAGGGTATGAAAAGTAAAGACTTGAACAAACCTCAGGCAGGAACATTCAGGGGACAGAAGGAGGAAGAAGAAGCCTCAAAGTAGACAGAGAAGGCGGGGTTGGAGAGGTAAGTGGCTATTACTTCCCTCAAGGGGTTATTTCTGCTACTTTCAAGACTGAGGACTACTGTCTTAGTTTAATGATAGAAGATGATGAAAATAGCTAGGAGGAACTAAGTTGGTAAATATGGATTAGACCAAGGTAAATTTGATGAGCTGAATATAATTTTTTTGTGACCACTGACTTTTAAAACCTTTTTTACAAAGGTTTTAAACCTTTGTAAAATGTTACTTCAAACCTCATTTATTTTTCCAGTCTTCCCCCCCGCCTCCTTTTTGAATAAAAGTAGGTTGGCAAAGTCTAGGCAATACTGATGGACAATGGATTTCTAGGAAATTGTGACTAGAAAACATTTAGGAATAACATTCTAAGTTAACTTTCAGACTTGCTTCAAATGTGAATTGAACTATCAGCAACTGAAATTATGGAACACTTTGAATTGAAAATAAAGTCAGTTAATTGTATAACTTTATCTCAACTATTAAGGTGCTCTTTTCGTTTTCTAATATTCTGTCTTTGAAATACTAATCCTTCATTGCCCTCTGGTTTTCCATTTTTAATAAATTAGATAATATCATTTTACTTTCAAAATTCCAATTTAATATAAGTGACATTTGCTCCTCCATCCTTTCATAATGCTAAATACACAAAAAAATTCTTCTATCTTTGTATATTTTTGGTTGATAAGCACTCAGCATATTTTTGTTGTTTCAGTATATGAGACTTCTAGAAAAAGCAAACAAAAGGTATGTGAATAAAATAACTTCATTGCTGAAGATCTATATTTACTTGCCCAGTCTTCATGAGATCATGTAATTTCATAGCTCTCTGAATATCTTCTGCTAATCTAGGTTTGTTTAGTAAAGACAGGCTTTGTAAAATTGCTTTTTAATTACAGAAATAATTTTTTCTTTTTTACTATTTCAACCTTTATTTTATTTTATTTATTTATTTTTTTTTGAGACAAAGTCTTGCCCTGTCTCCCAGGCTGGAGTGTAGTGGCGTGATCTCGGCTCACTGCAACCTCTGGCTCCCAGGTTCAAGTGATTCCCGTGCCTCAGCCTCCCCGGTAGCTGGGATTACAGGCACGTACCACCACGCCCGGCTAATTTTTGTATTTTCAATAGAGAAGGGGTTTCACTATGTTGGCCAGGCTGGTTTGGAACTCCTAATCTCAAATGATCCGCCCACCTCAGCCTCTCAATGTGCTGGAATTACAGGCATGAGCCACCGCGCCACACTCAACCTTTATTTTAGAATCGGGGGTACATGGCCGGGCGCGGTGGCTCACGCCTGTAATCTCAGCACTTTGGGAGGCCAAGACAGGCGAATCATGAGGTCAAGAGATCGAGACCATCCTGGCTAACACAGTGAAACCCCGTCTTTAACAAAAATACAAAAAAATTAGCCGGGCGAGGTGGCGGGCGCCTGCAGTCCCAGCTACTCGGGAGGCTGAGGCAGGAGAATGGCGTGAACTCGGGAGGCGGAGCTTGCAGTGAGCCGAGATCTTGCCACTGGACTCCAGCCTGGGTGACAAGGTAAGACTCTGTCTCAAAGAAAGAAAAAAAAGAAAGAATCAGGGAGTACATGTGCAGGTTTGTTACGTGTGTACATCGTATAATGCTGAGGTTTGGGATATGATTGATCTTGTCACCCAGCTACCGAGCATAGCACACAACACTTAGTTTTTCGGCCCTTGCTCTCCTCCCTCCCTCCTCACTGTAGTAGTTACCAGTGTCTATCGTTGCCATATTTATGACCATGAGTACCTAATGTTTAGCTCCCACTTATAAATGAGAACATACCATGTTTGTTTTCCTTCCCTGAGTTAATTCACTTAGAACAATGGCCTCCAGCTGCATCCATGTTGCTGCAAAGGACATGGTTTTGTTCTTGCATAGAAAAAAAATTTTAACTAACTTTTATGATTAATTTCAATTGATATGAGAAACCCTGAAAATCATCTGCATAAATGTGTAGAATATTTGGAAGTTGTCTGTAATCTCCATGTTTATTTGTTGTTGTCATTAAAGCACATTGGTTGGCAAAAATAAGAAAAGCAATCCATGTCATAGTAAATATTATGTTGGCAGAAGGCAAACAGAATAAAAAGTTTAAAAAGATGGGAAACAATAGCAATTTAATAGAGTGGCCTCTAAAATAAAATAATTTGTTATGGGTGACAGTTTGGGCGAAATGATATAATATGTACATTGTACCCAGTGATCATGCATGTTTTTCTCAAAAGTGGAGGCAATAGTAGAGAATATAGTAGTTGATATTTAAAATATGAACAGTAGTAACATTCCCAGGGCCTCTTTCTACAGCCACACACAGCTATTTCCAAGCAGGAAAGTTTCTGAAGTGCCTCACTGCATACTTTCATTCTCTATGGAACAGTTGTGGTAAGTCTATTGTTAAATGGTCATTAGTTGGTAATACTCAACTAAAAAACAAAACTGTGGAAGACGATTTTCAAGATCCCCCTGCCTTCAGAGACTGATTCTTCAGCTGCTAGACCTTCTGCTAAAACCACTTCAATTTTCCACTCTCCTTGCTCACACTTCATTACCCATCCTTCTCCACACACTCTCACAGACCAGCCAACCAAGAGGAATTTACTTACTGTTGACGGTGTGTTCAGTACTGTGCCAGAGCTTTGAGGATAAGGAGGTAAAGTGTGTTAAAAAAAAAAAAAAAATCATTCCTGTTCTTGGAGAGTTATAGTCTAGAAAAGACACAAAATTACTAGGCATAAAAAAACATATATTGAATCCTGGAGGACAAAGTACAACTACAGGAAGCAGACGCAGAGCTCATTCTCCAAGTAAGAGAGAAGAAGGGCATTTCAGGCAAATGGATAAAGACATAAAGAAAGAGGACAAAGTACAGCTACAGGAAGCAGACGCAGAGCTCATTCTCCGAGTAAGAGAGAAGGGCATTTCAGGCAAATGGATAAAGACAAAAAGAAAGAACGAATATGGCTTGTTTGTGGACTTTGAGAAGACTTGGTTAAAATGAAGTCTATGTTGGGAAAAAGTGGGAAATGAGGTTGGTTAGCAAATCAGAACGTATCATCAAGACATGAATGTTAGGCAAAAGTGTTTAGATTTGTTTGAGCAGAAAAGTTGGTATTATATTTACTCTCATCTCTTTTCCTATGTCCCATTTTGTAGAGAAAACAAAAGACTTCTTTTTGTTGAATAACCCCTTTTGGAAGTCTTCTATTTGTAGTAAAGACAGTCAAAACCCTTTGAAGGTACGTTAAGAATAGTGACTGAAACCTCAAGATGAAATTTTTAGCATTGATATGTTTTTTCAATGTTTTTCTGCTATTTTAAAACTTAAATAATTTGGTCTGGAGGAATGAGAGAAATGATCTTTAATGAGATGTGACTTTTTTATGACAATGAATGGATTTTTTATTTCAGCTCGTCTTAGGACACAGTTGCTTTCTCAACTATTATAGCAGCTTTTGGTTTGTCTCAGAACCTAGAATAAGAATATTGTATGCAGCTGGGTAATACACAGCCTAACTTTTAATACTTTTTAAAAACTTAATGGTTTTTTCCAAATTATTATCAAAAGAAAGAAGAAAACTGACATTTGCAGAGCATGTTTTATGGAGTAGTATATTAATTAGGATAGATTAAGATAAATTGCTGTGAAAAATTTACTCTCAAATCCTGGTGGCTTAACCAAACAAGGATTTGTTTGAATCATGTGGAAAGGACCCCTTTAGCAGAGGTTCTATTCCATGTGGTTGCTGGGGGATCCTAGATGACACAAATGTCATCATCTGCAGCTCCACCATCTAGAACACATGGTCTCCCTGGTTCCTGCAAGGGTCAAGAGTGTGAAAAATCATATGCTGGCCCTTCTATGCTTTCACACCTTGGCCAGGACTGGTCACAAGGCTCCCCATAGCTGCAAATGGGATTCTGGGAAATGTGATCTTCTATTTGCATCTGGGAAATGTCTTCTGTGTATCCAGGACAGGGAGAAAGGCCCAGATTTGAGTGGGCACAAGTAAGGTCTACCATGATCAGACGTTGAGACAATGTGCTTCCTATTTTTTTTAATCACCACAAATCTTTAACAACTAATATTATCCTCATTTTTCAGATGAAAAAAAGAAAAGGAGAGGTAAGGTAGAACGAGGTTTGGGTTTGAATTTAGTGTCAGTATATACTAGTTGTAGGACAAATAAGCTATCATTTCACCCTGTGATCACTTTCCAAGCCTCTTGGCGTTAGGAGCTCCTCCTTTGTCTTCCCATAGCAATCCATACTACTCCATCATCATCGCAGTTACTGTATTAGAACTGATTTTATAATGGTAACTTTCTTGAGGAAAAAGGGATTTGGGATTTTCTTTTCCAGTGGTACCTCTTGTGTCTAGTCCAAAACTGGCACCTGGTAAGTCCTTAATATTTATTGAGGTAATAAACTCAAATGCTTATCTTTCTGGTCATCTCTTGGTGGAAGAGATCAGAATATGGTGGAGATGTTGATAATGACACAAAGTACCTTGCTATATTCCAAACAGGCATAGCCACAAACATGTACTTTTTAAAAGTCTTGGGTTTTAAAAAATCCATAAGATTATTAATATGATACGGTGGCAAACGACATATAAAACTCAGAGGTACGTTTACTTATGGCATTAGTTTCACAGGACTGCCATAACAAAGTACCACAAGTTGGGTACTTAGAAAAACAATAGAAATGTTTTCTCTCACAGTTCTGGGGGCTAGACGTTTGAATCAAGTTGTTGGCAAGGTTTGTTCCTTTGAGGAATTTGAGGGAGAATCCGTTTCATACCTCACCTCTGGCTTCTGATGATGTCGAGAGTCCTTGGTGGTCCTTGGCTTGTAAATGCTTCTGTTCAATCTCTGCTTCAGTCTTCACATGACATTCTCCCTATGGACTTTTCTCTTTTCTTCTTCTTATAATGGCACCAGTCATATTGTATTAAGGCCCACCCTAATGACCTCAATGTATCTTGATTACATCTGCAAAGACCTTATTTCAAAATAAGGTCACATCCACAGGTATTGGGGTTAAGTCTTCACTATACCTTTTTAGGGGACACATTCAACCTGTAAGAACTGTGAATAGTATTTTTTAAATATTTGCACCAATATAGTAAGATCAGTAGATTTCAAATGAAAATGCAAATCTCTACTTCTCTGTAAAAATCAGAAGATCTTGAGAGGATGTGCATTCCCACATAGCATCAATTCCCTGGAACTATGAATAGCTACCCCTTTACCTGGGTCCTATGCTTTCCAGTTTGCCACACTTCATACTGAACTCCAGTGTCTCCCTAGCATCAAGACTAAGTTTCGACTGTAGTATTAAATGCTAGTGCCAGAATTCTTATACCCAGCCTGCTTCACTCCACTATATTACCTCTCTGGCCCTGGGGATTCATGATTTTGAGACTCCCATTATATAAAAGAAATCAGCTCTACAAATAGAGACAAAAGTTTACTAAATTCATTCTACCACCCAGTACTTCTTTTAAACTTCCAATATTATTCACTACCAAAAATAATTTATTTATGACAAATCATTTCAGAATAATTTATTTAAAGAGTCTGGAATATAATCAAATAGAACTCAGTGAGAAATGAAAGGGTACTGTGAAAAGAGAAGATATGCTCAATAATCACTTTTCTACAAAAGCAGCTGAAATGATGCTGGCAATAATTAAGAGGAAGAGATAGAAAATCAATTGTATTATATGACCACCACAGGCAAGATTAGAAGATACTGTATTCAAAATCATTTTAATGTGGTCAAAACATAGTAGAAAATTTATGATTTTAACCATTTTTAAGTGTGCAGTTCAGTGGCACTAAGTACATTCAGAATGTTGTACAAATATCAGCATCATCCATCTCCAGAACTCTTTTCATCTTGCAAAACTGCAACCTTATGCCCATTAAACAATAACTCTCTATTTCTCCCTCCCTCTAGTCCCTGGCAATCACTATCCTATTATCTGTTTCTAAAAGTTTGACTGTTTTAGATACTTCATATAAGTGGGATCATGTGGCATTTGTCTTTTTGTGACTAGCTTATTTCAGTCAACGTAATGTCCTCCATGTTGTATATCTCAACAGGGTTATTCCTTCTTTCTTCAGGCTTAATGATATGGCTTGGATCTGTGTCCCCACACAAATCTCATCTTGTAGCTTCTATAGTTCCCACGTGTTGTGGGAGGGACCTGGTGGGAGATAATTGAATCATGGGGCAGGTCTTTTCCGTGCTGTTCTTGTGATAGTGAGTAAGTTTCACGTGATCTGATGGTTCTAAAAAGGAGAGTTTTCCTTCACAAGCTGTCTCTTTGCTTGCCACCATTCATGTAAGACATGACTTGCTCCTCCTTGCTTTCCATCATGATTGTGAGGCCTCCCCAGCCATGTGGAACTGTAAGTCCATTAAACCACATTTTCTGCCCAGTTTTTGGTATGTCTTTATCAGCAGCATGAAAATGGATTAATACACTGAATATGTTTTTTAAAATCCATTCATCTGTTGGTAGACATTAATGTTGCTTCCACTTCTTGGCTATTGTGAATAATGCTGCAATGAATGTCCGTACACAAATATGTTTCTGAGTTCCCGTTTTCAATACTTCTGTGTATGTATCTAGAAGAGGGATTGCTAGGTCATGTGATAATTCTATTTTTAACTTTTTGAGAAATCTCTATACTGTTTTCCATAATGGTTATACTATTTTACATTCTCACCAACAGTGCACAAGTGTTCCAATTTCTCCTTGGCCTCACCCACACTTGTTATTTTCTGGTTATTTTGACAGTGGCCATCTTAACTGGTGTGAGGTGATATCTTACTGTGGATTTGATTTGCATTTCCCTAATGATTAGTGATGTTTAGCATCTTTTCATATACTTATTGGCTATTTGTACATCTTCTTTGGAGAAATATCTATTCAAGTCTTTTGCTCATTTTTTAATTGGGCTGCTGTTTTTTATGCATTCTGGATATTTACCCCTTATAAGATATATAGTTGGCAAATATTTTCTCCTATTTCATAAGTTACCTTTTCACTCTGTTGATTGTTTTATTTGCTGGGCAGAAGTTTTCAAGTTACATTAGTCTCATTTGTCTATTTTTGCTATTGTTGTGCTTTCGGTGTCAAATCCAAGAAATCATTGCCAAATCCAATGTCATGAAGATTTTTTCCTGTGTTTTCTTTTAGGAGTTTTATAGTTTCAAATCTTACATTTAGGTCTTTAATCCATTTTGAGTTTTGTATAAGTCATAAGGTAAGGGTCCAATTTCATTATTTTGGATATAGATACATGGTTTTCCCAACATCATTTGCTGAAGAGACTATCTTTTCTCTCTTGTGTATCCTTGGTGCCTTTGTAGAAGATCATTTCATCATTGTCTTTTGAGGTTCCATATGAATTTTAGGATTCTATTTCTACAAAAAATATGCCATTAGGACTCGACAGTGATTGTATTGAATTCATTGATCACACTGGGTAGGGTGGATATTTTAACAATATTAAGTTTTACAATCTGCAAACATGATGTATTTCCATTTGTTTGTGTCTTTGTTGATTTCTTTCAGCAACGTTTTATAGTTTTCAGTGTACAAGATTTTGCCTCTTGGCTTAAGCTTATTCCTAAGTATTCTTTTTGATGCTATTAAAAATCATATTTTTTCTTAAATTGTTTTCAGGTCATTTATTGTTAATGTATTGAAATGCAACTAATTGTTGCATGTTGATTTTGTATTCTTCAATTTGCTGAATATGTTTATTAGTTCCAACAGGTTTTCTTATAGAATCATTAGGGTGTTCTACATATGATATCATGTCATCTGTAAACATAGATAATTTTGTTTAGTCCTTTTGTGTTTGGATTCTGTTTATTTCTTTTTCTTGTCTGATTGCTCTGGCTAGGTATTCTAGTGCTATGTTGAAGGGAAGTGACAAGAGTGGGTATTCTTGCCTTGCTTCTGATCTTAGAGGAAAAGTTTTCAGCTTTTCACCATTGGCATGATGTTGGCTGTAGACTTTTCACATATGGCCTTTATTATGTGGATGTCATTCCCTTTTTTTTCTTTTTGTGTTGAGTGTTTTTATGATGATAGTTTTTGGAGTTTTGCAAAATGCCTTTTCTGCATCAATTGAGATGATCACATGATTTTTGTCCATCATTCTGTTAATGTAATGTATAACTCTGATTGATTTTCATATGTTGAACCATCCTCACATTCCAGGAACATATCCACTTAGTCATGATGTATAATCCTTCTAATGTATTATGGATTTGGTTTGCTAGTATTTTGTTGAGGGATTTTGCATCAGGAGGCAGTGTCCCCCCGTTCCATTTTTTTTGAAGAGTTTGAGAAGATTAGTTTGTCAATTTTGTTGATCTTTTCAAAGAATGAGCTCAGTTTTGCTGACTTTTTTCTCTTCTGTATTTTATTAATCTCTGCTCTACCCTTTATTATTTCTTTCCTTCAGATGACTGTAGGTTTAGTTTGATCTTCTTTTTCTAGTTACATAAGGTGTAAATTTAGATTGGTGATTTGAGATCTTTCTTCTTTTGTGGTGTAGGTATTCCTGCTGAGAGATCCACTTATAATCTTATGGAAGCTCCCTGGTATGTGATGAGTTACTTTTCTCTTGCTGCTTTTAAGACTCTCTTTTTGTCTTTGTCTTTTGACTTTATAATGTGTCTTAGTGTGGGCCTTTTTACATTCATCAACATTATAGTTCCTTGAGCTTTTTGAATTTGGACAACCATTTTCTGTCTCAGATTTGGTAAACGTTTAGCCGTTATTTCTTCAGATAAGCTCTCTGCCCCATTCTTTCTTCTTCTTCTTCTTCTTCCTCTTCCTCTTCTTCTTCTTCGACTTTTATAATGTATATATTGCTCTGCTTGATGGTGTCTTATAAGTTCCTTAGACTTTCAACACTTTTCTTTGTTCTTTTGTTGTTGTTATTCTCTTGATAATTTCAAGTAACCTTTGAATTTTAAAAGTCCTTGAAGCGACTGATTCCTTCTTCTACTTAATCAAGTCTACTTTCATCTGTTCTAGTGAATTTTTCAATTCAGTTATTTTATTTGCCAGCTCCAGAATTTGTTTGGTTCTGTTTTAATAGGATTTAAAAAAATTTATTTAATGATACTCTCAATTTGTTCATGCATCATTTTTCTAATTTTGTTTAGTTTTCTGTTTAGTTTTCTGTCTTAAAGAAGTACACTGAGCTTCTTTAAGATGATCATTTTAAATTCTCTGTTAGCTACTTTCACAGATCTTTGTCATTTCTTTAGGATTGGTTTTTGGAAATTGGCTTTATTCCTTTGAATTGGCCACGTTTTCTTATTTTTTTGTGTTACCTTATTTTTTGTTGTGATTTTTGCATTTGAAGCAGAGCCACTTCTCCCAATCTTTGTGCACTGGGTTTGTACAGGGAAGATCTTCATAAATCAGCCTGCATAGAGAGTCTAGTGGCCTCACAAACCTTTTATGGGAATGTATCTTCCCTGAACTTGTGCATGTAATTTTATAGTGAAAGAGGTTTGCCAGTTTCTTTTTCAGGAACTTGTCATCTCTTGTTCTCTCTGATGTCGGTCTGTAGTACTGCAGTTTCTCTGGTGCTGCCACAATTCAGAGTTGCATTTTGTTCTCAGGCATCCAAAGCATCCTGGTTCCCTGTTAATGCTCCAAGTTAGAGACAGAAACCAATCTCTCAGGCAGTGCCCTCCTCTCACCCCAAAAGCTGGAACTTGGACATACATTCCAATCTTCTCCTTTTTCCCAAGGGAGAAGCTGTACATTGGGGCTTTTCATTCAGATTATGGACTGTAACAGCTTAGAGGAGGAGCTTGCTTCTCCTTCCCATTTCAATGGGGCTATTCTTGGCTTTGTGTTTGCCTCGTGTACTTCAACTTTCTAACTGATTTCTACCATTGTCATAAAGGCTTTTTGAGCTGTGTATTGTCGTTAAGTCAGTGTTTCTGTCGGGGAGCAAGGTCTAGGCACCTTCCTCTGCCATCTTGCTGGCATTATTCCTAATACTATTAAAAGTCATAACACCCACCTTTAAGGAATACACAGTGAATTTACAAATGAGAAAATGAAATTACTCAAAGGACTCATGAAATGATGCTAAAATGTTAATTTTTTTTTCAAAAATGTTGTTTAAATTTATTATAAAATATAAAGTAGCCACTCTATGCAGCATTCAAAGAAAATTTACTTAATAATAGGGAAGCAATAGTAGATCTTTAAACCTAGAGTGGCCCTGGAAATATGTCCCTCAGTCGTTAAATTTAAATGTTCAAATTCATTTTGTCTTCACTTTTTACCTCCATCAGAAAATCTGAAACTGTTTCTCCCAGTGTAACCATTATCTTGAGTAAAAACAACATTACCTGTCACCAGAGCCATAAATTTTCCTGTCTATCTTCTCTTTTACCCTCAGTGATTTGGTTCTGTCATTTGCTTTTTCTTTTTTGTTTTTGTTTTCTTTTCTTTCCTTCTTTTTTTTTTTTTTTTTGAGACAAGGTCTTGCTCTGTTACTCAGGCTGGAGTGCAGTGGCATGATCATAGCTCAATGTAACCTTGAACCTCTGGGCTCCAGTGATCCTCCTGCCTCAGGCCCCCAAGTAGTTAGATCTACAGACATGTGACACCACACTCAGCTAATTTTATGTAGAGACAGGGTCTTGCTATGTTGCCTAGGCCGATCTTAAACTCCTGGCCTCAAGTGATCCTCCTACCTCAGCCTCCCAAAGCACTGGGATTACACACATGAGCCACCGAAACTGGCCATGGCCTTGTCACATTTTACCTCATAAATATATTGGCAGAAATGTATTTCCTTTTTTCTTTTTATCCCCCCTGTTTCCCCCTTCATTAGGCCCTCTCCACTACACCTTTTAGAAAACTCAGCTATGAATAATCACATGAATACATTATAGTAATTCAGGCCTTCATTACCTCCCAAGTGAACTGTTGCTCTTCCTGGAAACTGGATTCCTGGAATCCAGTGTGGGATTATTTTTCTACACCACACCATGGCGATTCATACCTCTGTGTTCTAATATAAAATAGTGCCTCTACTCAAAGACATTTGAATGCCTTCCTTTGCACCTTTTGTTACTCATCCTTCAACTCCGTCTCACTTCCTCTTTGGATCCTACATAGTTGAGTTAGTTTCTTTTCTTCTGTGCTCTGGTAGCATATCTCTGTTTACATTTTATTACACTCACTTCTCAAACTGTGATTCACTGATCAGCAGTATCCATAGCCTGGAAATTTGTGTGAAATGAGGAATCCCAGGTCCCACTCTAGACCTAGTGAACCACAATCTGCATTTTAAGGAGATCCTCAGGTGGTTCCTATACACATACAAATTTGAGAAAGGCTTTTATTGACCATATCATGTGAGGTTTGGATATCTGCCTTTCACACTAGATGCTGCATTTCTCTAGACAACAACCGCTTATTTCATTTTTAAATTATCTAATACAGCATCAGTTTATGCTAACCACTAAATATATATTAAATAAGTGAAAGAGAAAATGAAAACAGATGGTTTAGTGGTCACCTAAGTTGGAGTGACAAAGCCAGAATTCTATGGATATTTATGCTATGCCACTTACAAAATGTCTTTGCTTTCCATTTCTGGAAACTCCAAGATGATGGACGACACACTTATAGTCACAAGGCGATTTTAAGTGGCCAAAGAGGACTCTAGAACACTAGAACACTAGTTTTTTTCTTGACACTTAGTTGAAGATCTTCCCATTGTGTCATTTGGCCTCTATCTGTCAGAAGAACACATGGGAAACACATTAATTGAACTTCTGTCCTCACAATGCAGGTTTCAAAGAGCATCTGCCATGATGAATGAAAATATGTTTGTAGTTCACAGTGTGCTTCAATTCAGTAGCACTGGATTAAAGTCTAGTAAGCCAGGATCAGTGAACATCTTTATTCCAAAGTTAAGGCAGAAGCCCTAACTGAAAAACAAAAATGAAAACAAAAAATGTAAGAAATAATTAGGAATATAATTAATCAACTTACCTATTTGATTTTCTCTATCTGATGCAATAATTTTCTTGTAGGATTAATTATATTTTATAGTACATTCATTTAAATATGTGATACATAATGATTACAAATTTCCATTTTGAATAAGACATATTTATACCCCAAATGACTCATTTATTTATGTATTCCCAGTATGCGTGAATACTTTGGGCAGAAAACATACATGATGTTTTAGAATTGCCACCAACATATCTTGCTTTTCTTTGTTTCAGTTTTGAAATAACTATCATGCCATAAATGGCCTATTTACTCATTATTCCTTTATTTATGGGATATATGCACTATGTTCCAGGCACTGTGATATGCTATACCATCAGGAAATTCTACCTCTAAGAATCTTATGAGGAAGTTGGGGAGATAGCCAAAGAATCAAGTAGTTTACAATGAACTTTAATAAAGGCAGGGGTAAACAGTGCTTACTACAGGCCCTGTACTGTTCTAAGCTCGTCTCACTTAGTCTTCACAACCACCATATGCTCCAGGTACTGTTACTACTCCCAATTTTTCAATAATAAAACATACTCTCTTTGCTTTATTATGTTCTGAAATATGCATTACATATTGCTCTTTTTATTTAAAATGATGCCCAAATTCCTTTGCGGGATATTGAGCACCCCTCATGATCTTGCCCCTGCTTTCTTGTCTGGCTTTAACTCATCATTCTCCATACCATTCTTTCCCTGGCACCAGCAGAGCTTTGCTTCACCCTTACTGAACTACTTGTAGTTATCTTGAAACTTCCATTCTTTCTCTTGGCTTAGGGCTTTACACATGCAGCTCTCTTCTTCTGTCTAGAACATCCTATTCTACATAATCTGTCGTATTAAATTCTACTCATTCTTTGAGACCTTGCTTCATAGTTATCATTGCAAAAGATTTTCTGTTCTCCAAACTTGGGCCTGGTCCTATTTCTTACTAGATGCCCTTTAGTCCTGTCTTGGTCTATTCAGGATGCTATAACAAAATACCATAAACTGGGTGACTAACAAAACAACAGAAATTTATTTCTCACAGCTCTGGAGGCTAGGAAGTCCAAGATAAAAGCACTGGCACATTCAGTGTTTTGTGAAGGCTCACTTTCTAGTTCATAGATGGTGCCTTGTTGCTAGGGGTGAGGGTACCTCTGGAGTCTCTATTAAAAGGGCACTAATCCCATTCATGGGGGCTCTATCCTCATAACCTAATCACCTCCCAAAGACTTCACCTCCTAATACCTTGGGTTAGGATTTCAATATAGGAATCACAGAGCCACTGCAAGTGAAATCTTCTCTGAAGATTCTAGCGTGGTCTGGCATTGGCTGCCAAAAGATGAAGCCAGGGAGATTCCCTGTAGGTATTTTCCTTGGAAACCATCACAGCTCTACTGTGAAGAGGAAAGCCAGCCAGTTCTGGAGTGTCATCACCTTTTCCTCCAAGCATATTTGCAGTCTTTCCCAAAGGAGGGAGAAAAGATTCTGTATTGGCTTAAAAAGGCTGGATCATTCTCAGAGGTGAGTTCTAGGCTACTGAAGGAATGACTCAGAGGAGGTGAATTAAACAGAAAGTTCCCAAATTTCCTCACAGAAAACCTTGGAACCTAGTCTCTCATGGAAGGGTTTATGTACCAAGAACCTATACCCTTTGGAAAGGTGTTTCCTGAGTTTGCTGTCTGCTAGTTTATACACTATCTCTAGATGGTCAAGCTGTGCTGTAGTTCAGAAAGCAAAATGAGATGATGTCAAAAAAAAATTCTCACATTTCTGCTCACACAATGGAAAATTAGATGCAGAACCACTACATTTAACCAACTTTGTTCAATAATCTTTAATTATACCTATTTTATATACACACATATAACAAGCCATTGGAACATCAAAATGTTAGCCCACTTGGTTCATTAGGAGTTTCATGATATTCGTGCAGTGGGTACTGCCAAGTCCTGGGCATATGGCTCCACCATGTGGATGAAACTCTGCAAATAATACTGACAATATATATTTTTTTCTTTTTTTAAAGACAGAGTCTTGCTCTGTTGCCCAGGATGGAGTGCAATGGCACAATAATGGTTCACTGCAGCCTTGACAGCCCAGGCTCAAGTGATCCTCCCACGTCAGCCTCTTGAGTAACTAGGACCGCAGGCATGCACCACCATGCCTGGCTACTTTTTAAATTTTTATTTATTTATTTGTTTATTTACTTTTTGTAGAAACAGTGTCTCCCTGTTGCCCAAGTTGGTCTCAAACTCCTGGTCTCAAGTGATCATCTCACTTCAGCCTTCCAAAATGCTGGGATTTTAGGCATGAGCCACCACGTGCGGCTGACAATAATTTTTAAAAAAGAATTTAAAGTTATAATAAAAATCAGAGATCACAGGTCATACCTTATTTTATAAATGAAAAGAGTTAAAGCAATGATTTGAACTAACTCACTCTTAATCCATCCATTCAATCATTTTAATTATTGAATAGTCAGATTAATATGTTCAATGGGTATTTGCTTCATTTTTGTCTACTTGGGAGGAGTTTTGTTGTGTAAATGTGGTGAGGCAAAACCCCACTTCCCTCTAGGGAACTGGAAAGAACATTCAACCCCTCTTCACACCCCATGAACTAAGATATAGGCATGTCTCTTAGTAAACCAACAGGATACTCAATGCAGGAACGTTGGATCTGTAGTAAGTGACAGAGTGGGATAGTTAGAGGTTGTTCTGGAGGACGCAATAGAATTTGACTAGGTCAAGTAGTCATAGTAGTGGTAGATGTTCATGCCAGCAGCAATGGTGAGGACCTAGTGGTGGCACTGCTAGTGACAATGTCCTATCAAGCTGTTTCTGAGATGCAAGTTTAGATACATTTTCTCTTCCCACTCTACAAGGCCCATTTCCTGAGCATGGTTCTTTAGCCTTCCTGTGGACTGTCTGAGCCAGCCTATATTCTTCCAGTGTAGTTCTTTCCTGGTTAGTAAAGCCAGAGTTTGTTTTTGTTGTGCCACAAAAGACCCGGATTTAAACAGAAATTGTTACCTGTAGCTAGTTACAGCACAGAGCCTCAGTGAAATGGGCAGAATCTAGGGTTTTTATCTGGCCTTGTTGAGGCTGAAGGAATTTTAAATCCTAATCATTTTAGGGATGGAATTTAGGGATATGCCTCATCCTAGCATAGAAAAGTGAAACAGCTAATTAAATTATTTCCTGTGGTCACCTGGAGCAAAATCCTACTACCCTGTAGTTGTCATGCTGTGTGGTTGCCAAGAGAGGTTGCGTGTAGGTGCCCCAGTCACCAGTCCTAGTCTTTGAGTCAGACCAGTTTAGGTACTAGATATGTGAATGAACAAGCTTTCAGATGCTTCTAGCCCACAGTCATTGAGTCATCCCCAGGCTTTGAGACTTCCTAACAGAGGTCACAGACATCATGGAGCAAAGATAAATTGTCTCCCACTCCAATTCCTTACCTACAGAATCCATGATTAGCATAAAGTGATTGTTTTAAGACACAAAGCTGTGGGTTAATTTTTTATGCAACAACAATAACTAGAACAGGAACCTACACCAATTCAGCTGTTAAGGCACTGGTTAGACAACCAGGCACTTGAAAATAGCGGACTCAGAGCATTATGGAGGAAGTTTCAGGAAAGGGTATGCTGAAGGGGTATGATCCTTTATAGTGAGACCAGAATGAGAATATATTTATTGGGAAGTTATATACTCACCACAAAGCCTCTAGTGTGAATAAGGTGACACACTCAGTAGGCATAGGTCACCCTTCTTTCTCAGAAAATTCCAGTGGACTCAAGAACCACATGTTCATCATGGAAGGAATGAAGGTTATTCATGGTTTCAACAACATGGAGTTCTTACCAATGTTAATATGGCTATGGTCTTTATGAATGTTCCCTTTAATAATAGCAGTAGACCATCACAAGTCCTTATAAGCATTATACCTAGAAGGACCAAAGAACTATTTGGTGTCTGCTTGTCTAGAGTGGGCAGCTGCCATCTTTTAGGAAACAAGGAGTGAGTAGCAGAAATCTTTCCTTCTTGCAATAAATATTTATTCTGGATTTTTTTCTTTTATTGATCATTTTTCTCTGTCCTTGCTCTATCTATAGATTGATTGTCTACTGTATGCAAGGACATGGTATCCTACACAAATTTGCTTAAGTTTAAAGGAAATAACTTTATAGAGAAAAAAGGCAACGAGCTAATGTTCAAGGGATTTGTTGGTATTATTGCATACTCGATGAAAACTCAGATAAGCTTCATCCAGAGTCAACAGCTTGCAAATTTGAGGTACTGTCCTGCAGAATATGGTTTATGTTCTGAACAAGTGACTACCACATGGGGTTCTTTTACCCCCTTAGCTAAAACACATGGGTCTGGAATCCTAGGATTGGAAACTGGGATGCAAGGCTTTGCGATTACATTTATTGACACTTTCTAATTGTTTGCTTTCTGTCCTTTTGCTTTCGGACTCTGATAGCACAGCACCAAGAAAAGGGGAATTCTCTACCAAGAGACACAGTAATATTCCATTGATTTGGAAACTAAGGCTGCACCTGATGAGTTCGGATTTTTAATGCCCTAAGTAAACAGGGAAATAAAAACATCGTTACTATTGTTAATGTGTTATTGTGTTTTCTTTTTCCCCTTGGGGGAAAGCAGAGTTACTGCTTTACTTGGGGGTTGGGAGAAAATGTCAACGAAATTATACTACCACGTGATTCAGGAGGGCCACGAGGGGTTCAGATCCCTCACCATGACCCACTGAGATTCAAACTGAAGGCAAAGGAAGTGAAGTAGAGGAGGAGACTCATAAAGTTCCATTGAGGCCTCAGCTGAAAAACAATCGCAGTAGTGTACTACCTATATTCCTTTTGGTGTATTATACTCAGACTGTGTTGCTTTGTTGTTAAGGATTTCTGTTAATTTGTAACCAAGAGTTGACTGGTACAGTTTCCTAATTAGTTGTTGACTCATTTTTCTGGAAAATGATACAAAAAGCAGCAGACATCTAATTTTAAGCTCATATGTAACTGGAATCATATAAATTTGCATCTATTTTAACTAAATTACATTACATAAAGCAATCATAGCTCTTGAAAAATACTATATTTTAAGTAAGTGTGCATATAAAACATTACAAAATGGGGTTTATTTGATTGAAACATTTAATCAAGTAGTGGTTTAAACCCTGAAAGGACTCTCATTTCCTGGATTTTAAAGTTACGGAGATTATACTTGTGAAGTTGTTGATTTTTAGATAGTATTTTTCTGATTCACAATATTTATTTCTCAGCTTAACATAAAATATTTCATGTGCCAAACATAAAAATTACATTTCAACTAGTTTCTACCACGAAATTGAACTCCTTTCTTAAATATTCTTTATAATAAAAGTAATGGAGTATGGGAGGAGAACATTACTCTTTAGTATATTACATTCAGTACCTTATTATTGGGGGAAAGTGTGTCAAAGTTTAAGAATTAATCATTTTTGGAGACTCTAACTCACTATGATATTTATATATTAAGAAATAAATATTGTGAGTTTAAAAAAATGATAACCAGCTATGGGATGGAAATAAGCATTCTATGAGTATTAAAATTATTTGCGACAGGAAAATGAATCCCTGAAGAATACAAACTTTGCCTCATACAAAGAAGAAACTATAATGATTTGGGGTTGGAGTCTTTCACAATAAATTGATAGTTATGTAAGAATATTATTTTAGTTTGTTTATAGAGCAATGTATCATAGAAAAGTGTTTAATTAAGACTCTAAAATGATTTACCACAGACATTTTAAGCATTTCCAAACATTTCCACATAAATTAAACATGATGTAATTGAGTGGTACATTAAGCAATGTTCCACTGTTGATTCATGTGGAAATCACAGAAGTTTCACTGATTACTATCTTTCCAATGTGTATTAATGTAGATGTCATAGGTATTTTCATGAGAATCACACTTCAATGTGCCACTTTAAATACTGAAATAGAGTTTTCAAAATGTCGTAATCTTTTGCAGATCCATATACTGTTTGGAATTTAATTTATAAATAAGTACTATAGTATTAGGATTACTTCAAGTAAAGCCATATATTTAACTTAAGGCATATTTAATTATTTGTGTTTTTCAACAAATAAATTATTTCTTGTTAAGAAGTCATGCTTTTTATGGTTATTGATTTTCTATTCTAGCATAAAAATGATTTAGGCAATAGGCTATTTCTTAATTCTGCTCTTTTCAGCTTCCTAATAATCACAGAAATTATTCACTCTTGTTTTTAAATTCATATCCAGATATGCATCAAAAGCAATTTAAGGCAGGTTACTGAGATCATTTTTAATATACAGAAATTTAACATGTTTTGATTTGAGGAGTATTTTTAAACAAAGTAAAGGAAAAATAAGTATGGAAAAGTTAGATGGAGCCAGAAGTCGGGTTAACATCTAAAAAACATACACTTGCTAGTGATGAGCTGCAAATTTGGCTTCAGGCTCTCCAGCAGCCAGATATTCCTTAAATAGCTTGGGTCTGTCTTCTCACAGAAGCCAAAAACTTGTCTGAATGACCTTGAGGCTACTCAGCCTTGCTTAGTAAAGCATAAGATTACAAGTAGACCTTGCTTCACACAAGAGATTTGTTCCGAAGAAACTGTGGAAATGGAAATTTTGCACATGGAACCATATTATACATGCACTAATGAAGGAATCATAAATGGCTCCTTTCAAAGAAAACCTACAAGTACTCCCTGTGTAACATGGAACTAATAAACTTACTTCTGTTATGCATTTAACATTTTTAATGTTGGATTTTCTGAGGAGTCAGTGATATAGTTTGAATATATGTCCCTGCCAAATCTCATGTTGAAATGTAATGCCTAGTGTTGGAGGTGGGCCTAGTGGGAGATATTTGGATCATGGGAGTGGCTTTCTCATTAATGGTTTACCACCATCCATTTGGTGCTGGGTTAGCACTATCCCTTTGGTGCTGTCCTTGCCATAGTTATTGGGAGATCTGGTTGACTAAAAGTGTGTGACAACTCCCCCCACATTCTCTCTCTTGCTCCTGTTCTGGCCATGTGACATGCCTGCTCCCATCTTGCTTTCCGCCATAGTCAAAGCTCCCTGAGACCTCCCCAGAAGCTAAGCAGATGCTGGCACCAAGCTTGTACAGCCTGCAGAATGATGAGTCAATTAAATCTCTTTTCTTTATAAATTACCCTGCCTTGGGTATTTCTTTATAGGAATGCAAGAACAGCCTAATACAGTCAGTATAATACCATGGCAACATCCTTTCATCTCAGTTTCATGGTAGTAGAGATATTAAATGTATGCATTGGATTTTTCAGGGCAGGGTTTTAGTCAATATGCAAAAACTTCTAATTTCCATTTCATTTTGTTTTATCATGTTTTATTGCCTTCGTTTAATATTCTGAGGGCATAGGGCAACCTGCACATTTATGTTTCTTTCTTCAATGTGCATACATTTGAAAATGTAAATCAAGGTAGCTATAGCTATAATCCAACCTATCCCTAATATTCACCAGTTATTGTCTACCACAATATATTCTAAATATTGAGCCATGAATCACTTAAAATATCTTTATTTTTTTTTATTTTTATTTTTATTTTTTTTTGAGGTGGAGTCTTGCTCTGTCACCCGGGCTGGAGTGCAGTGGCCGGATCTCAGCTCACTGCAAGCTCCGCCTCCCGGGTTTACGCCATTCTCCTGCCTCAGCCTCCGGAGTAGCTGGGACTACAGGCGCCCGCCACCTCGCCCGGCTTGTTTTTTTGTATTTTTAGTAGAGACAGGGTTTCACCGTGTTAGCCAGGATGGTCTCGATCTCCTGACCTCGTGATCCGCCCGTCTCGGCCTCCCAAAGTGCTGGGATTACAGGCTTGAGCCACCGCGCCCGGCCTATTTTTTAAAGTCTTTTTTGAATGCTTGTTCACTGTTGGTAGGAATGTAAATTAGTTTAGCCACTGTGGAAAGCAGTTTGGAGGTCTCTCAAGTATTTAAAAATAGAACTACAATTCACCCCAGCACTCCCATTACTGCATATGTACCCAAAGGAAAATAAATTGTTCTACCAACAACTATGCAACAGAATTCACCACAGCAAAGACATGAAATCAACCTGGGTGCTCATTGATGCTGGATTGGATAAAGAATATGTGGTACATACACACCATGGAATACTTCACAGTCATAAAAAAGAATGACATCATGTCCTTTGCAGCAACGTGGATGCAGCTGGAGGCCATTATCCTAAGCAAATTAGCACAGGAACAGGAAATCAAATATTGCATGTTTTCACTTATAAGCAGAGCTAAATCTTGGGTACACATAGACATAAGGATGGGAACAATAGACACTGGGAACTCCAAATTAGAGAAGTGAGAAAGCAAGGACTGAAAAATTTCCTATTGGGTACTATGTTCACTATCTGTGTGACAAGATCAATGGAAGCCCAGACTTCACACAATATACCATTGTAACAAATCTGCATATGTACCCCCGATCTAAAATAAAATTGAAATTAAAAATAAAGAAAAATAAGCTTTAAAATCCTTTTTGCTTTTACTAAAATGTATACTCTTTTATGATCCTTAAAATAAAAACAATCAGATTTATTGGATACTTTACACCAAGAAGAGGCTTCACAGATGAAGTGACAATTTCCCATTTTGCAGAAGAGCCTATGATGCAGAGAGGGTAAGGTTTTGCTTCCTGTTCTATTCCACTGCATATTGTTAAATGAAGTCCTATGTATTTGCACATTATTCTCTGATGACACTGCTCAAGCAGTCACCTATGATGGTTAAAGTATAGATAAGCACTAACATGTCATCTATGAAAACAGGAGAGTCATCCCATGGTGTTACATTACCATTTGGAGAGGCATAATTTTCTTTCCTAATAGCTAGTATTTTCAGATGTTAAAAGACACAAATCAAAGAATAGAGTCAAATTAGAGTCCTTGTCTATATTTGAGACTTCATGACAAAATGAAAAGTTCAATATTATCTTACATTTCTTACATTGAAAAGTACTTGAGGGCAATGATCCACTTGGGAAAGAAAGTATTTCCATATGAATAATTCAAAAACTAAATCACCAGCAATACAAAATGAGGGATAACCAATCATTGCAGACAAAGTTAATGAATACCTAGCTAGTTTACTCCAACACAATTAAAATACATAAGTACTATTCAACCATCAGACTAAACTGTATAAACTAAGTGATAAAACTTTTAATAAAGGTGAGGAGGAACAGTTAATTTCTTCATAAAGCATCTATTTATATTGAATAAATAAAAAGAAATTAAAAACATTTTCTCTGTTTACAACAGAGCATTTGAATACAAGATGAGAATTATGAGTAGATGCTCTTAGTGACACAAAACCATGGTCATTTAGTTCTCCTGATAAATTATTTAACCAAATAAAGTTCTGTTTAAGAGCTGGCACTGAGTTAACCTTTATGTCCAAAACTGAAAATGAAAGTGTGGCTAATTAGCCAGGGTGCCTTTAAAAAATACACAAAACAGCCGGGCGTGGTGGCTCATGCTTGTAATCCCAGCACTTTGGGAGGCCAAGGCGGGCAGATCACGAGGTCAGGATATTGAGACCATCCTGGCTAACACGGTGAAACCCCGTCTCTACTGAAAATACAAAAAAATTAGCCAGGCGTGGTGGCAGGCGCCTGTAGTCCCAGCTACTTGGGAGGCTGAGGCAGAAGAGTGGCGTGAACCCGGGAGGCGGTGGAGCTTGCAGTGAGCCGAGATCGCACCACCGCACTCCAGCCTGGGCGACAGAGCAAGACTCTGTCAAAAAAAAAAAAAAAAGAAAAAGAAAAAATACACAAAACAGCGAAGGAAAAAGTACATTAGAGAATCAGCAATTACTAACAAATGGAAATGAAAGGTTAAATGGTCATATCAAGATGGCAGATAAAGGAAACACAAGTGGGCCAGGCACGGTGGCTCACGCGGCGAGCAGATCACTTGAGGTCAGGAGTTCGAGACCAGCCTGGTCAACATGGCAAAACCCTGTCTCTACTAAAAATACAAAAATTAGCCAGGTGTGGTGGAGGGCACCTGTAATTCCAGCTACTCAGGAAGCTAAGATACGAGAATCGCTTGAACCCGGGGACGGAGGTTGCAGTGAGCTGAGATTGCGCCACTGCACTCCAGCCTGGGGTGACAGAGCAAGACTCTGTGTCCAAAAAGAAAAAGAAAAAGAAAAAATGAACAGCTACTGAAAGAAAGCCTGAAATTCATGTTGATGGTCGGGAAAAACAGTAACAGGAAAGAGCAACATAAGTGTCTACTGTAGTTTAAAAAAAAAAAAAGACTTGGCATAATTTTTTAAGTGAAATCTTACTGTAGATTGAAGGCCCTACCCCAGACATTTATTCTCAATCTTTTCTAAGATGGCTAATTCAGAAAGAAAAAAATTGCATAGTTGATATTCCTAACACCATTGCTCCTATTTATTCAGTGTTAACTACCATAAGCTGGATGGTAGCTACTTTTTAATTAAATTAATTCAAATGCTGTGAGAAATGCAAAAGAATTAATAAATGAGCTAAATAAAGGGAGGAAGATTATGTGGGTTTTTTGTCATTAGAAGAGTGTGTCAGTTTTCCTCTTCTCCCCTCCAGCAATCATAACCATTTAACCAAACACATTGAAAACTACAGACCTTACCATTTGCCTTCAAGGAGAATGGGTATGTTTCAGGTTTACAGATGCATTATCCATCCTAGTAAGAAAACAGATTGAGAATGGTAGTGTTCCATATCACTTTAGAATGATGATAGTTAACAATAGTATATTATATAGTTTCAAATAGCTAGAAGAATATTGAATGTTCCTAACAAAAATAAATGTTTGAGATGATGTGTGACACATATAATTAAGCTGATCGATCACTATATAGTTTATATATTGAAACATCACTATGTACCCCATAGATATGTATAATTATGATATGTCAATTAAAAAATAAAATAAAACTCTAAACATGAAGTATAGTTATACCTCAGAGATACTGCAGGTTCCATTCCAGACCACTGCAATATAATAAATATTGCAATTAAGCAAGTCACACAAATTTTTTGGTTGCCCAGTACATATAAAAGTTATGTATACACTATACTGTAGTCTAGTAATTGTGTAATAACATTAAGTCTAAAAAATGTACATACCTTAAAAATACTATATTGCTAAAAATGCTAATGATCATCTGAATCTTCAGCAAGTTATAATGTTTTTGCTAGTGGAAGGTCTTGCCTCAATGTTGATGGCTGCTGATAAATCAAGATGGTGTTTGCTGGAGGCTGAGGTGGTTATGGTAATTTCTTAAAATAATATACCAATGAAGCTTGCCAACAAACTCTTCCTTTCACAAAAGATTTATCGGTAGCATGCAATGCTGTTTGATAACATTTTACCACAGTAGGACTTCTTTCAAAATTTGAGTCAGTCTTCTCCAAACCTGCCGATGCTTTATCAACTGAGTTTGTGTAATATCTCTATCCTTTGCTGTCATTTCCATCTCAAGAAACCACTTTCTTTGCACTTCCATAAGAAGCAACTCCTCAACTGTTCAAGTTTTCCCATGAGATTGCAGCAATCCAGTCACATCTTCAGGCTCTACTTCTAATTCTAGCTCTCCTGTTTTTTCTACCACATCTGCTGTGATTTCCTCTACTGGAGTCTTGAACCCTTCAAAGTCATCCATGAGGGTTGGAATCAACTTCTTCCAAACTCTTGTTAATGTCGCTGTTTTTACTTCCTCCCATGAATCACAAATGTTCTTAATCGCATCTAGAATGGTGAATCTTTTCCAGAAGGTTTTTAATTTACTTTCCTCAGATCTATCAGAAGAGTAACTAGGTAAGGTATAGCTCTGCAAAATGTATTTCTTATATAATATTTATTTAATATTATATATTAAACATTAATCTCTTTATATATCTTCATCAGAGGTCCTGGGTGACTAGGTGCATTATCAATGAACAGTAATATTTTGAAATGGATCTTTTTTCTACGCAATTGATGTCAACAGCGGGCTTAAAATATATTCAGTAATCTGTGCTTTAAACAGAGATGCTGTCATCCATGCTTTGGTGTTTTGAGCACAGGCACAGTACATATAGCATAATTATGAAGAACCCTCATATTTTTGGAATGCTAAATGAGCATTGGTTTCAACTTAAAGTCATCAGTTGCATTAGCCCCTAACAAGAGAGTCAGCCCGTTCATTGAAGCTTTGAAGCCATGCATTGACTTCTTTCTAGCTATGAAAGTCCTAGATGACATTTTCTTCCAAGAGAAGGCTGTTTCGTCTATGTTAAAAATCTGTTATTTAGTGTAGCCCTGCCTTCATCAATGACCTAATCTAGATCTTCTGCAGAACTTGCTGCCGCTTCTACATCAGCACTTGTTGCTTCACTTTACACTTTTCTGTTACAGAGACAGCTTCTTGAGTCAAACCACATGAACTAACCTCTGCTAGCTTCACACTTTTCTTCTGTAGCTTCATCTCTCTCAGTCTTCACAGAATTGGCGAGAGCATTAGGATGTTGCTCTGGATTAGGTTTTGGGTCAAGGGTATGTTGTGGCTGCTTTGATCTTCTAGCCAGACCACTAAACCGTCTCCATATCAGCAATAAGGCCGCTTTGCTTTCTTATCATTCATGTGTTCACTGGAGTAGCACTTTGAATTTCCTTTAAGATCTTTTCCTTTGCATTCACAACTTGGCTGTTTGTTATAATAAGACTGTCTTGGTTTTCTTTTTTTTTTTGAGATGGAGTCTCACTCTATCGCCCAGGCTGGAGGGCAGTGGTGTGAGCACCTCTGGGGTTCAAGCGATTGTCCTGCCTCAGCCTCCCAAGTAGCCGGGACCTCAGGCATGCATCATCACTCCCTGCTAATTTTTGTATTTTTTGTAGAGATGGGGTTTCACCATGTTGGCCAGGCTGGAGGGCAGTGGTGTGAGCACCTCTGGGGTTCAAGCGATTGTCCTGCCTCAGCCTCCCAAGTAGCCGGGACCTCAGGCATGCATCATC
>NW_012115810.1:369523-388424 GCF_000951035.1 Colobus angolensis palliatus | reverse complement strand
TCAGGCATGCATCATCACTCCCTGCTAATTTTTGTATTTTTTGTAGAGATGGGGTTTCACCATGTTGGCCAGGCTGGTCGTGAACTCCCAACCTCAGGTGATCCACCTACCTCAGCCTCCCAAAGTGCTGGGATTACCAGTGTGAGCCCCCACGCCCAGCCTGTCTCGGCTTTTGACATGCCTTCCTCACTAAACTTAATTATTCCTAGCTTTTGATTCAAAGTGAGAGACATGTAAATCTTTCTTTCACTTGAACACTTAGAGGGCATTATAGGGTTATCAATTGGCCTAGTTTCAATATGCTGTGTCTCAGGAAATAGGGAGGCCTAAGGAGACAAGAGAGATGGGGGAATGGCTGGTTGTTGCAGCAGTCAGAACACACACGTTTCTCAGTTGTTTGCTGTCTTATATGGGCAACATTTGCGTTGTCCTAAAACAAATGCTATAGTAACATCAAAGATCACTGATCACAGATCACCATAACAGATGTATTAGTAATGAAAAAGTTGAAAATATTACAACAATTACAATAGTGTGACACAAGGACACGAAGTGAGAACATGCTGTTGGAAAAATGGCACCAATCAAATTCCCTGATGCAGGGTTGGCACTAACCTTCAATTTGTAAAAAATCCAATGTTTGTGAAGTGCAATAAGGCAAAGCACAGTGAAACAAGGTATGCCTGTCTATTTAGTGCCCTTTAACTTTTCCTTTTTCTCTGTTATTTTCCAGTTCATGATTATAATTATTTGAAGGCGCAAAACATTCTGTGTATGTTTATTTATCTACTTGTCTATTGTTGAACAATCAGTTTGCTCCTTGGGTTTCATTTATAATTAACACCTCATTTGAATTCTGCCTGCATTTATATATTTTTTCTTTTTAATTATTGCCTTAGGATAAATTCCCTGGAATGGGAGAACTGTGCCAAGTGGTATGAACGGTATGAACATTTACAGTACACTTCATAAATGTTGCTAAATTGTTTTCTAACAGGAATGTACCAATTTATCCTTTCCTCAGCAATAGCTGAACATAGTAGTTTCCCCCCAAAAGTTGACAGCGATTACAGTTTATCATTTGTCTGCCTTGTGTTTTTAGATACTTTTGTTCTCTTTTTTTTTTTCTCATTATCCAAAAGGGAAAAGTTGATGAACTCAGAGAGTATAGGATTTTTAACTTAGTTTGGAATGAATGAGGAATCTTGTTTTCATTCAATAGCCTTTGTTACATCCACTGAATGAAATATTATGCAGGAATAACTAAAGACAAGCATGAATGCCACCTAGTAATATAAAAAACACATTTTGATTGCTTCTCAGCCTTTTGGCTAAGATCAAGTGTAAAAACACATTCTGGAATTCAATTCAAAGGAAAAGGGAGACTTACAGGGTTTGGCTTGTCCACTTATGTTTCCAAACCAATGCCATATGAGAGACAACTGTGTATACTCAGCCTTGTTTTATGCCAAAGACTTTCTTGCGACATGGTCTGTTTCCAAGAGTAACACACATATATTTTTCCAAGAACACTGCTTGCTGCCCAATCACTCCTAGCTACCCACAAAGTTCAGAAGAAATGGACTGAATGTGAAGCCCTGTAACTTTGCTGGATGGATATAAAAGGCCAATTGGGAACACTGCAAAACATTCTTTCTAAAAGGATAGGCCATCTATCTAATTCTTTTCTTGGTACTTATCTATCTGGTCCTTCTCTAATTAATTGAAAGTCACTTGCTTTTTATAATTTTTGACTTTCACAGTAATACTTAAAAATATAGCTACTAAATATTAAACTCTTCTATATCTCTTTACAAAAATGAGCTCTGGAACTCAATTGATTCCATTAACATTCCAGTTTTCCACTTCACTGTGAAAATTTGCATGTGGCTTAACCTTTGACTCAGTTTACTCATCTGTAAAATGGGAATAATAATAATGTTTCTCATAGGTCTGTCGTAAGGATTAAATAAGTTATGACATTACAGTATCTGGGATCACATAGTAAAGAATTAAGTAAATTGCCTTTTTTTTGTTGTTGTTGTCATGTGAGAAGCCTTTCTGTAGTGCACAAACTCCAAATGCCCAAGTCAAAATACCTTGCTAGTGACTGTCATTTCCTCTCCTTGAACTGTAATTTTTCCATTGAAAATATGACACAAATAATAAAGATCATAACAACAGTAGCTGACATGATCGAATGCTTATTCTGTACCATATTCAGTATTGAGTGTTTTATATGCATTTTCTTATTAATCTTCACAAGCGCTCTACAAAGTTGGTACCAGTTTTCAGATGCAGTGACAGATGCTTAGAGAACCTAAATAACTTGCAAAGACCGACCAGTAAGTGGAAGAATTTGAACTTGAAAGCAGTCCTTCCCATCAGAATATATGTAGGAAGAGAGGAAAAAAAATGTACATAAATATTATCAGTGGTTGTTTCTGGATCATAAAATTAGAAGTGATGTTTTAATTATCTCTACATCTTCTTTTATATGTATACGAACGTACTTCTCTGATAATAAGAAGTTTTTAAAATCTATTCCAAATAATGAAGATAATAGCATTTCTAGCTAACAATGAATAATAGCAATCTTATTGCTCACTCTTGTGAATTAAAAAGTAGTCTATCTTTGAATCAGTCTCTTTATCCTTTGCACAAAGAAGTTCTGTTATGGCTTTCTAAAAATGAATACAGTCTTTTAGAACCTGAATTCCATCTACTTTTACTTAGCAAAAATGTAACATGTGCAGATTTTTTAAAATTCAAGTTAAAATCCAACATCGGTTTTAAGTTGGGATGAGAAGGCCTCCTTGCCTTTGCCCCTGCTGTCCCTGTGGGAAACACCCCCCACGAGCCTGCATGGTGATCAGCAACAGAGAAGAGAGGCCAAATGGAAGCAGAAACCCAGGCTAGTGACACGCTCAGAAGAGGCAAGTTTGTCCCGCACTCAATTACTTCTCAGAACTCTTGAGGAATGGAGAAGAAAGAAAAGCAATGGTGGCAGATCAGATTCATGGTCAACCAACATTTATTCTAGTGCCTGCCAAGTCCTGGATGCTTTCACCAGCGTTATCCCATTTCATTCTTCAAGAATAGCGTAAAATAGATGTCCTTAGTCCCACTTCACAGGTGAGGGCAATGAAGTCCAGGCATCAAGCAGTATGCTGAAACCCATACAGATGATAAGCAGTAGACAAAGGGTTAGAACTCTGGTCTGCAAACCTCTTACTCTTTTCTCTATATAATGCTGCCAACACCTTCATCACTCCCAATTCCCAGAAGTAAAGGGCAGGTAGGAATCTATTATTAGAAGCATTATATGTAAGAAAGTATCTATAAATTAGAATACTATAGCACAAAATAATTAGTAAATAAAGAAGTATGGTTCTATTTGTATACCAGTTCTGCACTTCCTTTTTTGTTCTTTTTTTTTTAAATGTAAGAACCTATTCTTTGATAACATGTTTCTGCTCGGGATAGTGTTTGCTAAGCCTATGGTCCTTGCTATGAAGTGCAAGGCAAAATTTCACTTAGTGGTTCATAACAGATTTTATGTGTAAAAACAAATAGACTCATAATATTACTTTAACTAGGACCACAATCCACAACAGACTTGCTAATTATTCTCTCCTCTGAGGTCTCTGGAAAGGTGATAACCAGTTCCATGACCCATCCCTAAGGCTCTCATCATCTTTGACATTTCTGTCAATTTATTATTTTTGATATCTGTCAACATAAAGATTAAACAGAGGAGAATGTGGACTCATATCATTCCCAGAACTTTACAAGGATAAGGACATTTAGACAATGGAATAGGTTATTGAAGCACGTTATGAAGATTTTTTTTTTTTCCAAGAGGCTGAGCTGTCATTTGCTTGGAATGGCTTAGGACAGTTCTGACTGGAGGCAGGACTATGGACTCATTAACCTCCTAGCCCTGTAACTGTCAATCTCAATTCTCACCACAGTTTCAATCAAATACGGCTGCCTCTAGTTTCATTCTGGTTGGTTCAGTGTGGTTGTGGGCTCATGCAATTTTCTGTATTGCAGGGGAAAGAAAGCATCTTCAGTATGTGTCTGTATCTGTGTGCATGGTGGGTCTTTCCTTACCAAAAGTCTCAGCATAAAATGTATTGATAGATGTGTACACTGGTGTATAGAAAAGTGCCCTGTGCCAAATATAGATGATTCTTTTTATTTCTCTTTGCATATAGATGAACACACAGCTGCAGCACTCTCAGGAGGCCTAGGAGTTGACTTAGTCCAAAGGAATGACTGTGCTATTTTTGCACTTTCCCTCACATTATTTCTCAAGGCTTGAGGGAATTTAAATGTGACTTACTTGGCAATGACAAGTGTCAGTCCCTTCAGTGCCTCCTGAATGAGATCATTTACACAAATCACTTCACCATAGCTCATTGTATTTTTCATAGACAAATACTATCACTTAAATGGAATCTAGATTTCAAGAAAAGAGAGGGTTTTTTTTCACTTCCCTTAAAAATGACTTTGTAAAAAATGTCACTACGAAATTCACAGTATTGGTGTGATGATTCATTACAATATATATTTTCTGGAAGAGACAAGGATATTTCAGAAGCACCTTAGTATTACAGATAAAACACTTGAGGCTCTGAGAAGTGAGTAACTTGGATAAGGTCTCCTAGTAAATTGGTACATCCCCAGTCCCATAACCCAGATCTCTGGGATCCTGGTCCAGACTGCAACCTTCCTGCACTTTGTAACTGGAGCCCCACACACTCTTGAATAAAACTGATTCTAGCAAAAACAGCTATAATTTAAAAACTCTCTTCAATTAAATGTTACTGAACTTTTCTCATGAAATATAATTTTGGAAAAAGCAATTGCATTTATAAGTATACATAATTCATGTCTGTTATTCCTTAATTCTTATGAGAATCTTATTACTGAAATAGTGAAATTTGTCTGTTCTCTTGTTAAAATCTATTAAAATGGAAACAAGTAATAATCAAACCTAGCTAAAAATACACAATAAATATAAAATCAGAGAATGTGACCAGACTTATTCACCTCTATGGAAAGAATAACAAAGGCCCAAGGGAGAGGGGGGCATTAGTTAGAGGCATAGTACTTTATATTGTGGGTACTTGGTGAATGTTCTTAAGATCGATCATTAAGGCTGGGCGTGGTGGTTAGGCCAGGTGCGGTGGCTCATGCATGTAATCCCAGCACTTTGGGAGGCCGAGGCGGGCAGATCACTTGAGATCAGGAGCTCGAGACCACCCTGGCCAACATAGTGAAAACTCATCTCCACTAAAAATACAAAAATTAGCCGGGCGTGGTGGCGCACATTTGTAATCCTAGCTACTAGGGAGGTTGAGGCATGAGAATCACTTGAGCCCAGGAGCGGAGGTTGTAGTGAGCTGAGATCGGGCCACTGTGCTCCAGCCTGGGCAATAGAGACTCTGTTTCAAAAATAAATAAATAAATAAAAATTAATAAACTCTACCGGTGAATTCACTTCATAGGAATTTCCAAGTTTGTAAGCCACTTTTACAAGTACTATGAAAGAGTTCTGTGCTTATATATTTGTGTATTGTTTATGGCAGAATATGTTTAAATGGAAATGAAAACAACTTTGAGCAAATTAAACCTAATCAACTTTTTAAAAAATCTCTCTTTAGAACTTGAGAGAATTCTACCATTACATCAAGAATGAAGCTGGCTATTGTCATATTATTACGCTATAAATACTATTGACTACCTCTATTATAACATTTGTAGGGAGGTAGGACGGGTATTTCTAATGGTCTATGCCTCATTTAGTCAAGCTAAAACATTAAATTTACTGTCTTTTTTTTTTTTTTTTTTGAGACAGAGTCTCATTCTGTCTCCAGACTGTAGTGCAGAGGTGCAATCTTGGCTCATTGCAACCTCTGCCTCCCAGATTCAAGTGAATCTCCTGCCTCAGCCTCCCGAGTAGCTGGGACTACAGGCACCATGCCCAGCTAATTTTTGTATTTTTAGTTGAGATGGGGTTTCACCGTGTTGGCCAGGATAGTCTCGATCTCTTGACCTCGTGATCTGCCCACCTCAGCTTCCCAAAGTGCTGGGATTACAAGCGTGAGCCACTGTGCCCAGCCAAAATTTACTGTCTTATTCATGCATTCTTTCAATAAACATTTATTTCATGCCTAATATGAAGGCAATATAGAAGAATGAGGACTCTAGAATCCAAATGCCTGGGTTCATGTTCTGTCTTTCTGTTTACTAGATATGTAATCTTGGATAATTTGCTCCTCAGTTTCCTCATTTATAAGATGGAGGTAACGATAATACCTACTGTTATTATTTATTACATGATTAACATCAATGAAGCATTTAGATGAAGATATGGTAAGGGCAAAAGCTCCTGTTGTTATGATGTGCTATGGATTGGGGATAGAGGGCAAACAAGGTAGATATGGTGTCTACCCTCATGGGGAAAATTGGGTAAATAGCTTTTACACTACAATTATGTTAAGTTCTAAAAGAAGGTATAGCATGACTAATATAGTTCTAACATCACTTTAAACATTCATGTGTAATTTTCTTCTGCTATTGCAACCAAAGGAAGCTGCACAGTACATTGCTATTTCACATTTTGGTAACTGAGATTTGAAATCTTTGTTATTTCTACAGTAAATTATACCCTTTTAAATGAAGCAAGTGAAATTTCATATCTGTGACATTGTATTGGGCAGGCATCCTTGGAATAATTCATTTCTCCATTTTAATTCCTATTTCTTTATGACCACTTAAAAGTTTCAAGAAAACAATCTTAATTTCACTGTGCTACATTCCTTAAGGCACAAATCTTTGTGATGCTTCAGGGACCTTTGTCTTGATAAAGACAAGTACCTCAGGAAAAAAAAAGAAAGGACCAATAGCCAGTGTTTGTTGAAGATGAGCTCAGTCATTCTTCACATTGTGCAACAGATGGCATTGACAGACTGATGGTTGGGAAGGAGGAAACCTGCATCCCCAATTTCAAATTTCAAATATACCATTGTCTCATACCACAGCACCATGTCATAATTACATATTGATTTCTTTTCTTCTAATACCACTTGTCAGCTTTCTACAAGTGAGCTGATTTGGAAAATCTGAAAAAATATTAACCAGATATCTCTAAACACACTTGTCATTTTGGCCCCATCTCAGATATCAAAGAGGCTTGAGGCACAGATTTTAAATTTATATTTAAATAAATATAGGCTTGTTCTGCAGACAGCTCATCTAGACAAGAATTTAAAAAAGAAAATAAAGCTGCCAAAGAATCTTCAAGAAGTCAAACTCATTTCTGAGATTTTTCTTAAAAAATAAAACAAAATGATTTTATAGGATTCCCCAAATGAGGATGGGACAAAAAGTGAGCCAAAAGTCCCAAGGTTGCTAAAAATGACTTACTTTATCTTTGGCACACGTATTAAATGTCTTATCTTAAATTTTAGACAAGGTTTTTGAGGTCTCTTCTAAAACACAGGGGTAATAAAAATGTCTTATTGCTTTTCTTTTCTTCCACAATGACATGGATATTCTTTATGGTAGGAGAATAGAAAACTTGGGACTCACCCTTTAAATTGAAAGACAGATAACATAAGCACTGGTCACCTGCTGCCAGGCAAGGTGCGGTCCAGCACTGCTGTGGTTATATGGTGAACTGTGACAGCATTTCCACAGTGTGGTACTTGAGTGCACTAAAAATAGGCAACCCTGAACTATACTGCAGTTGAAGGACAAGATAAAAATAGGAAATAAACTTGAAAAATAATTGTATAAATAGAGTACAGGGATTAACAACTCAACCCACAGGATTGAATTCCCTAATAAGTTTTGCTATTTTTATTGAATGCAGGAGAGAAACTAACATTTAAATATTTAAGTGAAATGTTTAGTGTAGAAGTGTTTTCTGAATTTAAGAATGGTTGACATTCAAGCAGAGATAACGTACACCATAATTTCAAATAGAAGTTCTTTAATCTTTTTAGCTGGGATGTACCTTTGTATCTTTTAATGGTATTCCTTTCACTGCACACACACACACACACACACACATAACTTGGATATCTGTCAGCTATAAAAAATATAACTGATCTTATAGATGTAGCTAAAACCTGACCTTTATTTGCAGAATCTCAGCTTTGGTCTTGTATTCAATTCCCAGAAAACAGTAAGGACGGGGAAAAGCCCAAGAAATGAAGGCATTCTATATCATTTGGCATAAATGTAGCCAATATATAGATGGCATCAAATGGTTAAATATTCTTCATATTTCCTTAAAAGAAAATATTTAAAATGCTGGTTTCAATAATTCTGGGACAGAAAATATGTATCAGATTACCAGCTCTTGGCCTCATATTTCAGTCCTCTCTCGTTTTGACTTCTGTATTTCCACCAAAAATGCCATCAATTCTTAACTCTGCTTCTTCTTCTTTTTTCCTTTCTCTGCCATGAGTCTAAAGCCAGAACCCCATCAAAATCAGACTTGGATTTTGGCAAAGGATTATTCCCTTCTGAATTTCTGGCCACTTCCAGCAGATTAATTTTATGATTATGTCACCTTTCTGCTCAAAACTTCATAGGGTTACTTAGAGGAATCCTACACTCTCTAAACCTGCTATTCATTTTTAACAGTAATACATTAATTATACATTCATTCAACCAATTTATATAATAAACATCCCTAAATCCACTAATTTATATCACAGAACAATAAACATCACTGATAACCTAGGTATGTGTCCCTTGCCTAACCTAATCCTATCCCCCTTTCTCCCTCTCACAGGTAACCAGTCTCCTAAATGTAATGTTTATCAAGCCTCCTTTTAAAAAACTCTTAGCACACATATGTACATCTAATTTAATTTTGTTAAAAGGTTATAATTTTATATGTTGCCTTCTGTGGCTTTCTTCAAAATGTTTTTTCCTTGACATTTGCTTACTATTATTTATCTGTGTCCATTGGAACTTGGGCTGTTTCTTTCTTGTCTTTTTTTTTTGTTTTTTTGCTATTACCAAAGCATCCAAAGTGATCCAAAGTATACTGCAAACATTCTTAACATGTCTTCTGGAAAACATACCTACTTTGAATCCTCTTGGGTATATGCCTAAGAGTGAAACTGTTGAGTTTTAGGTTGTACCAGCAAAGGTACTGGTGGGAACAAGATCAAATTGTGTCATTGAGGGAAAGTTTAAAAAAATAACTATTATGGGACAACAACACATGCTAGGACTAGAAAGGGCAAGGATCCTTAAACATCCCTAGCCCTAACAAGGCACAAAGAGGGAGCTACTACATAATCTCAAAAGGGTAGCTGCAGCTTTAAAAGATTACTCAACAGAGCTCTAGCTTTCAGTAGAACTCAGTTAACAAACTGGCAGAGAAAGAGTTGATCTCACTAAAAACCTTGACCTGACTCTCTACCCTTCTCTCTAATGTCTTGCCATGGTCTCTCATTGGCTGAACCAAATCAGAAGCCAGAATGCAAGGAAACCATTCACGATCCACTTCCGAAAACACAGTGCAGGATGGAGAGGGTTAGGATATAGATCTAGAGAGATAAATCGATACTTGCAAATGTTAGATATTATAGAATTCCCTCTTAGTTTTCAAAGTGTTTGTACTAATTGATACTCTCACCAACAGCGTATAAGATCATACTGGGCCATATCCTCTCCAACATTAAGTATTACTAGACTTCTGAATTTTTGTCAATAGGCTCAAATTGTTATCTCCTTGTGGTCTTGATTTGCATTCCCTCAGTTAACTGCTAACACTGATCTATTCTTTGTGTTTAGTAGTTAGACACATTAACTCTTCTGTAAAATTCCCAGTCATATATTATGGAAATTAAGTTTATGCTAAAATTTATAGAGAAGAGCAGAGAGCAAGAATAGCCAAGACATTTCTGAAGGAGAAGAAAAAGGAGCAACTTTTCTTCAAGATATAAAGGCTTATTATAAAGTTATAGTAATTAAAACAGTAAAATTGGTGCCATATACACATCTTGACCAATGGAACAGGAAAATAAAAACCCCAAAATAGACTTATGAATTTAGGGATCATCAAAAATTATGGAGATAATATGTCAGATCACTGAAGAAAGGCATGGTTATTTAACTAATACAGTTAAAAATTTGACTATTCATATAGGGAGCAAGAAGAAAAATGGATTGCTATCTGAAACCATACAAAATACTTCAGATGAATTCAGACCTTAAATTCAAGAAGCAAAGCCTTAAAACTTTCAGAATACCAATGAATGCCCTTGTCTGACCTCAGGGTAGAAAAGGATTCCTTAAACAAAAAATCTTAATCATAACAGAAAATATTGATGCATTCAATTATGTTAATGAGAAATTTTCATGAAGACAATTTAAATAAACAGTAAGCTACAAACACAAAGATAATATTTATAATTCATGTAACTAATAATGAGCTAGTATCAAGAATATATGAAGCACTTCTGAAAAAAGGCAAATGACCTAGTGGAAAAAGGGATAACTTACATCTCTAGCATACTTTTCTTTTACGACTGTGTTTTATGAACCATCACTAGTCTATAATTCTTGGAGGACTAAAATTGTCTTAGCCATCTTTCTTTATGACCCAGGACAGTGCCTGTTGGAAAGAAAATGGTCAACGAATGTTCATCAAATAAAGGAACAATCTTGCCACCCCAGAATAATACAGACTATTAATAAAACTCACCATATGCATGCCCTCAGAGTCTTTCCTCTTATATTCACATTACCAACTCCTATCCACCCAGTTTTGGAAGTCCAGATCACCAGTCCCTTTACATCACAGTCCTCGCAGCCTCTAGCATTTAGCAAACATTTCTCTGGGATATCTCATGCACTGTTGGATTACGTTTCTCCACATTTCTATGTCCGTCTCCTCTTTGATTCTAGACTTCTTGAGGCCATACTTCTCTAAAGCACAGTGCCTAGTAAAATTCGATGAGGTGTCCCATATTTATGCGGGATGTAGCACAACACCTAGTACAAATTACCAGCTATCCATCAGGCTTCAAAATGGCAGAATAAGTGGTCTGGGAGAAATACTGGTCACTTTCATTATGATTTTTTTCTCAGGTTTAGGCAACTGAAATAAGATTACAAAAATTAGAGAGGTAATTTATGAGGTATTCATTGCAAAGGGAAAAAAAAACTTTTTGAAGATTGTTCAAGTACACAGTTACAATTGGAATAAGGCAGCAGAGTATAGCAGAAAAAAAAAATGGGGCCATGGTATCAAATATGTCTTCAACCCCAGCACCACCCTAGGGTGCTCTGAGCTTCATGAGTAAAATGTGATAAAAATCTACCTCAAGGGAAGTGTAGCAGAGTAAATGGTAGAGAAGCGGTACTTAAATTTCATTTTCCCTATTTCTCCCCTCCCTCTTAAAAATAATGCCGTGTTCCAAGCACAGAAAACCAAACACCGCGTAAGTGGGAGTTGAACAATGAGAATATATGGACACAGGGAGGGGAACATCACACACCGGGTCCTGTCGGGGGGTGGGGACTAGGGGAGGGATAGAATTTAGAGAAATACCTAATGTAGATGATGGGTTGCTGGGTGCAGCAAACTACCATGGCACATGTATACTGACGTAACAAACCTGCATGTTCTGCACATGTATCCCAGAACTTAAAGTATAATGAAATAATAAGAATAATGCTGTGCTCCATCAGATCTTGCAGTGCGTGGTGTTTTTCAGTTAAAACTGAACCATGACACTCTTAAATAACTTTGCTAATAGAAGCTTTTGCCAAATTCCTACTTGCCTCGCATCATCTATCCTGACTTGACTAACATTCTTTTTTTTTTTTTTTTTGAGACGGAGTCTCACTTGCTCTGTCTCCCAGGCTGGAGTGCAGTGGCTGGATCTCTGCTCACTGCAAGCTCCGCCTCCCGGGTTCACGCCATTCTCCTGCTTCAGCCTCCCGAGTAGCTGGGACTACAGGCGCCCGCCACCACGCCCGGCTAATTTTTTGTACTTTTAGTAGTGACGGGGTTTCACCGTGTTAGCCAGGATGGTTTCGATCTCCTGATCGTGATCTGCTGGCCTCGGCCTCCCAAAGTGCTGGGATTACAGGCGTGAGCCACCGCGCCTGGCCTTGACTAACATTCTTAATGGGTGGAGGGAGAACAAATGGCCACAAATTAAATGTCTTTACCCATAAGAATAGAGTGCAGTTGGTCACTGTAATAGGAGTGTCTCAATAATTTATTTACTGACTTTATTATAATTTCAAATATGCAGAAAAGTTAAAAATCGTGTACAATTTTAACCCACATACCCACCACCTAGACTTAACAATTGTAACTGTCATAATAATAACGTGGAGGGTAATGATGACATTACCAAAATTTCCTAAGTATATTATTTTCTGATCCCTTGAAGGTATCCAAAATCCAACAACAGAAATCATCCAAAGTTTCTTCACTATGAACTCTTCAGTGAACTTTTCCCCATTCATAACATGAGGGTATCTCTGAGAGAGAACTACCAAGGAGCACACAGGGTGAGCTACTCTTTTCCATAATGAGGACTCTTGGTTTCTTGACTTAGGAATCTCTGGGCCCGCTCACTTCTATTACTCATATGGCAGATTCTGCTTTTTCCTTCTTTGTACACTTTCAGGTTTTCAACGAAATAGCACAGTTGCCAGATTTAGCTAAGAAAAATGAAGAATGCCTGGTTAGCTTGAATGTCAGATAAACAATATAAAAATATAAGTATATCCCAAATATTGTATGGGATATACTTATACTAAAAAAGTAATTTGTTGTTTATCCGAAATTCAAATTTAAGCGGGAATTCTGTATTTTCTCTCACAATCCTGTGAAATAGATAAATTCAATAACCTTCTGAAGGGGGTCTAGATGACTTTGACAGCTGGGCTCTCATGCTTCCAGGCCTGAAGGCAAAATGAGAGAAAACTATAGAGAAAGGGAGAGAGTATACTTTTGCACCACAACTAAGAAAATATTATTTGGAATTGCTTTTAACCGGTTGGGAGCTAGATAGAAAGTCTGATGTGTGTTTGTGTTGGATTTAGTAAGTCATCTGTGAGATTCTGGAGGAAACGGGGTTGTGGACCTGAACAGATTGAATGAATTTATGATTGGGGTTAGAGTCATACGTGTATGGTTTAACAGGGTGTATTGCGCCTATTGCCACATTAATGCTCTATATAAGCCAACCACAAACCTTGGTGGTATTGCTGGGGTAAGCATTTATTGCTCACACATCAGAGTAAGATGGGGGCCTGGCTCTTGGATGATTGTTGGGAGCTCTGCTCCCTGTCTCTCTCATCCTTTTCTTAGGACCATTCAGCTGTCTCAGAGATGTCTTTCTCACAGCAACATTTCAAATACAGTGAAAGCAAGTGAACCTTCGAGCGCTGGTCTTAGAACTGGCACAGTGTCATTTTCACTTCATTCTGTTACTCTCAAAACCTGCTTCTATGGGTAGGAAAGGGGTCTCTGCCTCTTTAATGAGAGGAGCTGCAAAGTCACACAGCAAAAGGTATGGATGCAAGAGAGGGAAAGAATTGAGGCCATCACTATGCCTATCGCAAGGCGTGGGCTGGAAACTAAGAATAAACTGGGGAGCAAAAAAGTTGCTTCTTTTGAAAACTATACATTTGTTTGCAACTGTAGCATTTTTTTTTCTTCTCCAAGAAAAGTAATTAGCAAGACTTCCAAATGATTTTTTCCAGTTTGCGAAGCAGAGATGCCAACAGATCTCTACAAATTACCAGAATGTTCCACAACTCTTCTCAAAATACCTGTCAAAAAAGTTCAGAGCACATGGTGGCATTTTTTCCTTGTTGTAAACACAATGTATCTATATGAAGAGTCTAACATATTAAGGATGGAAATTTGCAGGAAAGTGGTAACGTTTAAGAGAAAAGGAAAATGAACTGAAGATTCAGAACAAATAACTTCCTATTCTGGTATCCCTTGAAATCTAGCACCAGTTTCTTCATCATTTGCTACATTTAGTTACGGGAAAGAACAGACTAGTAATTGGATGTGGGACTCTGAGACTCCTCTGCTTGTGTGACCTTTGTAAAGTAGCAATCTTTGCACACTTTTAAATATGTGGATCAAATAAAAATCTCATTGTAAACTCTGAAATATCAAATAAATAGGAGCTGTTTTTACATCTAAAACCTCAGAAACCACTTTGACCCTGGAAATCTTCACTATGACCTCAAATTGCGAGTTCTTTTCTTTCAAGTCAGTTATCAAAATCAGTAGATTTTTAAATTGATGAGTTTGATTCTTAGCTCTTTGATACTTATTTCTCTATTGGTAGGGGGTAGAAAGCAAACTGGCATTAGACACATAATTGTATCAATTCGGACACTTTCAGTTTTAGGCACCTATAAGTAACTAAGTCTCAGGACAAAGACTGGTCTCATTTCAAGGACTTGGATAAGGTGACACAGTATATATGCTGTTGCCAGTGCCTAGTGGCCAAGGCCAGATCTGGCAGTATATAAAGAGGTGAAATCGGAAGAAGGGTCACTGCTCAAAGAATACGGAGTATATTAGGCAAATAATACCTGTTCACTAATAATATTGACATCAGGTAACTTTAAAAGATGAATTACCTGCCATTTTTAACAAGTGTTCAGTTTTATTCATATTAATTCATTTTTCAGAAGAGAAAATGAAGCACAGGGAAAGTAATTTGCCCAAGATCCCATGACTCGAGTGGCAGACTTGTGATCTGAACTGCAATCTCTTCACTCCAACCAACATTATGGACCGCAGCAAGAAAAAATAGAATGGCTAACGGAAATACGATTGATCTGTATGTGCAAAAAGAAAAGCTCTTCCAAAACACTGCTGGTATAAAAGGCAAGTTGTTAAACAGTATTAGAGTGTGACTCCTTTCATGTTAAGACACACACACAAAAGCCCCCAACACACCTGCACAAATGTACTTCAAATAAATACATCTATATAGAGCTTCATATCAAAATATTAACAGCTATCTTTGGAGAGGGGAGTGGAATGCTGGGGATGAAAAAGAATGTATTTTATACTCCATCTTTTATATATATATATATATATAATCTGAATTATAATATTATAAAAAGAAATAACTTGATTGGGGGAAAAGAATGAAAAGCAAAATGCCTAGATGCTAAAAATTATACATGAAAGTCAAAAGTTGGTTCTAGACCATTCCTTTATCTTACTTGTGCTGTTATTTTAGGATGAGTGAAAACTACTTGTCACAAATTTCTTTCCCCATTGAGATGGTAGCACACATTCTCCTAAAATGGTGTAGATAAGGCAACTTTTCAGAACATAAATGTATTAATGGTTTATATACATAGCCCTTAAATTCTATGTGACCTTTAAACATTATTTTAATTATAAACTACAAGTATACTAGAATCTAGAATAAACACTTGTTTTCAAACAGCAGTTTATAAAATACTACAAACACAATTGATGCCTCTTATAAATCTCCTCAATTCAGTCTTTCTTGGTTCCCACAGGTAACCATCAGCAAATTTTTTTTCTACATATACAGCAATAATTTATAGTATCTTTTTTATATTTATACTTTATATAACTAATTTTGTTAAACACGCCTTGTTCCACCACTCACTCTTGTCACTTATTTTTGAGATGTATTCATACTGACACACATAGCTCTAACTTGTTCATTTTGACTGTTGTGTGGAAGTCTATCACATGAATATATGCATTATCAAAGTTGAGCATGGGTTAGGACCCCTTTCTGCTGTTTTACACAAGGCTGCCATGAACATTTTTGTAGATGTCTCCTTATGCATGTGTGTAAGTACTTATTTAAGGTAACATGGTAAGGAATCTTTAATTTGACTAGATATTGCAGAACTGGTAGTCAAGCCAGTGTATTTTACCACCAACAGTTAGAGTGCCCACTGTTTGATGTTCCTGACAACACTTGCTATTTTGAAATTTATGTTTTTGCTAATTTGATGTGGTACCTTTCCATGTTTTTAACTTGTATTTCCCTGATTATTAGTGAAGGGTATTTTTTTTCCATGTTTGTAGGCCTTTTGAATTCCCTCTTGTAAGAATAATGTGCTGATATTTCTATTAAGTAGACTTATCATGACTTGTAGGAACTTTTATATCTTCATAAATTAAGCCTTTCTTATATATTAATATATTGAAAACATCCTACATGTCGCTTGTCTTTTAGTTAAGTCTTCAATCCAACTCAAATATATGAAGGTTTAAATTAGGGATCTAAATTTATATGTTTACTAGTAGATATTTATGCCAACACAATTTTTTAAAAAAATTTACTCTTCTCTACTTGCTTATAACAACATAACTTAAGTATCTATATATGAGGGTCTCTCCATCTGATTAAAGGAAAACAGAAGCAACATTTAGCATTTGAGATGGCCATGTCATGCATCAGGAACTATTCTAAACATTTTACATGCTTAGACCATGCATTTTAGAGTCAGAATGCCAGGGCTTAAATGTACACTAGGGATCCCTGATAAATGGTAAATTTTACAAATTTCTTGTTTGTTCACTGGCTAATAGAAATGTATGCATCAGGTAAGGTAAATAAATATTCTGGTTGACAGAAACTATATTTTTTAAAAAGCACCCCAAATATACAACTTACTTTTATTAAATAGAAAAAAAAATCCCCAAGAGGCAGATATCCCAGTAGTTTTAGTGAAAACAAATTTAATATCATCTTGTTTGAACAAAGCTTTTAGAATAAGTGAGCAATTAAATTCTTAAAGTAGGGACAGAACACCAACAGGCTCTAGACTCCAGAAGAGCTGTAAGCCGACAAATTGGCATTGTTTTGCTTAACAGTTTTAGCTTCAATGTAAATATATATTATTACTTAGGATATTAGCATCTGAACTATATAATGACTATTTTATCATTTTACTTGAATTAAAACCAGAATTTCTGGAACTTCCAAACAGTCTTTAAAGTTTTTCAATATAAACATAAACTAACCCCTATTCCTCTCTACATATCAAATGTGAAATAACTGTCACAATATATCAGCATTTTCACAGAAAGATTTTTAAGGCTTCTGGCACATAAAATGTGTAATTTCTGTGTGACAATGTCATAATTATATACAGAAAATATTTTAAATTCTTGTAGAATTTAAGTTCTAAAGATTAAAAAAACAAGAGTTCCATGTTAATAAAATATTAAAATACTATGAGCTTGCCATAAAATTGACAGTGATTTGTAATTACATAAAGAATACACAAGGCAAGTCTTTCACACTAAGTGATTCATCATTGAAAACAATTATTGAACTGAATATACTTATTTGATATCACTAGTTTTCTAAATTATTCTTTCAGCACAAAACAGGCTTTCATATAACTTATAAATATTTCCAATTGCAACACTGAGGCAGCAAATGTCATATCTATGTTTGTCCTAGTTGTATGTCATACAAATATAAGTCTATGAATCTTATACTTTTGTCTAAGTCACCATTGTAGAGAATGTGCTGGTAAGTGAAATCAATACAAAGTGATTATTTTTCATTTGTAAAAAATGAAAATCATTTACACCTTGTTTTAAAGTTCTAAAGCAGCATATTCAACTCTTAAGGCAAAAAAAAAAAAAGATTAAAAAATTATTATAAATTATAAATTCTGGTAACTTTTCTTCTGGCATTAAAAGCCACAGCACAAATTCTAATATTTTAACAGATAATATATTAGTGTACATCTGAATATACATTTGCCAAAATGTTCCATTAGTATGAAGTTGGTCTGAAGTGGAAGTGAAGTGCAGTGGTGTGGCGGGGTAACATTTAACGGTCATCCTGGGCATCAGGGGACATGGAATGGCTGAGTCTTGACCTTCCATTCACAGATATTGTATTTGATGGAATGGTAACCTAAGAGAAAGAAACACACTTTGCACCCATCAATTTAAAATGGGACAGCTGTCTCATTTTCAATTTTCAACAGTTACCACATTTTAACTTCTGCTTAATTGTAAATGCTAAGTATTTATTATTCAATAAATTATAATCAAGAATAAACATTCATTCAACCATAAAATTTAAAAAGAGTTATTTTCACAACAAATAAGTTAAATAATCCATTAACACATCTTAATCTGTATAAAATTACCAAATCAACACAAAGGACAAGAGCACAAACAGACTGCAAGCCAAGCTGTTAAAGAGCATTTTTAGCTAGATTAATTCTGTAATTCTGGCTCCCCAAAACTGCCTCTGAGAATGTAGAAAGATAAAGTGAATTCCACAAAGCAATGAATTTTACAAGTTTTGTACTGATGGTATAAATTAACATGAAATCCCCCTCCCCATGGCCCCCTATTTATTCAAAACAAAAAAAGGAGTCCTTGGTATTAAAAATGCTTTCATGTGAAGGATTTAAAAAGTAAAATCTGTGACTGTTAAGCCAAATGATTGCAGACTGAAAGGGAGTTTTTTCTTTTTCTCAGTAAGTAAACTCCTAAGTTTCACAATTCTATGGTAAAGTCTTCTATTCACAAACTATAAGTGAATAAAAACACAAAAACAAGAATTTTCTACATAGTGTGAAATTCCAGCTTTTGAAAAATGTAAAGTAATCTGGATTCTGAATAGTAAATATCTATATTTTGAAATATCATACCTGCAATATAATAAAGATATTTTAAGACAGTTGAGATGATAATTTTACTAATTTAGGTTCATAACTAAACACTGTCATCTTCTCACAAGAAGACAACCAGGGCCGGGCGCAGTGGCTCAAGCCTGTAATCCCAGCACTTTGGGAGGCCGAGACAGGCGGATCACGAGGTCAGGAGATCGAGACCATCCTGGCT
>NW_012115810.1:210282-369338 GCF_000951035.1 Colobus angolensis palliatus | reverse complement strand
TACACAAATGGCCACAGATTTTCCTAGCAACCGAGTAAATTGGTTAAAAGGAAAATGAAATTGGCAAATTTAGTTTGGACTTGGCTTCCCTGTGCTTCGTTTTTTGACTTTTACTAAATAAAGATTGGTCATCTAAACTAATGAGTTTTCTCGACTGTCTGATGAATCCAGGATGGAGCAGAGTGATTGACACTACACACCTAAAAGAAAATGGGTAAGAAGAAGAGTTGCCACCAGCAGAAGGGAAAACTCATCTGCACTCTGTTTAGCATACCTGTGAGATTTCTTTCCAAGAATAGCCAACAAATGACAGGTAATGACTTCCTTTTTTTTTTTTTTGGAGAGGAGGTAGAATTTATTGGTGAGTATTAAGAGGGGGCAGCACCGTGGAGGCCCTCATGAGTGCAGGGCCCAGCACTTGTCCAGAGGTCCGTGACTGGGGATGTGCTTGACCCCACAGCCATCTGGGATGAGCCACTTCTCAGCCACCATGTCTTCAAATTCATCAGCACTGAACTTGGTGAAGTCTCACTTCTTTGAGAAGTGGATCTTCTGGCAGTCAGAGAACTTGAACTTGGCCTTGTGCAGGGCCTCAATCACATGCTCCTTGTTCTGCAGCTTGGTGCGGATGGACATGATAACTTGGCCAATGTGAACCCTGGCCACAGTACCCTGGGGCTTTCCAAAGGCACCTCGTATGCCTGTTTGGATCTTACATTGGGGTAGTGCAAGGTCAGAGACATGAACATACATCTGAAAAACCTATCACCAAGGTCCCTCAGAGCAACCTATATAAGAAACAGGCTGCATACACTACCAAGGAGGATGCTGTCTGCAGCCACTGCACACTGGGCCCCCATAAGGAAAGAAACTCAGTAGGTCTAATTGGCTGCAGAGGTAATGACTTTCATTGTGGAAACTTGGTCCCAAATTTTTCTGTGTACAGGAGAATTATTTTGTAATTCTTGTCAAAATTGCAGTTCTCATAATTCTTTGTGAAGGGGAAAATTTGTTTTAGGCATTTAGAAAACATATGGATGGCTCTAAATGTCTCCAAGTAAAAGATGCTCATTATAGCACCATATATAGAATCCAGTTAAACGACCACCAATAAGGAACAAATAAGCTATGTTACATTCATAAAGTCAAATACTATGTAATCTTAAAAAGAATAGTACAGATATATATATTTAACAGTTTGAAAAAGCTTCAAAGAGACATTTGTTTATGAATGGATTTGCAGAGTATTCCATTTTGTAAATGGATTTGCAGAGTATTCCATTTTGTAAATTAAATACATTTACATATTACAAAAGTGGCCTAGAAGCTTACAGAGCAACCTATCAAGAATGGCTATTTTTGAAGAAAAATGACATCTTCTTTACTATTTAAAAACTTGTTTACTAAACTTTTAAACAAAAGAAACCATCATTAGAATACTAGTTTATAAATTCTGAGGGCATAGATCTTACTGATTTTAATGCCAGTTTATACCAACTTTATATCAATATTTATTTTAGTGTCTGGGACAGTGTAGTGCTCAATAAATATTTATTGAATGGAATATGGTAACTTTTTACAAACATTCATAAAGAAAAAAGAAGGTATCACTTGAATGTTTTTGAATGAGGAAAAGATTATAATACAGATACTTAAAAAAAATTTAAGAATTTACTGATATGAATATCTACTAATTGATTGTCTACTCTTGAAGTTTAAAGAATTTTTAGGAATTTCACATAGCTTTCTTTTTTCCACAAGGAATGTAACTATGAAAATTTCTATCATTTACATTTACTTTAAAAATGTAGAAATCGCTGCCAACCTGAAACTCTGGTTGTTCAAATTTAAACTAAGGAAATATGAATTTAAAAAACTAATTAAATAAACAAAACAAGCCAGCAAGATTCTGTATGACTTACCCAGTTTTTTCCTTCCCTCCACCTTCTGTTGAACCAAAGATAAATCTTACATTTGAAAAACACTTAATACATAGTGATAAATATCAAAATAAGATTCACTATTTTCAGACCTTACTTGTAATGGGGTAATAACTTGATTTTTAGTAAATCAGAGACCATCAAGTACTGAAAGCCAAAGTTGTTCTTATGTCAATACAGGCCAAGGGTAATGAATTAATCTGTCTTGTTCTTTGTAAATAATTTGCTGATTCATATATAAACCTTAACATCACACAATTTATAACATACTGAGCTCGATTTATTAATGCTTTACATGAAGAAAAGACTAATCTCTGTGACTACATGGGGGTTGAGTAGGGGTAAGGTATGCAAAAAAATTCCTTCTGAAACATGAAAAAAAAAATGGCATATTTATGACTACATTTACACTAGAGCAATCAACTAGATAATTGTTCTATTGTGAACCAACCATTATAATGAAGGTTAATTGCCTGCGTATGAACCAGAGCCATAAGACAAGTGGGTACCTGGAGTTAAATTGAATATCTGGGTGCCAAGATATAGAGAAACACAGAGCCAACTTTCTGATGAACAATCTAAACTTACCATCAAAATCACCAGAGATTTTATTTGGCAATACAATTGTTGTTCTATAAAAGAAATGTCAGATTTTAAAAGAAACTAGAAGAAATCTTCAGTACAGAACAGAAACACAGGACTTAAGCAAAGATCACAAGAAATTAAGAGCCTGCCTGTGCCCATTTTTACTTCCTTTTGCAATTTTTTGAAATAGAATATATATATATATAGAAAAATTCACTAAATGTAAATACGTAGCCCAGTGAAAAACAAACATGCTTACAATGCACCACTCATGTCAAGAGAAAAAACACCTCCAGGTTCCCTATTAATCTTCTTTTAAAATTGTGGTATTTTCTTCATCATAGATTTTAGCCTTATATTGAATATTTTTATTGCCTTACAATAAATAACATTTATGTGGATTACTTAGCTTTTTGATTACCCCTTAAATTGTGTGCATAGCCCACCTCAATAAGCCCTCACTGACCCCTTTTCTTCCCCTCTGGAAGTAATCGCTATCATAAGTTTTGTAATTATTTCCTTGCTTTTAAAAATAACTGCCGCTTATACATGCATCACTAAATAATGTAAATTAGTTTTGTATGCTGTCAAACTTTACGCATATATATCTATTTTTGTGCACATTACTGCATTTTACTATATTTTGTCCATTATTTGAATATACTGCTATTAATTCTACTAATTGGATATTAGGGTTATATTTATTTGGAGTTTTTACAAATAATATTTCATGAACATTCTTATGTGTGAGAGTCCTGGTATACAATCACATTTTTAGGGTATGTAACTAGAAGTGAAAAGTACTGGTCATGAAGTTTGTATACTCTGAACTTTACTAGATACCACGTCCATTTTTAGTGAAATGAGATGGATTATAGATGGAATTTTTATTTTAAAAAAATTAGAATCTGGCACTATACTCAGAGCTACCAATAAGGTTCCATTGAAAGAGAGAAAATTTTAGATTCAATAGACCCTAAAGTAATTAGTTTTAAACAGGAAACAATTATAGGATAATCATTTAGTGCCTGCTTTTTATGTTGATTCATATTCAGCTCATTCTCGAAGCAATGAGAGTTGTCTGTGTGAAAGGACTGCCAAGTCAGGGCCCATAACACACTAAGTATATAGCTGCTGGCCTGTATAATTCTGTTGGCCAAAAAGGCATTTCCAACTTAATGCAGTTTTCTGCAATTAGTTCATTGAAACTGATGAATATCTTCACTGACCTAGTATAAAGGCATCGCAATCAGTTTCTGTGTAGTAACTTGGTTCTCCCATCCCCAATATACCACTGTATCTCAGGACCAGGCTGTGAATGCACAGAAGGCAGAGGCTTCATTTTATTCATTTTTGTGTTCTCAGTATCTAGTACAATATTTGTTACTTATGTGCTTTAAAAATACTTGCCAAATTTATTGAACTGAGCAACCAGTAGTGCTTGGTTTGAAACTCATCCTTAATTCACAAGATCAGAAAGAGAAAATTTTTCATAAGTGAGGATGTATAATTTATTAACATGGGCATTTATCCTTCTCTAAAAATATAAATTTGTTATGACCGATGAAAAACCAATTTCAATATTAATAACTATACCAAATTTTTATGCTGCCAGGCACTAAAATCAGACTCTACAAATAATTTACAAAATTCAAATCTAATCCACTGTATTACTCCTTCCTGTTTCCTCTACTCCTGACAGCACCCAGTATTCTGCCTTGTCTCCATGTTTGCCCAGACAAGGTACCAAGTCCTCTGGGAAGGAATGGCTGGCACTCATACCTCCTCACATACACACCGAGGAAGTCGGCTTACGCAGTCAAGTTTGGCCAATGTTGATACAGTTGAAAGGTCCAGAAAGCCTTTCCCCATTTCTTTTCCTATCTTTGTAGCATTCCTGTTCCTTTGCAGATTTAATTTTTGTTGAGCTCAATATTGTGCTCAACAAGTCTCTTACTATTCTCTAAATGGCTTTTAAAACGATCACAGAAGGAATTCACAAAATGAAATGCCTCAGGAGTTAATGGAATAATAAGTACTTTCCTTGTCTTAGATGTGGAGGTGCTTCCAACCAGGAGAATTAAGGGGAGAAGGTTTAGGGAGAGGACTGTCTCTGGGGAGTCTAAGTTAAGTGCTGGTGCCTTGTTCAAACCTTCACCACATCTTCTTCTCAGTGGATGAAGGGAACGCAAGGAGGAAATTCACCTGAAAAGAATTCCCTGTGACACTTGGGTGTTTTTCCTGAGAAAAAGCAGACTTCCTCTTTTTATTCTACCCCACAGTAAGCAGGAGCTAGATAACTTTGGCAGGACATTACTAAGAATTGAATTTCTGCTTTATTTATCATCTATATTCTCTAGATATTCTGTACTTTTTTTGGTTTAACCTATAAAACTCTTCCCTAAGCCTCACATATGGTAGTGACTAATCATGGCAAGAGCTATGACTACAAACTTGTAGGTTCCTATCACTAATTTACCTTTTTTGGAACAGGGAGGTATTTTCCGAAGAGTCTTTCTTGAGGTGCGAGCATAATCTCTTAAAATAAGAGTCCAGGGCATTCTCTATATAGTTACATAAGAATGAACAAAATTCAAGTTCTGCACCTGGCCCATATTGTGGAAAATAGACCTGACATATTTTTCAAGTACATGTAAGACGCTGGAACTCTTTCAGCTTATACTTCAAAGACATAAAAGAGTAACTCTGGGAACGCTATTTAGATTTACATGCTAGAAACTTTTTACCCTAAGTATTAGTTTGACAATGGTAACAATAAACCCACTGTCACCCATCTGATAAAGAAGACTTACCCTTTTCAATTTGGCAGCAGCCTCTCCTGAACGGATTGCAGTCAGCAAACTCTGTCGCATCTGTTCTGGGTCAGAGCTTTGGAATGTTAAAGAACTTTGTCTCATAAGAGTAAATGATGGGCAATCAGTTGGAGTTGGTATTTGGGAATTCTGTTCATTATGTGCAGAGTTATTTTCCTACAAAAATAAATGTGAAATATTTATATGAATGCCAAGAAAAGAATGGGCCATTTTTTGCAAAACATTTTCATCATCCATAGTTCTTTAACAATCACCATTTGCCACACTGGTGTTTCAGACACAGCTCTGTTTCCTCACCCACTGAATTATCTCTGCTGCCAGAGCTAAGCTGGAAGATGAGGGCATTATTTTCTCTTGAACTCAAGAAGCCAAAGAAGAAAAGTGGTACCACTCTTTGCTTCACAAATACAGTGGTAATTTTATTGTTCTTGAATTAAATACTGCTGACTTCACCAATACACAGAATTGGTTAGAAAAGTCAAATTAAGATTTTTAAAAATACTACAAACTAAAAAATGACCCATTTTCGTGGTTTCAACATACTAGCTGTGAAATTACTATTTTAAAATGAGCAAAAGAGTCATATAGACAATGTCATATTTGTTGAATCTAATATATCTTCTAATAAAGGAATACGAATTACTATGCTACACTTAGTAGCTTATTTTGTGTTTCTGGAAGTCACATGGACTAAGTGCTGACCATGTTTTATTTTGTGCCATGAGAATCAATATATAAAAGTTAGGAACTTCCAAACTGAAGAATCAAAAATTGAATTACGCTTCTCAGGAAGGCATATTTAGTAACTGATGTAACTGGCATATGTTATCAAGTAATCTTAAATGTCTTTTTCAAACTGCCAAATACATATCTTTACCAAAAAATGATCCAAACAGGGCTCAGGCAATGACTTAAAAGCTTTATTATCTAAACCAAGCTTCCATTGTTTAGGAGCGGTATTCTAGTCCAAGAAAAATCACAGGCTTTGTGCCCAAGTACAGAATTAACCTCTATATCATACTTCTATTCCTGATGCTATATCAAAGTAATAAACATAAATGTAAAATACATGAAAAAATATTATTTAAGATATTGTTATACAATTATGGAAAAACATTTACTTGGCAATATGGTTAACATTCTTTTGCTCTAGGAATGTTTGAAAAAGTAATATTAAATACTTCTGGAACTGTCACACAGGTATGAATGTATTCTTTAAACACTATCAGAGTAAGAGTACACAAAGCATTTCTTTAAAATTGCATGAGGATTATCATAAATCGTGCTGTGAATTTCATCTTCTCCTTTGACTCTATTATCTGAAGCTAGCAAAATACAACACTTGGTTGACCAAACACTAAGTCAACAACACTCCTTTTTGGTAAATATTTAAGGTTAGATAGTGGTTAGATAACAGTTTGGTCAACATACATATTATAGTTGAAAGTTGACACTGACTTAACAAAATGGGGAATTAAGAAAATTACATTTTAAAACTCTGCTTTCAATTTATTTATATGTGAAAATGCACAATATATGCAAGCTGAAGTTGAGTGTATATGATGGAAATCACATAGCTGAGAAATGCTCAGTTATTTTGTCTAGTCTCTGATAACTGTTATTTTTCCATTTAAGACTATTTCCTTTGCTATTACACAGTAATGTAAAATTGGAGAATAAACCAGAAGATTTAGACAAGTTAAAAACAAATTAAGATAACATAGGAAAATAGAACCATAAACTAGTAAATATACCATACAAATGATATGAGCAAAGAAACTTTAAACCATTTGCTAATGACACAATTATATAATAATGACCTTACAGCAATACCTAAACAAGTTACGTAAGTTATAACTGTAAGCAAAGAATCAGATTTTATGTATTACCACACTCTCTTCACTACAATAGCTTAATTTCAGATTAATATGAGTTCAGAGTAAAGTAGCACACAAACATACCAACATGCTTGTTAATCCCCATTAAACCATGTCACTAAATTTGAATACTTATTTTTAAAAAGGCTACAGTTACCTTATCAGACACACCAAGTTGTGGGATGTCCACAAATGTATTTACAGAATGAGTCTTCCCTTCCTCTGTGTTGGCTGGAGGTTGGACCGATGCACCAGCACTGGATGACTTGGTGCGCTCTTTACTGAAAGACTGTGACCTTTTCACTACAGCGAGAGCAAATGGTGAAGGACCAGAACTGGAGTATGGTCGTGGGGCACCAAAAGTTTTCAGAGTCTTCAGATTTTGTGTGGATACCTGACGAGCAGGAATTGTCGCAGGTTTCGGAGCTATGGGAGGAGGAGAGGCTTCAGCAGGCTTCTGACCGATGACATCATCATCAGTTTTTTCAACAAGGGGTTGTGGAATAGAGTGAGGCGTTTTATTTAAGGGAGAAAGAGTCTGCTCCGGAGAAGGCAGCATATCCCTTTCTGCCTCTTTATTTGTCAGTTCTTTTGGAGCAGGATTAGGGGCAGCATGGACACTCTTGGCAGCTGCAGATGTCACATAGTGACCCGATGCTCTCTTCTGCATCTGTAAAAAAAAAGAACTGGGTTTGGCCTGGGGATTAGAAGCCCGAGATTTAAATTTTGATTCCAAAATATTGTTTATGTCTTCCAAATTTGGTGCAAAAGGAACTGTGCCAGTGTCTCTTGTCATTTTGGGAGCAGGTTTCAGAGGACTAACCATGGCTCCATCAGGTGGGCTCACAGAACTGTGCACTTGATGCTCTGTTCTCAGGTTTGGCTTCGGTTTAAGGTCTGGCAGTGGCCCTTTTGGGCTTTCAGAAATAGCCGAATCTTCTGTTTGGATGGCAGTTTCTTTCACATTCTCATGAGTGTGCTTTTTCCCTAAAGCATGTATGTCCTGATCATCTTTATACCCTGTGGTTTCTGACTGCCAGTCTTTCAGTATTTCCAAGGATTTGGGAGGCACTATTTTATAAGTAGTCATTCCAATTTTGGGTATATACTCTCGTGTAATTTCATTTGAAGGTTTTGGCTTGGGATTGTAGTCCTGTCTATAAAGTGGATAATTCTTTAGGTAAGAAGCAGTTGAATTTTTATCAATCCTATCTATAGGAGGCAAAAGATCATCATTACCATGTGCACAAATTGGATCTTTTAGGGTAAGCGGATCTTCTGAATGTATAATTAGGGTGCCTTGACTCCTGAATTCCCTTGAGATATCTACAGAATCTTGTGAACTTAAGGATGAGTGTTGAATTGATACGTTGTTATTTGAAGTTTGCACACTTTCTTCAACTTTGGAGTCAGACAAATTATGATCTTGGTGTTTTCCATCAAAACTGTTACAAGAAGGGGTTGTCTGAATTGCTGCATCTTGCATTTTTGTCTTTTCTGCACTAGGTTGATTCAGTTTTTGATCTGGTACTGATGAAGCTGCTAAATGGTTTTCCTTGTAACTTACAGCAGTATCAGTTTCATGTGCCTGAGAGTTTGATGGTCTCTCAACTTCCATATCAATGTCATTATTTTTGGCAACACCTCCTACATCGACTTCTGTTTTCTTCACTCCATTTTTCATATTGTCTTCTGTGTTCTTTGGAAAGACAATTATTTCATTTTGTACTATTGAGAGAAAAAAAATCATCAACTTAAATATATGAAAAAATAGAAAACCTCAAGTTTTTAATGCCTACTTTCTCCCACCTGAAATAGTTTGGTTTGAATTTGACAGATAATTTTCAACTCACTAACTATATAAAGGTAGGTAGTAGCCTACAGAGAAAACAGTATGGGCTTTGGATTCATACAGACTGAAGTTTGGAATCCCTGGCTTAACCCCTGGCTTAACTAGTGTGGCCACAATATGTTAATCAACCCCTTTGAGCCTCAGTTTGTTCAGACAAAAAAAGGTGAAAATATGTATATTATATGTGTATCATTTAGATAGCATGCTCACTAGTATATTGACCACAATAAACACTCCATAGAAGGTAAGTAAAAACAAGTTTTTACTTCTTAGATGTCATTCTCCCATTGTTCATAATGACAAAAAATAGAAACTGACAAATTCAAAAACTGTATTTTTCCTCTATTTTGACTGTCTTTTCTATAGCCCCTAGCATATTTTTATTTCCATACCTAACACTAAAAGGAAAGGAATCTCAGGAAATGCAGTCAGTTTTAATGAAGGCCTTAACAGAAAACATTAAGATTTACAGTAAAAACAGAATCTCAGGCCGGGCGTGGTGGCTCATGCCTGTAATCCCAGCACTTTGGGAGGCCGAGGTGGGCAGGTCATGAGGTCAGTAGATCGAGACCATCCTGGCCAACATGGTGAAACCCGGTCTCTACTAAAAATACAAAAATTAGCTATGTGTGGTGGTGCACGCCTGTAGTCCCAGCTATTCAGGAGGCTGAGGCAGGAGAATCGCTTGAATCTGGGAGGTGGAGGTTGCAGAGAGCTGAGGTCGCGCCACTGCACTCCAGCCTGGAGAGAGAGAGAGACTCCCTCTCAAAAGAAAAAAAGAACAGAATCTCAGTTGATTGTCTTGTTAATTAGGTATCTTTGCAGAAGGCTGTTAGAGGACTTTATTTTTAGTTATAACATCGGTGATTTCAATGCAGGAAATCAGTCATATTGGTTTTGATTTTTCTCTGTTGGAAATAGGCATCCTTATTCGAGAATCAGAGTCAAAATCAAAGTAGAGAAAATAACCTTCCTCTCCTTTGCACTACTTTTCCTCTTGATTCTAATTCAGACCTCCTGAAAACAAAAATCATTTGCCAGTCTCTAGGTTAACAGCGCAACAGCTTCCAGTCAACAACATGACGGCAAAGCACTGGTAGGAGGCATGTGGAAGGAAACAGGCTTTGGGGTCTGTACCACGTGCCTAGTACTGAATTAAGTCATTCCTCTGCTCCTCTATTTAAATGCCCTGAAGAATCATGCTTCCTGCACAATCACTGTGCTTATCTTCAAAACCCTAGTGGCCTTTTCACATACGGCAATAGTTTGCACAGCACAAGTTAAATGTGAGCTTTGGGGGTCAAACTGTGCAAGTATGCCAAGTATTTCTCTATAGTTTTATCATTACCCACTTTTACTTATAAGCATGAGATGAAGTACACTGCCTAAAATGTAATGAGCTATATTATATAGTTTCTCTCTTAAAAAAAGAAAAAGAAAAAAAGATATGTATGCAGAAAAATATCATGTTAGGCAAATTTGTATACAAGTACTTTTTTTATTTTTTTAAAATCTTCATGTTTTTAAACTCTGCCTGATTACAGTTATTTGGTTGTGGCAGTTAATATTACATATTGTGTTGCAAGATTCCTATATTAAATATGTAATTTTAAAATGGAACTCATTTTTATTCTTCCTAGATAAAATGTAACTGAGTATCAGAATACATATTATATACTTAGGTGAATTCTTTTCTCAATGACCAATGATTATTAACTATTTTGATTTACAAAATTAAGGACCCATGCTCTTAGGAACCATAGAAGAGGCATATTTCTGCCTCTGCTCTCAATTCACTTGTTTCATAAGTATTTTTCAATGTTCATATGAAAAACACTATTTTGAACATTGTTATAAGCATGGAAAAACTTAAGAAACAATCTCTGGCAGCAGGAAATGAATCTAAATGTATTTCCTTCTTTTTTTCTTATTTCTAATTTTCCACTGAATATACGTATTTCCCAGTTCACACAACAGAAACATTTTCCCAAAGAAAGTAAACCAATGTAAACATGTATTTTACGTTGAATCCCCTTTAAAAAACCCTAATGTATTGGTTTTAGAATTATAAGTCTCTGTTTTTCATATTTTTGGTAGGTTACACCTACTTTACCAGTGTCTAACTCTGAATTTCTTCTCAACATTTTCATGATTACTTCCAGTGATTGGCAGTCCTGGAAGCCCAGAATCCATCCTCATCTACAACTGACAATGATGTTAACCAAGTGTTTATGAATGGCTAGATCATTTTCCAAGGATGGCCAGTAGAGGGAGAAGGTATCTTTTATACTATAGTGACCCTCTACTCAAAAGTGATACTGACTTGACAAACTTACAAGAAGGTGATTTAGATAAGGGTGGGTAAAAAGGAAAACAGGATAAAAGTACTTAAAGAATAATAGACATTATTTACTTTTAGTTGACAAAGGTCATAGCAAAACAAAACATGTGCAAATCAAAATACCACATAAATGTACTTGTGAGTCTGGCACTAACTTGACAACAAAAATCTTAACAAAAATGATTCAATTTGACTATTGTTTTAAAGAAAAAGAGGCAGCTTTTAAATCATAATTTCTCAATAGGAATGCTATTGCCATCATAGTACATGCTGTAAAAAACTGACTCCAGTGGAAAAGAATGAAAAACTTACTTGCTTTCAGACCTTCTCAGTATGATATCTCCCAATGGTATTGAATGTGGGAGAAAATGAATCAGTAGCATATATATTTAAGTTAATGAACGCATACCACACACATAAAATTATATATATATAATTATATATATGACATTGCGATTATCTATGTCTTATTCAAATATGAATACTACATCCCTATGTTTTCTAAATATCTTAACCTAGTTTTCTATATTAACATAATAGATTGAACTATGAGAATTCATAAGCCACTTCCTTCTTAACCCCTTAAAACACCATTGTGTATTCCTTGAATTTTCTATTTGCGTAGGATTGTTTTTCTGAAATTCAATACTAAGTACATACTTTATGAGTATCTCAGTATTCTGCTAGGTGCCATGAGTAGTGCAAAAATATCAAATGTAATTTCTCCAATCCAAGACTACCCAATTCAGTTGAGGAATCGTAAATATAGAACTACAAAGCTCCTAATAATCAAGTAAAAGAAATGAAATATGATTTGGATAAAAATTGAATGGGTAAAATAGATGAAAAATTATTTTTCAGGCAAAGACAACATGAATATATGCCTTATGATATAGAAATGAGCAAATGACATCATGAGAAAACATAAGTTGTGTTGATTTGAGGATGGGAACTGGGAAAGAGTGGTAAATAAGGTTATATTATTAGATGATTTGGGCCTTGAAAAATCAGGCAGAAAAGTTTCATCCAAGGAAGTTAGATGGAAAAAAAGAGAAACACATCACCGCTAGATGCACAGAGGAAACATTTTTAAGATCCAAAGTCTAAATTAGATAATTTCTATGTTTTAACAACAAAAGTAGTACACATGGTAGTTAAGGGCACACTCAAGAGCAATACTGCCCCAGTTTAAATCTTAGGTTCACCATTACCATAGTAGTTGTGAGACCTAAGGTGAGTTATTTAATACCTCTGTGGCACACAAAATGGGAATGAAAATAATAGTACCTATAATATCCGTAAATGAGGTAGGTATTAAGTGAGTTACAGGAGATTAAATGAGTTAATATATATAAAGTGTTAAGAATTGTCCTTGGCATATAATAAAAGAAAATGCTGGCTATTAATTTATATAACTCACCATTCTCTTGGTTTGGGCCCAACGACTTCAAGTTTCTTATACTGTCAACTACCTTCTTTTCATTGCTTGTATCATATACTACATTGTGTGGTTCTCTGGAAGATATAACATTGTATGTTATATGTTGATACTATTGAAACACACACACACACACGCATGCACAATGAGAAAATAGGCAATAATTTCCAAAGACAGGTGGACTAAAACAATCATTTATTTCTGCCAAACCGCAGAAATTTAAAGCAGAGAAAAAATATAACTGAGAAGAAATGCTGCTATGACACATTAGCTTTCATATGGTGGTCCCATTAAAAAGAAAGAAGCTTGGTAAAATAGACACTTTTCCAAAACAGTGGCTTTATTTGGTTATTATCAGTTATTTGCCTTTTAAAGAAAAAGGATATTAAATGAAACATTTTAGTTTTGCATCTGGCAAGGTCAACTACATAAATCAGAATGTAGATTGACCTCACTGATCTTTTTTTCCCTTTGGTGATAGAACAGTTTAATAAGGAGACAATCTCATGCAAATTATAGTAAGCCTCTGACATATATGGTTTATTTTGCTTGGTTGATTTCATCTTTATTCATGTTGTTGCATTTCAAACCCAAACGGACTAGACTATAGCTGTCCACTTCTAGAATCAAGCGGAAAATATATTCTCTGTTTCATAAAGTTGACTGCAAAGATAATACTCATGATTTAACATCATACTCTAATATGCAGAATTGTTTTCACATACCAGTGAAAATCCTCCAGGAATACTTCGTAAAAATTGAAAATTAAATATTACATTTAGGTCACATAGGTAACAAGCAAAATACACACACAAAGAAAAACTTTCAGTTTTGAATCACACAAATTAACTATTTCTCATGTTTTATCTGACACAGGGATATTAGAACTGTCACATTTGATTTTCTTTGAACATAATTACATGCAAATAAGTACTTCATTAATAAACATTCTTATAATAATGGTAAAAGGGATAAAGTCAAAACCAAAGGGCTGACTATATTTATGTTTAAAATATCAGATCTATATTTCAGAACACTAATATTAATTAAACAAACTGCCACCAACACCCCAGCACAGAGACTACTTACTGTCCATCTGTGCTTCTAGTTTCTTGTTTTTCTTCCATGGAGTTTTGTGAGAACTCTCCACTATCATTGCCAAGGGCTGAGTCGGGATCATTTTTCAGTGTATTTATTATATCAGTAGATACAAAAGGAATATCTTGTGACTTCGGAGAAATATTTTCAACTTCAACTTTAGGCACTTCACTCAGTTCTTCCTTTTCATCTATCTCTTCAAGGCTATAATCAGAGCTTATTCCAGCTACAAAGAAATGCAGACATAATCCTAAATATTAATTTGTCTCATTCATCCTATACAATTCTGGCAAGGAAGGAATTTTGAAAAATAATAATTAGTTGGACTCTTTTAAGTTCTGCTTCAAAAATAATAGTGAAATTCTTTCTCCTGGCGAGTAGTCACGTTAACATAAAACCAGATTATCTCAGACTCATAATTCTCAAAACAATTTGCTATCAATCTAGGTTTCATTCATGGTAGAGACAAGAGGTTATTTAATCTCACAAACTTCAAGTCAAATATTTCATTTAAGAAATATCTTTCAATTGAATGTTTTTTATACTCATCCAACAACTCAATAGTGCAAATTAAAGGCAAATTAATAATGTTAAAAGTGAAAACAAAAAGCACGTGAGATTTTTGTATTGTCTACAAGGGCACTCATAAAATTTGACTCAATAGTTATTAATACCAACTATACTCGAGAATTACCTGAGCTCCCTTTAAAAATACTGAGGCTTATACCCTACTCCACAAAATCAGAATCTCTGATGGGTGGGGAAAGGGACTTTTAAAACTATTTAGATGATTCTACTATGCAACCTGAGTTAAAAGCCACTGACCTAGATGCTTAATTTTTAAAAATACAAACAGAGCAAGTATCAGACAATGAAAATTAAGTTTTATTCCTATCCAGTTTGATTCTCAGAGGCAACTCGCTTTAACCATTTTTCCTGTATGTCCTAAGAAAGTGTAATATACATACATAGGCTGATAACTATACTCACATGTTTCCCTTTGTTAGTTTATTTAATATAAATGGAAGCATACTGTAGCCACATAGCTTTTTTCCCCACTTACAATACCTTAAATATTATCCATATTAATATATATGTGTATACATAAATATTTTCAATAGCTGTGGTTAACATTTCATTGTATAAAAAAATGTATTTTATCACCAACAACCAATAGCCAGCAGGGTAAAAGAGAAGAAGGCATCCCGAGCAGTTAATGTTCATGCTTATTGTCAAGATTAGCCGTGGAAGTAAATGGAAGCCAAAGAGTGAGGTTCTGGATTTTTGCTAAATACAATTAAACATTTCCATGTACAACATAGTATCTGAATGAAATTTAATTTTATCCCAAGGCTGGGGGCATGGTCGTGGGGGCGGGGTGGGTAGGTGGGTATAGCATCCGATTATAGTAATCAGTACATTCAGAAAATTTAATTTTTAACATAATTCAATAAAGTACTTAAAATATATTTTTAAAATTTTATCTCTAAGTATGTAGACAGAAAAGTGTGCTATTTGTGCTCTTTGAGAAATAAACATGGGAAATTTTAATGGTATTTTTATCGTTAACAAAAATAGATTACTCAATAAAAAATATTTAAAAATTTAGGTTTAAGTGAATTTTCAAATGTACATATTTTGGCAAATGATGCTTTATTATGACGTGAAATAGTCATTATGATGCCAATGTATAATATAATGTGTCTACGATATTTTATCTATGTGTTAAGAATGTATTTATATAATTTGAAAAAACTGTATTGAGAAAAATGAAAGGCCATGATGGTTTAGATACACATGTGCTTTTTAATTTTTATTATAAGGTCTTGCTTTGTCACCCAGGCTGGAGTGCAGTGGCATGATCATAGCTCACTGCCGTCTCAAACTTCAGGGCTCAAGCGATCCTCCCACCTCAGGCTCATGAGTAGCTGGGATTGTAAGTGTGAGCCACCAGGCCCAGCCTCAACTGTGTTTTCAAAGTGACCCCTCAGTATATATAAGCCAAATAGAAGAGAAGCTAAAATTCTTCAGAACCACTGATTTTATTTAACTAATCCACTCTGTTGTATTCATCTGTGTGGTTGGGAAAAACAACAAAGTCTAAACCCAGATAAAATTTCAAGTGAAAAGGGGGAAACTTATCTTTCTTTATAAAATATGTTCACACAAGGTTTCAACAGCTAATCAAATTTACAACTGATGATATCTTAATCTGCCTGACACAAAGCACCAGCAAGGAAAGGCCTGACCACCTACATGTCAATGATGTTATGGCTGCCTCAGGTGTTCCAGGGCACTCAAAGACAGAGGTTTCCTCCATCAGTTTGGGCGCAGTGCACTGCTCCTGACTGGAGAGCCCAGGGCCAAAGGAGGTTTCTGCCAAAGAAGTAGAATCTGTAGAAATGGCACTTAGACAACAGAGTTAAGGCAAGCAGAGACCAAGAAGCATTTTGGAAGAAATTAGATTTGTTAGCTCACAATTATCGATGCATTAAACAAGAGGTAAAAGGGAAAAAGAAATGAGGAAAAACAAATATGAAGCAAAGTTTGAATAGCAAACACTCCTTTTTATAATGCTTCAGTGACTTCTAATTTCACTCAACAGTTGTAATTGTTATTATTCAATACATTTCCTTTGTGGAAAAAAAATGGGGCCATTTATATTATTCTGAGTAAAAGCTGAGAAAAATCATTACTAGTTATCTGAGAGTAAGATTTAAAATCACAGAGGAGAGAAGAATTCTTACACATATATGCTAAAATTCCAAATTCTTAAATACCACTTAAAGATTAAAGATTCAAGAGTGTTGCTCCTAAATGTTTCCTGTATTTGGAATATAAATTATAAAAATCAGGTGAGTTATATTAAGCATTTTTTATACTTACAAAATTATCCCCATGATAAAGTCCTAGTATAATCATATTCTATTTTTGGTATGACATTACTAGTCTATCACATTCATTGATGTCTTATAGTAACTGTAAAGATTAAAACATTGTTATCATACTTCTTATAAAAGCTACTAAGTAGATATTATTAAAAACACTAGAAAAGTATTAGAATAAATTATACAACTTGTAATGGAATTTTGTTTGGGAAGAATGCACAAGGAGAGCCATATACTGCAACAGAAAACATTTTCCTGGTAACAAATTTTTACCATTAGAGTAGGGTAACTTGTATGTTGAGTTCATACCTAGAACAGTTGCATAAAGAAATTGTGCTTACACTTTCCTGTAAGTTTTCTTCTGCACACGCCAAGGTACATTCCTAATTATGGTGTGTCATGACACTTGGGAAGGAGTTAATAAATGTTAACCTGACATTGCATAAGGGAAAGCAGGAGACTACATAGAGAAACTACTCAAGGACAATTCCAGAACTGAAATTTTGATCTCTGCCAGCTTCATACTCTAATTGAGTTGAGGGGCAGAGGGGTGGGGGCAAGAATTCATTTCATAATAACAAAATTTGGGAAATGAGGCCAAAGAATCTGTATCTCTTTCATGTATAAAGCATCGCCAATGGATTCATTTCTCAATTATCACAGAAGTCCTTTTTCAGTAATTACACCATGTGGAATAAGGGCGTCATACCTGGGCTGGATAGCTCCTCAGGAGAGTTTGCTTCTGAAGCACTGTCTGGAGGAACTCCATCTACTGGCTGTAAGGCTAAAGGAAAGAAGCAACACAACTTATAAAGTCATATTCACAAATAAAACAATTCCTTAACAGTTTAACTTAGTTATTTTTATATTGTTCAGAAAGCAGTGAGCCTTGCTAGAAGTCATTTTACTATCTAGCTGTACAACACTAAAATCCACTTAGACTCCCTTTTCTACATACAGCTAATCCTGAAATGGCAGCATCTTTCTGAATAAATTCACGAATTATGACATGTTCACCTCAGGATAATGGAGCTGTGTAATTTTGATACTTTATTTGGTGATGTTTCAGATTTTTAAAAGGCAGTTAAGTGAGACTAATCAAGATGTATTTTAAAAGCCTAAGTATTATTATTAAAAAAGCGTAACTTACAAACCCATATCTTTCCTACTGTCCGTATTAAACAAAACACAATACAAATGTAATGTTAATGAAAAAAACCACATTACCAGTCACGTGACTATTTTCATCACTTTGATGCAGGGGTATTTTGGAGGGTGGGGAAGGTGCTTTTCGCTTTGTCCTTCTCAAAGATGAATTCCCTGCAGATGTGCTGGTGAGCTGCAGTGAGTCTGCCCTCACTCTTCCTGCTTCACAGGGACTCTGGAAAACAAAATGACCAAATAGAATCCTACATTTAGAGATCTGTAGCAAACTTTAGGAAGACACTGAACTTTATGTCAAACACAGGATGTACCCAAATGGAACATAATAGTCATTCCTTAAAAACATTTATGAAGCATCTGCCACATGCAGAAGCTGGGCTATGGGATAGATACGTAAAGAAAAATAAAATATGGCCTTTCTCAAGAAACTTGGGCTACAATGGGAGACTGCCACGCAAACAACTAACTGTAATGTAGAGGACTCATAAGTAACAGAGTTAAAAACTAACTTTTAAAGAAAAATCTGGAGAAATTAAAAGGAAGGGATGAAAAAGGGAACATTATTTGTACAGTAGCATCTAGCTTGATTAAATCTACCTCTTTACAACTGCAGTGTTTCAGTGAGGACTACTGCAAAAATCTGTATGTCTACCCAAGGAAAGGTCCTTCAAGGTCACCTACCAGAAACAGCTACTGCTCACACTCCTAGCCCGTGACTGTCAGCAGACCCTAAGACATCCTCCCTCAGCAGGGGTCAGTGCCTCCTGACCAATGGCCATGTCATCTTTGCTCTTTCCCTTTACCAGGAATGAATGAATGAATGAATGAATAAATAAATAACTATTTAGAAGAGTTGTTCAGGTGGCTCACATCTGTAATCCCAGCACTTTGGAAGGCCGAGGCGGGCAGACCACCTGAGGTAAAGATTTTGAGACCAGCTGGCCAATGTAGTGAAAGCCCGTCTCTACTAAAAATAAAAAAAAATTAGCCAGGTGTGGTGGCATGCGCCTGTAATCCCAGCTACTCAGGAGGCTGAGGCAGGAGAATCGCTTGAATCCCAGAGGCAGAGGTTGCAGTGAGTTGAGATCATGCCATTGCACTCCAGCCTGGGTGACAAGAGTGAAACTCCATCTCGAAAAAATAAATAAAAGAGCTGTTTGCAGTTTGTGTCTCCAATTTCTCTTATCCCACTTGAACCCTTTCAACGATACTTTTCCCAGCCTTTGATCCATTAAAATGATTCCTATCAAAGTCACCAAACACTTTGACTATGAAGAAATCCATGGCCACTTCTCAGAACTCACTTATGCAACCTATTAGCAACATTAAACAAAGCTGACCACCCTCCTAAAATACATTATTTTTCTTCCAGGAGACCACATTTCTTACTCTCCATAGATCCGTACTCTCTGGCTACTCAGTTTTCTGTGTCTGCTTCTTTCCATCTCCTGATCAACACTGGTGTGACCCAGGGCGTGGTCTGTGAACACATTCCATTTAGTATCTCTGCTTCCCCTCCAGAGGATCTCATCTATTCTCTTTAAGTATAATTTGTATGCCGATGAATTCCAAATCCATGTCTCTATCTTGGACCTCTGTTCTGATCTCCCCTTAATGTCTGAAGCCTCTTTAATTTAGCATGTCTAAAACTGAGATCATGGTAATTCCTCTTTATCCCTCTGCCACATCCTAGTCTCACAGCCTTCCCTGTCTTAGTAAAGAACAAGTTATCCTTCCATTCGCCCTCATCTTCTGTCACGTCTCACACTGAGTCAACCCTTTTTTCCCTTCCCTTAGAAGACATCCAGCATCCAGCTTAACTGCTACTACACAGTCTGAATCATCATTAGAAAATACCTAATTAGACTCCATTTCCACATTGTTTCCCTATAGTCCTTCAACATAGCAGCAAAAAGAATCTGCTATCTTTAAATGAGATCATAAAAAAGGATCCTATTAAAATGTAAGCCAGATTAGGTAACTGGTTAAAACCCACTAATAGTTCCCTTTATAAGTCCATTAACAACCTGGCATCTAACTCTCTCTGGCCTCCTCCTTTGGTAATGGAGTGGCTCACTCCACTCCAGCCACACTGGCCTCTTTGTTGCTCTTCAAATGTGCCGGCAGAGTTCCTCCATCACAGGGTGGTCATCCTTTATTGCTCCCTGTCCCTGGAATGCTTTTTCTTCTGATAACTCGGTGTCCCTTCATTTTCTTCAGGCCATTTCTCAAATGTCTTTTTTTTTTTGAGACAGAGTCTCACTCTGTCACCCAGGCTAGACTGCAGTGGCATGATCTCGGCTCACTGCAGCCTCCATCTCCCAGGTTCAAGTGATTCTCATGCATCAGCCTACTGAGTAGCTGGGATTACAGGCATGCAGTATGACGTCCGGCTAATTTTTGTATTTTTAGTACAGACAGGGTTTCACCATGTTGATCAGGTTGGTCTCAAACTCCTGACCTCAAGTAATCTGCCTGCCTTGGCCTCCCAAAGTGATGGGATTACAGGCATGAGCTACCATACCCGGTCAAATGTCATCTCTTCAACGAACTCCTCCCTGACTCCCAATATTTCTTATCCCTGCTTCCTAGATTTATTTCTAGGATCAGCATTTAATTGCTCTCTAACATACTATACAGTTGACTTATTTGCCTTATACATTGTCTGCTCCCATTAGGGTTGACCACAGAGGCAGGGATTTTTTTCCCCTATTTTGCTCACTGCTGTTTGTCCAGAACCATGTCTGGCTCACAGAGGTTTCTAAGTAAATACTCCTTAAATGAATAAAAAATGAATGATATGCTGCCATCTTCATTTGTAAATAACAGACTTCGACTACTCAGACCAGGAGCATGTGTAAAGCCTGGGGCAGTCTAGTCTTACAAGACAACATAGGTACGTCTAACGGAAGTGAACTAATTCATAAGATATTTTTCAGTCTTTATGCCTTGCTACACACCAAGAAAAATTTGGCAAATTTACTATTTTATAATTTTTAAATATATCTGCCAGAGAGGAAGGGAAGCCTGCTCCCAAAGAAAAGGGTTTGAGTTAGCTGTGCTCTTTGCCAACTGTGTTAGGTACTAAAGAGGAAGGCAGGTCACTTCAACAGGGAGAGAAACTGTTAGGTCTACAGTGGCAGGAGCTTCATTGAACAAACCTCTCAGGAACCCACTAACTGTGCCTCATAACAGGGGAGTGGGACAAGGTGGCACCAGGGAGGTCTTATCAATAGTTGAAATGTTAACCTTCTTTCCTACTAGTTGGTAAATAGCTGCCTCCAACCCCATCCCATTACTCTGATTCCTCCTCCAAAATTCTTCAGATTTCTCTATAATCCAGCAAGAAAAGAGTTAAATCCTGCCACCCAAACTCAGCTTTTGTTTCAGAGTCACTAAAGTCAATTCTGACTAAATATCATGATCATCCTGACTAGGGTAGGCATGGGGGTGGATTCTCAATTGATGTTTGAAATAATTCAAAACAAGGGCCCGCTGCAACAAGAAGGTAAGAAAGAAATGCACCCAGGAATTGGCAGTATTTAAATATTTCTTTGAATAGAATATAAAGGTTAAATAGAAATCTTTCTACTGATAATGTCTTTGTGTTCTAAAACCTTCCCCTGATATTTTATAAGAGTAAGAAATTTAGGAAACATCAGAAAAAAAGGCCAAAAGTTCTCCCAAAAGAACACGGCCCTTCACTTTAAAAAAATAATTACCTACAAATCAAAAGCAGTAGAAGATGTGATTTTATTTCTTGGATTTACTTCTGTACAGCCCTATTAAAGCCAAGTTCCACTCCTATGGCAGATCTAGTTTACCAGTAAGAATGCAATAGGTGATCAATAAGTGGCAGCTTAATGCATGAAGCAACAGCAGCATTTGATTTTCCTCCCTAGTTCCATGTTTCCCATGTTTCAACTGATTGCTTTCGTGAGGTGTATAATAAATATGTGTTCATCATTAGGTCACATTCCTTATCATTGTCACTTACTGGTCTTTTCCATGATAAAAGCAGCCATGACATGAATTTCTCAATGAGAGTATCTATTTGGGAGTTAGAGCTCCTATATTTTGGTTATAATAAAGCAGACAGTACAGAATTATAAAAGGGAGGAATATATACAGAATCACAAATTTTTATGAACCTATTCATAACTCAAAGACAGAATAACCACAGACTCATATATTTCATTATTCAGCCTAGAGGTCTTAAAATAAGGTAGCTTTTTGTAAAACAGAGTATTTATATTTTTATGGATAAAGAATTTAAAATTTGTCAAAACAGACATATTTAAGTTTTATAAATGCTAAATTTTTTTCAACAGCATTTATGAAGATAATTGGGGGAAGCGCACATTGAAAAGACAAAGTCATGGACATCAGGGGAAGCATTTATTTTACAACCCTGTTCTGCGACATTCACCACCCTTACCATGTTATGCATAGGTATCATGATGGTAAATGGACATGCATTACTAAAGCTGCAATTTGAATTAAAGCGTCTAAGAAAAAAGACATTGGCTTGGTGCGGTGGCTCATACCTGTAATCCCAGCACTTTGGGAAGCCAAGGCGGGTAGAATATCTGAGGACAGGGATTCAAGACCAGCCTGACTAACATGGTGAAACCCCGTCTCTACTAAAAACACAGAAATTAGCTGGGTAGAGTGGTGTGTGCCTGTAATCCCAGCTACTTGGGAGGCTGAGGCAGAAGAATCGCTTTAACCTGGGAAGTGGAGTTGCAGTGAGCCAAGATCACGCCACTGCACTCCAGCCTAGGCAACAAGAGTGAAACTCCATCTCAAAATAAATAAACAAATAAATAAATAAAAATAGACATTAGAGGAAAGTGAACATGATTTCACTAATTGATATGAAGTACAATTATGTGGCCTGTCATAACTGGAACTTATGCTGTTAATAATGCTTAAAACTTACTAAAGTTGAGGACAAAATGTAAATTTAACAATTGGTATAAGTCGTGCAAAGGCAAGAGTTTTGAAGAAATAAGAATAGTGAGTTTAGATAATAAGCAACAGATTAATGGACAGAAATGTAAATTTTTGTTTGAAATATAAGTAATATTCATATTAGTATTCAAGGAAATAGCTTAATATATATATTTTTGTTGTCCTATAAGATACAGAAGCAAGAGGTTTTTTTAAGACTCTTGGAAAATAATTTCAATTACTTAAGAAATTGCCAAGGAAAGTTAAGATAATAAAAATCAAATGTGGAGTTATTATGTGTTAACTAAAACATCACTCTTAACACAAAACAGAAGAATAACTGGGATTTGAGAAAGAGATGTTCTACACCTACTAAAAAACCTTCTCTTGGGGAGGTGGGGTGAAAGCCTGCAGGAAAAGAAGGGACATTTAAGTTAGAAGACTCTGATATTTCTAAATAGATTGTAGCCAGGAAAACACAGGTATACAATGGGATTTACAGAGAATATACATATCTAACATGCAAGACTGGAGAGGCTCCAAACCCAGGAATGACTAATGCTAAAAGCAGCCTTCCTAAACTGCCACAGCATTTAAGTAATATACATCATGAGTTTAGAATGCTAAAAAAGTAAATTAAATTAAAAGGGTGGGAAGACCACTGATAACTAAGCAGCAGCATTCTTTTTTTTTGAGACAGAGTTTTGCTCTGTCGCCCAGGCTGCAGTGCAGTGGTGCGATCTCAGCTCACTGCAACCTCTGCCTCCCAGGTTCAAGCAGTTCTCTGTCTCAGCCTCCCGAGTAGCTGGGATTACAGGCGCCCACCACCATGCCTGGCTAATTTTTTGTATTTTTAGTAGAGATGTGGTTTCACCATCTTGGCCAGGCTGATCTTGAACTCCTGACCTTGTGATCCACCCGCCTTGTCCTCCCAAAGTGTTGAGATTACAGGTGTGAGCCACTGTGCCTGGCCAGCAGCAGCATTCTTAAGCTGTATTTTCTTCTGTGCACTTCAGGAGTATGCTCCAAATAGTCTCCCAATAGCTCTGCTCTTGCATTCATCAGACCTAAACTACCCACTATTTCTGAATGTGAATTTGTCCAGTTGGAGAGAGGCTTACAGAGAGTTTGCAAGGTAGAAGGCAGCCCATTACAATGATTCCCAAAGAAATGGGTTTTGGAGTCAATACAAGCGGTTGAACCAGAAAGCTTGCTATTTATTGTCTCTGTGACTTTCAGTCTCCTCATTCATGAAAAGGAAAAGTTACAGCACCTATGTCAAAAGGGGCAGGGATGCTTAAATGAAATGTTATATGTAAAATACATAGCACAGTGCCTAGCATACAATACATGCTTCATAACCATCAGCTGATATTATTACATCTAATTTGTCTATTTTAAAGTACATGAAAATGTTCTGCAAATAATGTAAGATTATAATTATGTAGATGTTGGAGTAAAAAGTATAGGTAAAAAGAGGTATTTACTTTAAGATTGTACTCTCTGGTGACTGCGTTGGTAAGAGTCCTATTGGAATCAGTCTCAGTAATAATTAACCTTAAAGCTCAACAGTGCACAGCGTTCAGGAACCGATGCTTAGTCTACTGTATAAACATTCACTATGGGTCTAAAAATCTCCACCTTTAAGTCAACTCAGGTCTCTTCAACATACTTTAAAGGACTTTAATAAAAGTTAAATATTTAACACCACTTTGTCGAATCAGTGAATTCATGGATGTGTATTACAGTACATACATTTGAAATGTCTCATAAGCAAATTCAATGTGAAAAATTAAAGAACTATTTATAACTGTCTTCAGCTTTTACTACCAACAAAGCTTTTCTTTGTTCAAATTATGACTACATTTTAAAAAGTGGTAGACATTAAAATTTATTAAGTCTAAAGGCTTTACAAAATTAGAAAACGCACAGGTTTCTACTTACTAGGGGATACTGCTTTGGTTAATCATTAGCGATGTTCAATTATTTACTTTAGTTAGAGTCACTGATAAGTCTGCTTGCCATTAATGAAAACTGCACTTCTAACAGGAATGCACATCACCAAATTTTATGGTCTGTAAAAAGGAAAATACCACAAGGAGAAACAGAATCTACTAATGAAAGTGGTAAGGTCAGGTTGAAAACCATGCCAGATTGTTAATCCCCCAGAATTCACACCCAGATCAGAATTCTGATTCAAAATTGAACTATATTTAGCTGAAGAAAATAGAATCAAATGGCATTCAGGAGATTTACTGAATACCTGCTCTGTACTAGTCATTAGATCACTTATTAATCATAGTTGAATTATAAAATGTGGGTCACTGAAGTCGAAATATCCTGGATTAAAGAGTTAAATGAAAAGGGAGTGCTCCACGCGGCGACGGGGCCGAGTTCACCAGTGGTCGAGACAGTAGTCAAAGTCCCAGCACGTCCTGGGTGCCATGGTGCGGGCAGCGAACGCGCGCCGCGCCGGATGGGCCCACGCCGGGCGCCAGAACTGTACGGGGCTCCATTCGCGTCGTATGCACTTCAGGTCGACCCCAGCACTGGGCTGCTCATCGCTGTGGGTGGAGGAGGCGCCACCAAGGCAGGCATAAAGAATGGCATGCACTTTCTGCAGCTAGAGCAGATTAATGGGCGCTTGAGTGCCTCCTTGCTGCACTCCCATGACACGGGTCACCATGAACTTGGCAATGGCTGGTGACATCCTTGCTGCAGGGCAGGATGCCCACTGTCAGCTCCTGCGCTTCCAGGTCCATCAACAGAAGGGCAACAAGGCAAAGAAGGCAGGTTCCAAGGAGCAGGGGCCTCGACAAAGGAAGGGAGCAGCCCCAGCAGAGAAGAAATGTGGCGCGGAAACCCAGCACGAGGGGCTAGAACTCAGGGTAGAGAATTGGCAGCCAGCGCAGACAGACTTCAGCTCTGATCCACTGCAGAAAGTTGTGTGCTTCAACCACGATAACACCCTGCTTGCCACTGGAGGGACAAATGGTTACGTTCGTGTCCAGAAGGTACCAGGGCTGGAGAAGGTTCTGGAGTTCAAAGCCCATGAAGGGGAGATTGAAGACCCGGCTTTAGGGCCTGATGTCAAGTTGGTAACCATGGGACAGGACCTTAAGGCCTCTGTGTGGCAGAAGGATCAGCTGGTGACACAGCTGCACTGGCAGAGAATGGACCCACGTTTTCCAGCACACCTTACCATTATCAGGCCTGCAGGTTTGGGCAGGTTCCAGACCAGCCTGCTGGGCTGTGACTCTTCACGGTGCAAATTCCCCACAAGCGCCTGCGCCAGCCCGCTCCCTGCTACCTCACAGCCTGGGATGGCTCCAACTTCCTGCCCCTTCGGACCAAGTCCTGTGGCCATGAAGTCATCTCCTGCCTCAATGTCAGTGAGTCTGGCACCTTCCTAGGTCCGGGCACGGTCACTGGCTCTGTTGCCATATACATAGCTTTCTCTCTCCAGTGTCTCTACTACGTGAGGGAGGCCCATGGCATTGTGGTGACAGATGTGGCCTTTCTACCTGAGAAGGGTCATGGTCCAGAGCTCCTTGGGTCCCATGAAACCGCCCTGTTCTCTGTGGCTATGGACAGTCATTGCCAGCTGCATCTGTTGCCTTCATTGAAGACTGTTTCTGTGAGGCTCCTGCTCCTGCTGTGTGTCAGGCTTACTGTTGTGACCATCCTGCGGCTCCAGAGTGTCTTTCCAGGTTTTCTTTAGCTTCCCTGCTTCCTGGGAATCAGGAGCCTGGACACTGCCATCTACAGAGCAGAGTGGAGGCCTGGACTCCCTTTGTTCACTCCATTCGGGTCCACAGCTGAGGTTACCTCTGATAAGATGAATGGGCACTGCCTGCCCTTCTAGTGAAAAGGCTTGGCGGTGGCCCTGCGTGACTCTGGGTGCCAGGAACCCTGCTTTCATCATCTGTGGATCCATCCAGAACAGCGGTGTCTGAAGCCCAGGCCATACTCCCTGCCTCCTGCCTTCTGTCCACTAGAGGCTTGAGAGTTGAGTTTGTCCTTTCTCTAGAAACATGTGAAGATGTCCAAGAGCCTGGAGGCACTGCTGTCCCTTCTGCAGAAACAGTTTCTCCTCCTCCCCTCACAGCCTTGTGGCCAGTTCCTCTTCACATGAAGCCCCTGGCATTTGCTGGGGAAGGGACTGGCCTGGTACTTGCTGTTAGGGCAGGAAGGGGCAAAAGGAAGACTTGGGTAGTAATCTGGGGATTCAGATGGGTAGCACTAAGCCAGCCAGCCTAAAGATGCAATAAGTTCCTAGATAGTCAACCCTCACCTTGAGGAAAGGGAAAATGAACCTCAGCCCACTAGGCAGGAAAAGCTGATATTTAACAAACAAGGAAAGAGTGAACTGAGACCCCCCCCCCAAAAAAAAGAGTTAAATGAAAGAATACACACGGAAAATAAAAACACTCAATTAGGGGATAGAAACATAGAAGCCCAACTTCAATAATGTCGTTAAATGTTTCTAATAGAATCTGTTGGTTCTGTTTATAATACGATTTTCACAAGTGGAAAAGGGTGGGGTTAGTGGAGAGAATGTAAACAATCCCTTGAAATTGTCTGAAAATTCATGTTTTCTTTTTCAAGGGACAGACTCACATTATTCTTCTCCAACCTGGACATTCCCAATAAACACTATTAAATAGTATAAAATATCTTATAAATTGACATTAATTTATGATATTTGCTATTGTGTCCAATAACTGAACTTTTCATATATCTGAAGGTCAAGTTTTGACTCTTAACTCTTCATGGAAGAATGCAAAAACAATTTTACAACTTAGACAAGCAAGACAATTTTAAGTGTCATTATTATACATATTATTGTTACACTATAATAAATGTAATTTAGAAGTACGAGGTCTTGTATTGAATTCGCAAAATAAGCTGTTTTTATCACAATCAAATCAATTTTTTGGTTGATGTGATAAAACTAGCTCAATCTCACAAGACACGAATAATGTATATAATGATGAGGAAAAAAAAATCAGTAAATCCCAAATAAAAGTTGCCTCATAGAAGTTTTGGTGTCCATTATTATATTTGTATCATTTTACACCTGTATATATATAATAAACATAGATACACACAAACACGTGCATGCAAATTTTGGCTTGCATTGTATGAAAGCATACATGCCAGTGTCTTCGTTATATTATTGTGATTTGTAAAAATAAAATGTTATCTTTTGGTGGGGTGAGGGATGTTTATTTCTGATATCCTGTATCTCCCTGTTCTACACCCTTTTCCTCTTTGGATGGCACTTCTTCCCCACTCCTGAAAATCTAGAGCTTATACATTCTAGTTTTTTTATTCTCTATATAAACCTGTTTTAAGATTCTTCACTGATGGCATAGGAAAGCTTAGCCTGCCTAGGTTTTGTAGATTAAGAAAAGTCATATAACATCAAAGTGAAGGGGTATAAAGAATAGAGGTGGTATGTCAGATCTCAGACAACTGTAATCACGAGAGGAGAAATAGGACAGCAGTACCAGGGTCTGGAGCTCTTACATCTACACTAGGCCAGCTATTACTATGTGGACAATTTTAATGCTGCTCCTACCAATCTGCTGAAATAAATACTATGAGAGGAAGCAATGAGGTTACAGCTAGGTTCACTTATATGTGATCTAAATACCACCACCAACAGTACCTTGTCCCTTTTTGGTTACTAAAATTAAACCCATTTAGGGGATTCTGAGTGGCCAAGCTTGCCACTAGATTTCTCTTAAAGTCATCTACTTTAAAACTCATCATTAGTCAATGGTAACATTTGTATCCCATGGTTAACAAACTCCTTAACCTAAGCATGTCTTCATCAATCATCAAGTCTTCTACTTCTTTTTAGTAATGCAATTCTTATACAATTGTGTTAACTTTTGTGTTACAGTCAGGAGTTTGGGAAGAAAGATGTCAGTCAATGTTTTATTTTGTTATTGTACTTTAAGTTTTCGAAATCCTCAGAGGAGTAATGCCAGGATTAGACACCATGATCTCATTAATGTCGATCAAACCAAAACAAGCACATTCATCTGTTAGAGGCCAATTTTAAAAAAATAGCAAAATAGCATAATTTTGTAATACTAGAGTTGGAAGAGACTTTGGGAAATTTAATTACACAACCTTATTCTACAGAGGAGAAAACTAAGTCATAGAGAAGTTCAGCGAAGGTGAAGGAAAAGAAATTACAACAGCAAAGAAAAAGATAATAGACCTATTAGTAGAATTCAAGATTCTCTCTCTCGAGCCAGGTCAGGACTTCTTCTTTCCAGCCCTTCTCTAGGCACAACAGAAAGAAAACACACACACTAAAAATTCCCATGTAATCCCCCTGTAAGTTTTTTCCATTCGTCTTCCTGAGGCAATCTTGCTTTCATCAACCCTATGATACTTTGATAAAGTATATAAACTAAGTCTTATTCGTGATAATCCTTTGCATATAGCATTTAGTAAAAGCCCAGTGATGAGGGTCTAGCTCAATGGTACATCTTGGATGAAAAAAAAAAAACAGGATGAACCACCAGAAAGCAGAGCTCAGGATCAAGTTTAAAAGACAGGGAATGGTGGTAACCATGATTCTCTGTGATCACAGTGATCACAGACCCTCCTAGCCACAGCGTAGGAGAATATGAATAATCTAGAAGTTAACTGAGTTTAGGACCTATACCAGAGTGAAGCTACAGTCAATCAAACAAACTGGGGCCAACTCAGTTCATCCAGAAAGGGAATTAAGGTTGGGAGCAGGCTTATCCCAGTGACACCATAAGGTTATCACTGTGGTTCCAGGAAAGAGGCCTGCTTCTATCTGCCCTGGCCTCTGTTAACACATGCTGGTTACTAGAGAAAGGCAAATCTCCTCATGAGGTCGCAAACATCACGGAGGTACAGAGACTAAGTAAACTTCATACTGGTAAAGTAAGCCTCCTAACACTAATTATTTTCAATAGTATTTTATTAACTCAGCCTGTTATTTCAGAGAGGTATGACTTTTTATATACTAACAGATAAGAATGAGAAATCCACATTAATTCCACAAATGACCTACTGCTCTTTGAATAATATATTTTTCCTTAAAGTTTAACAACTCATTGATTCCTCATAATTCATAGTTCTTTACTTTTAGACCAGAGGTAGAACTGTCAGAAACCTAAAATGGAATGGCCCAGAGGGTTGTCATAAGGATTAAATAAGTAATGTTCTTAGAGCCTTGTCTGAAACATTAGTAAGCATTATATAAGCATTCACCATTGCTTTTGTTATTGTGATTATGAACCTTTGAAAAGCTGATGAAAACTACACTGGCAAAGTATGTATTATATCGAGGAAAGCCTTAAAAAGGGGAGCAGATTAAATATTATACTGTGTTGGTACATTTCTCTACTGAACGAAACCAATCATATTTTTGGAAGTACAGACAGCTGTATTCTGTACAGCAAACTGCAAATGCCATGGTAACCACTGTTCCTAGGCAATTGTAGAATTATGCGTGTGGTCCACTTTCTATATAATAAATATGAGGAAAATGGAGGGGAAAATAAAATGTGACAACCTGTGTAAAAATCTAAAAAGGGGTATGTTTCTTAAAAATTGCAAATACATACTCTGTTAAAACAGAGGGTACAACCTTACATACTTTATGTAAAATCACTAAGATTAAAATTAAGTAAAATAGCAAAATATGTAACTGTACATTTCATAAGTATATGACAATATGTCATCTTATCTGCTTATAAACCATGATATACATTAGAATATAAAACTGGGTAAAAGATGACTAATGTAAAACATTTAAAAAGTTAAGTCAGTTATTTTAAAACTAACACTCTAGGTATTAAATTTCACTTGCATAATACTAGATGGCAAAGAGTCTCCATTTCTCAATAGTTGAGTGTTTGTCTGAAGCAGGATGCAAAATGAGACAAAATAAAATGCCCAATGAAGATCACTTCTTACAGTGTTTCCAGCCACAATGTAATGTCCCAAACAAAATGATGTGCCATGCCCATAGCCAGGGGAAAAATGGATTGCTGTTGTATATTCATCATTCCAAGCAGCAGTCACACCAAATGTGCCAAATGAAAAATTCTCCAAAAGGTTCTGTGAATTCTATGGGTCAAGATTACCCAATGCTTTTTCCTGACTCTTCTTCCACTTATTCAAATGTAAAATCAATTTATGAGGCTAATTTGTCAATAAGACCAGAACATCCTTTGGCCATTGATTTTATTAAATGTTCTCTTCATAAACTCTTGGTCAGCAGATACGGTGCAGAAACTAGATTTCTGAACTTAGATTTATCTGAGAATTCTAAGTCACTTTCAATTTAAGTCAATGTAATCGAATTTCTGACTTCCCATTTCACAAATGACAATCTTATTGTAAATGACTATGTACATTTTATATAAGAATATATGTTATATGGGTCATATAAATAAAGCATTATCTATTACTTGTCTTGTTACACAAATGGCATTTCAAATCATCAGGAAAAATCATATTTAAAAAATGCTCAAAAACTACCAAGAAATACTGCCAGAAAATTTCTAATGGGAAAGTTTTCTTTTCAAATGAACATTTTCATAGAGGATGGTATATTTCACCTTTATAGGAAAAATGACATGAGACTTGAAATAATGTGAAAGAGAGTACAGAGAAATTTAGGGATATGAAAGGATACTGCAGGAATAATAGTAAAATATGTGTTCTTCAAAATGTATTATTTAGATGGAAAAAATAATTTTAGATGCAGAAATATTCTAAGAAAGGTTGGGTTAAATCATTTGCTAATTTGGATCTTTGCTATCTCTGCTAACTTTGAATAGTCTTTGGAAACGGCACAATTAGTTTGTCAAAATTAGCTCAGCAAATCAACAGTCTTTTATGTGAGCATTTTCAGTATGAGCTCTAAAATACTCACCATCCATATACTTTAATTTGCTAATATTGAGAAATATCTTAGAATGAGGCAAATTATTAAATATAGACAGCCAAAAAGTATAAAATAAACATGGTTGACAAAATTTTTCCTAAGCTACAGATTTACTGACATCAGTAAACCTTGACTAAGGCAAACATAGTTTCTGTGGCTCTTAAAAGAACAATAAAATGCATTAAAAACTCAAAATGAATAAAATTGCTAATTACAAATCCCTTTGTCATGTGTTACTGACATTTATCTCTCTAGCTTTATTTACCCACATGAAGAAGCATTTTCTATTTCTCATGCAATGTAACTATTTCCAGTATTTTCTTTCTGCTTTATTAAAAGGTGCTTTGGAGGAAAAAACTGGAAAAATTAGAATGCTGTACTTCTGTCAAACAGCGCACCCTTGTGGTTTATTTTGTATCCTGAACAATAAAAATTAAAGTGTGTCTAAAATTCACATACTTAGAACCAATTTGGTCATACATATTTTTCTTCCAAGTTATGTTTTCCTCAACATGCTATCATTTTCAATCACTAAAAATAGTGACATTTTACATTTTCAAATTCAAAACTAAATTGTTAAAATAGATACAAATGTTTATAGTGATAACGACCATCTTTGATTTTAAATTTAAAACAAGCAAGCAGTGAAATAAGTATGATTCACTCATAAATTCATATGTTTTGCTGAATTTCCTGAATATCTGCATCTGGCTATATAAACCATGCTTTTACTATTTTAAAGTTTATTATTATTTTTTAAAGACAGGGTCTCACCCTGTCACCCAGGCCGGAGTGCAGTGGTGAGATCACAGCTCACTGCAGCTTTGAATGCCTGTGCTCAAGTGATCCTCCCACCTCAGTCTCCTGAGTAGCTGGGACTGCTGCAGGCACACACCACCATGTCTGGCTGATTTGTTTTATTTTATTATTTTTTTGTAGAGGCAGGGGTCTTACTTTGTGGCCCAGGCTGGTCTTAAACTCCCTGCTTTTAAGTGATCCTCCTACCTCAGCCTCCCAAAGTGCTGGGATTATAGGCATGAACCACCAAGCCTGGGCTATAAACAATTTTAATTCAAGGATCATTTATATTTATAAGCATTATGCAATGTACAGTATAGTTTAGTTGGACCTTAAGTTTTCAATATAACCTTATCTAAATTCTGGCTTTTCTATAAAAGCTTAAGAAATATATTGCTAAGAATTACACGGTCCAATTACCATAAAAGTAAATGTAAGCAATCTTTAAGTTATCCAAGTACTTCGAAAATTTACCAGATATATGAATGACATACTAAAATTTTACGATATAAGTGTGACACATTCTCATTGTGTATACTGTACCTGGCTATGAAAGCAGTGATTAATGTTTACTTATCAATTCTCTTGAACACCTACCATGTTACAGAATTTTGCTGGAGAACACAATTCCTGCCCTCTGGGTGGGGAAAAGAAAAAGGCAAAATTTAACAATGCTGCAAGCATTAAGCCATAATACAACCCTAAAGTTTATCTTTAGAGGATGAAGTAAGTAAGTCATATTATACCCATCAATATAATATTATTCAATCCTTCCAAAAGGTGAAGCCCTTTATGAACTGCTAAGAATATCCAGAATAAATCATTCCATACCAAAAAGTAAAGTATAACATGCATGTAGCATATGGCCACCTGAGGAAAAAAAAGTATTTAGCATGAATATTGGTTTAAATATGCATACATGATCTCTGGACAGACACACAAGAAACTGTTAATAGTGGTTGCCTCTGGGCAGGATAACTTGGTTGGGGATAGGGAAGGAGAATTTTTACTGTATTCCTCATTTTACCTTTAGAATAACATATACAACCTATATCTAATGCAAATTAAGAGAAAATAAAAAGGGACAAGAGAGACAAATTCAGAGAAAGTAAGGATTATTCTGTGCTGGAATCTTTCGAAAATTTTCCATGAATCTGATAAAAGAATGGACATCCTTTGGATGGGTAAGTAGAAATGAAGAAGATGGAAGTGGGGCCATTCCATTCTGAAAAGACAGAACACAGGATTTTGCATCAGCAACAATAAGTCAAATCTTTTGGTTAGAGATACAAGTATCCTATCCTATCCTATAAATGATGAGGATTTAAAAAGTTTAAAATTAAAATTGTGATCATTCTGTAGAGGATCTTGAATGCCCAGAAAAATGACAACAAGCTATGCAAAATTTCTGAACTGAGAAGTGATAATTAAAAAATACAAATGCAATAGCTTGCCACGTTGAGTATTTCAATGACATGTTAAGTATTGGTTTTCTCTTCATACTCTGTCCTGGATTTCTCTACAAAAGATGTCAGCAGAGGGAATAAAAGACATCATGAAGGGAGACTGAATGAAGGATTGGTCTCTAATTAGATGTAAAAAGAAAAATCAAAGCTGAGCTTGAGATTTTCAGTCTGGTAGAAAAACAATGATTTTGGTGTTAAATACATCTTCCAGGTAGTGATGAGTCAATAGCAACTGTGAATTCAAATTGCAACTGGAATAATATTGAGATTGGAATTACAAAGTTGATGTATAGTTTCCTAGGGCTGCCCTAACAAATTACCATGACTGGGTGGCTAAAAACAACACAAATGTATTCTTCCACAGTTCTAAAGTCCAGAATCTCAAATCAAGGTGTTGGCAGAGTCATGCTTCCTCTGAAGGCAGTAGGGAGAACCAACCCTCCCTTGCGTCTTGCAGCTTCCAGTGATTCCTGGTAATGGTTCGTTGTGGCAGCATAATGCCAATTTCTGCCTCTGTCTTCATACTACCTTCTCTGTGTCTCTCTGCCTGTGTGTCTCCTCTTCTTATAAGGATACCTGTCACTGGATTTGGGCCCACCTCAAATCCAAGATGACTTCATCCCTAGATCCTTAAGTACATCTGCAAAAATTCTATCTACAAATAAAGTCAGAATCATAGGTTTTGGAGGGGTTAGAGTTCAGACATACCTTTTGCAAGGAACATTATTCAAACCACCACAGTTGAGAACCATCAGCCCACAAACTCAAAAAAGAAGAGATGTCTTCTCTGAAAGAGTGCACAAATATAGACCAAGACCATGGATTTAGTACCTCCAAGTTTAGAAAATGAATAAAATAGTGACAAGAAAAAAAAAAAAATACAAGAGGGCTGAGATATAAGAAGAGGCTGAAGACCAAGGAAGAAAAAGACAAATCAAGACCAAGGGGGTAATTAATCACATCAAATATATCAAGAAGTTAGTTGCAGAGATGCCTAGGAAGGTATGAATTTGTGTGTGCACTACAGCTTAATCACTATTATTTTTGCCATGAATAAATAAAAAATAGTTCTTCAGCTTCTCTAGGGAAAAACAAATAATTATGGGTCCTACTGAACAATACATCAAAGAACTATCCAGATGTCCAGATCAAAAGAAAAAATAATTAGAAAATTGTACAAAGATGTGTAGTTTGCCAAAGGCAACATACTAAAAAAAAGATTACTTAACACAGGGGCAGCAACTGGTCACAGAGCAGAGGGAGAGAATCAAAAGAAACAGCTTTCAGTGAGGTCATTGGTAGCGCAGCCCAGAATTTTAAGAAACAGACTACTAGAAAGACAACATAGACCTCTTGGGGAGCCAAGTACAAAGGAAGTTTACTGAAATAGATTGGATGAGGACAGCTAAAATAAAGATTTGTGAGCATGGGCTAAAGTATATTTCTAGATATACTAATATATGCAAAAACGTAGCTACTCAAGAGTATAATTTACACTCTTCTATGATAAAACAACCCTAAAAATGCTACTGCTTATTGCAAATAAATTTAAAAGGGCTACAAGCACAAAACAAAGTCTTTGGGACCCTGACTTGACCCCTGCTTACCATGCTTAATTTCAATCTCTGTTTCTTGCTCAGGCCTAGACAAGCCATAGTGTTCACATCCCTGCATCTCTGAACACGGTTCCTTTGCCTAATGCAATCCCACACATATTTTAAGAGTGAACTCAAGAATCATCTCTTCCGTGAAGATTCACCTAACTCTCAAGCAGTTACCCTGCAAATTCTTTGTCAGTATATGATTCTATCACTTGACAAAAACATTATCCTCCTGATTTGTGAGATTAGATGAGATTTTATGAGATTTTATACCACAAATACTAAATTAGACAAGAAAATCTTAATAGAAATAAGAAACTTAATGGATCATTTCCCAAGTACTGAGGTTAAGCATTTTCAAAATTAATTTCTATCTCTTTGAGTTGCATGTATGATAGTCGATAAACTACATTTTAAAACTATGGTTAATTTTAAGTCAAAGCAGCACAGAAATGTATATCAGGTGCTTGGGAAGAGTTAATTTACTTTAGCATTGCATTTACTAAGCTCCCGAGGGGGAAACAAAATCTTTCAACTAGATACAAGAAAACTTCTCAGCGTCTCAAGTATCTCCAAATAAAATCTGCTCTCAAAGTTACTTAAATCATTCTGTCTGATTACCAGCAACAATATATACAGTCTCATCTTCAATTATATATACCTAAAAATTCATTTATTTTTCGCATGGATAAAGCAAGGAATACGCAGATTGTTTAGTAATGAAAAGTAGTTTGCAAATGGATCTCCACAAAATGGCAAACTCAGGGAAAATTTGAGATTAAAGGTGAGTAATAATAAGAAACTTTGAGAAAAAGGTACACATAGAACTGTGCTTTGAAGATAAGGGTGCATAAAGGTAACTGTGATATATTCTATATAAAAAGGCTCATTTTCTTTTTTCACTATGGAGTATCTATGTACTAGGTAGATACCAGGCTATTCCCTGGAGAATCTCAGTCAGGTCAAGAAGATACGCGTGGTTAGAAACCCATGAACACAACTCAAAGATTGTGTTACTGTTTAAAAAAGAATTATTCAAAAATAAAGACTGTATTTCCATTCCTATTACATGCACCATGCAAGAGCCCCTAGTTAGGCCTCAGTAAACCAAGACTTTAGGTTTTTGGATATTTTTTTCGCTTGAATATGAAAGTTACTTAAAATGGACATTTATCCTTTACTGCATCACAGTCCTGTACGTATACAGATCTATTCCTAGTACCAATCTTAGAATGAGCTATTTATCTTATTACAGATTAGTAACTGTTACTAATTACCAACTGTTATAGGACTACTTCTTTCTGGTCTACCTAGAAAGGACAAGTTAGCTAAGAGGAAAAATAAATGGTATCCTGCCTCATCCAAAAAAACAAAACTACGCACCTTATCTGTCTCATCCACGCTCATGGATTTCATTATACAAGAAGCAGGCCTCTCCTGGATGTGTGCGAGGTCTTGGGGCACACTCTGAGACACTGGCATCGGAGGCAGTGGAGCCCGCCTCTTCTTGGGTGCATCCGATGGCAGGGTGTTGGAAATATATGGTTTGGAAATGGTATTGGACCTCGTAAAAGTTGGGCGGTGCTTATTTACTAGAGGGGTTGCAGGAGCACTGGCAGTCTGGTAAAGAAGGACAAAGCCAAAATCTAGTAATTTCAAGATATTAGTAAAAAGCATTAGTAATTAAAAATATTTGAAGAATCTTACAACATGCAATATAAGAAAATACTTACTTGGTCCCGCTTTTTCTTACTGCGTTGAAAAAAACTGAAAAACCCTTTATTTTCTTTCTCCTTCATAATATCTAGGTTTTGTGATATTTGGCAGGACTCTAAAATAGAAGAAAAGCATCTTACTTTTGTACGTGAGGTTGACTGTTCAATTCCAAGATTTCTTTCTCTTACTTTCCCTTTGCAAACTTATCTAATGCTAAAAGCTACTAATTATAGTCTACAAACAAGGCACTCTGCTAAGCACCTTAAATCTTATTAAGTTCTCAAAGTAACAAGCAAATATTGTTCCTATTTCACAGAAGAGGAAACTGAAGCTTAAAAAACTAAGATACATAATCAAGGCGAACACTCAGGAAATGACAGAGCTATGCCACAAACTCAATTTTTTTGATTCACAGTCTGTGTTCTATACAACATTTCAGAAGCGAAAGTAAAATACAAAGGACACTTCAAATTAAACAAGATATGAAATCGCTACCACACAGTTTATTCCTTTATTTTTATTATACTTTGCTCTCACAGCTAAACTACTGTGAAATATTTAATTCTACAAAATGTGAGTCATTATAATTGCTCAGTACTCTGCTAAATGTTTCATAAAAGTTATTTCTTTAATAGGGTGGGTCTCAACTGGGACCAATTTGGCCCCCCCAGAGGACATCTGACAAAGTCTGGGGACAATTTGATTGCCACCACTGGCAATGGGGTTAGAAGACTGTGCTGTCGGCATTTACTGGGTAGAGGCCAGTGAGGATTCCAAACATAGTACACTGCAAAAGACAGTCCCCAGTGACAGAATTATCTTGTCCCAAATGTTAATACTGCTGAAAATCAGGAAGCCCTACTTTAGTTAGAATGGCAAATATCAAACCTCAAGGTTGTATACATAATATTTATATAAAATTTTCCAAAAAGCATCTCCTAATATCAACTGAAGGGCCAACAAACAATGACACAGCCAATAGTGCTGGGACTCCCTGGCCCAAACTGGCTCTAAATTCCATTTCCCATTAAAAGAAACCATGATTACTTGAGAATGGTTGATTCTCTATTGGTATCAAGGAACGTACAAGATAAGCTTGGGACATCTAGCCATACTAGAAAGAATGCTGTCAAAGTCTACCAGGTTGTGTTAAAAGGACTCAGGAACCAACTTGAGATGGTTTCTACCGGTAGGTAAAAGTAAGGATAATTTGGACATCATAAAAGTAACTCAATAAACTGAAACATGTCACATGTGTTTAATTTCATACATTCATAATGATACTAAAAAAAAAGCCTCTTTGTTCACCTTTGTGTTATGCTGGAGAACCAGTCCATTATTTTAAAAACTGATGAAAGGAAATCATCAAACTTTTATTATACCTTTTTCTTTTCTTTTCTTTTTTATTTACTTATTGAGATGGAGTCTTTTTTTGAATCTCACTCTGTTGCCCAGGCTGGAGAACAGTGGTGTGATCTTGGCTCACTGCAACCTCCGCATCCTGGGTTCAAACAGTTCTCCTGCCTCAGCCTCCCAAGTAGCTGGGACTACAGGTGTGCGCCCCCATGCCTTGCTAATAGTATTTTTAGTAGAGATGGGGTTTCACCGTGTTGGCCAGGCTGGTCTCGAACTCCTGACCTCAGGTGATCCACTCACCGTGGCCTCCCAATGTGCTGGGATTACAGGCGTGAGCCACCGCATCTGGCCTATTCTACCTTTTTCTGATTGAATTCAACCTCTGTAGCAGTCATATAGCTGACACGGGGAAGCTTGCTTTTTTAGTAATATTGATTGCAATAGACTTTCACTATTTTTCGACTCCTAATTAACTAAGATGTAGACAAAGAACTTCGATGGCTAACATTAGAAAAAAAGAACTCGTCGTTACATGTTTGCTGATGGAAGTACACAGCAACACTTGTGAAGTATTCTTGCCAAAAAAATTTCTTGCCAAAATCTGATCAAGCCTCTAGATTTAACCATCAGTTTACAGGAAATAGAGGGGAAATCTACATTGAAATAAAATTTCAATGACATTGGCAATAAGTTAAACACTAAGTGATACCACTGGAGGCAACAGTAAAAATCTGAACGTGGGAAGCTATAAGACCTTGTTTCTTCAATAAATGAGTAGCGAATTTTTCTAAAGGCTTGGAAAAACAATGAGTGGTGATCTGTAAAATTCAAAAATATTTCTTCTACTAAGCAACATATGGATTTTATGGTAAATCACAGTACAATTTCAATAACATTTGAAATAAAATATTGTGTATTAAAATTTGTGAGACACAACTGAAGCTAAACTAAGAGATAAACATCTAGTCTTAAATGCTTTTATTTAAAACACCTGTCTAAAAAAAAACCAAAAAAAATTACGGCAAAATAGGGACTACTTCAGGAAAGGAAAGCTAGTTAACACCAAATAAATATAGTAATGCCTCAATAACATATGAAAGGAAAACTATTTTACAAAGTAAAACTTTTAAATCTGATGATTCAACTATTAAATAAGCAGCATACATTCTGCACAATGAGTTTCACAATGCTAGCAACTAATAATAACGAACACGTGCATAGCACTTTACAGTTAAAGTTTTTTGCATGTCTAATATATTTCTTAGAATGACCTTGTGAGGGAATTATCAAAAGTTATCACTCTGAGCCCCTTTTCTCATTGGAAGATGCTAGCATTTACCCTGCAGGATATAAAAAATATATATACATATATGAAAGCAGTGGTATTACTCCATTACACTCTCAGTAACTATAAGTGAACAGAGAATTTTAATAACTTGCACAAAGACGAATAGGCATTAAACAGTAGAACTAAAACTGGTCTCCATTTAAAGATTATTTATATTTGTATTTTTGTTTTAGATTTGCCACTATTTCATTTTAAGATGGAATACACCACTTATTTTAAGTGCATATGGATGCACAATTAAATTTAGAACAGTAGATGAAAAATTCATATGGTTGTGCAATATAATAAATATAACCAGAATATTTTTTATTTTTATTTATTTTTCTGAGACAGTCTCACTCTGTCACCCAGTCTGGAGTGCACTGGCAGGGTCGTAGCTCACCACAGCCCTGACCTCCCTGGGCGTAGGTGATCCTCCCACCTCAGCCTTCTAAGTAGCTGGGACTACAGGCATGTGTTCCATAGCTGGCTAATTTTTGCATTTTTTGTAGAGATGGGGTTTTGCCAGGTTGCCCAGGCTGGTCTGAAATTCCTAGGCTCAAGCAATCTTCCCTACTTGGCCTCCCAAAGTGTTGGAATGATAGGCGTGAGCCACCATGCCTGGCCCACATGGTTATTTTTGGTGAAGAAATTTTCAGGTCATCCTCCACACTAGTTAGCCCTTAAGTTTTCACTTAAAGTTCTATATCAGGTATCATAGCAAGTCAGATTAAACAGTAAGACAAGCAAAGCCTTGAGCTTACTTAGAAAAGCAACTCAAATACTGTAGTTTCCTATTTCTATTTCTAAAAGGCAGGTTAAAAATAATTGCATGGAAAGTTCTAAGTTTTCAAAATAGTATCAGAAAAAATAAGGAGGCAAGGGCATTGACAGCATTTGGATTGACCTTGTAGATTCTGATACTGTAAAGCTTTCTTAATTTTAATATTTCACTCTCTTAAGATTTATCCACAACATTTCATATTCTGAATAAACCACATCCTTCCATTACTGGAAGGGATATTAGAAATCAATACATTCGACAACCTCGAAATGAGGCCAGAAAGTTTATGGAATTTGCTTAGGATTAGGCAAAATTAGGAGTAAAGGTCAAGTACAAGTAACAAAATGTTGTTGCTAGAAAGAATCACAGAGACTACCATTTCTAATCTCTTATTATTATGGAAGTAGAAGGTGAGATTTCAGTAACACATAATATATGCAGTTTGTTAAGGCTTGTTTTTTTAGTAAGCTGGTAATTATTAGAGTAATCAATTATTTGAGACTTTTCTTAATGGGTGAAAGAAGATTTGTACAATTTATTATTGGACAATTTTTAATACAGTTTTTCTCTATGAAAGGAATGCATGCCCATTATGTAATTCTGTATTATAAAGAAAATAAATAATTTTTAAAAAATCACCTACCATAACCCTACCACCCAAAGGTAACCACTATTGAAATTTTTTATGTATTTCCTTTCAGCAATTTCATATAAAAGCATTTATTCACCTATTGTGTTAAACACACTTATATGGTATAAAAGCTAACTTCAATGTAAGCATTTTCCATGTTATCACAAAATATTCACAAACAATGACTGCAAAATTTCATATGGTTAATATAACATCATTATTCTGAATTACTGTTCAGTGAAATAATCTCAGATGCTTCCTTGTTACTACCAAGCTATTAGTATTTGTACCCAATAAAGATCCTAGCAAATCATTTTTCCTTGTATGAGAGTAAAGAATATGTTTTCCCACACTGTTAGAACAATTTTTAAACATTTGTTGAAATGAAATTATTATAATTAAATTTGGAAATCAAGGGGAAGGAACCTATAAATCTTTTCAGGAAATAAAACCGAAATATTTTCTAGGTTAAAATCTCTTACAGAATGAACATGTTAGTGATGTTAAGAAAAGGTAAAATTAGAAGCTTATTTTCAATATCTCCCATTTCATGTTATAATTTGTTTCTACTGATTCGTACATCTTACCTTGTAAAGATGACTTACTGAAGACAGTAACAGAAGTGGCTACAGAAGGAGGGGTATAAAAGAGGGTAAATTGACTGTGAAGATGATGTTTGTTCAAGTATAAAACATCACTGAGTTGAAAAAGTAGTTTATGGATTATATAAAGCCACAACCTCAGGACAAATTTTGAAGTCTCTAAGCAAAGAGTATGTAAATCATTGTCAGCTTCACTAAACTTTTATTTTGCTTAGTGAAACAGATTCATGTTGAATAAATGTTTGCATTTGTCTACCAGACATCATACAAACCAGCGTTATCTAAGATCTCCAAATTTTAACACCCTACATCATTTCTATAGATTAAAACTGGAAGCTATTTCAAAAATTTTTTGAGTAAGATTGATTCATTTCATAAGCCAACTTATTTTGGTGTTGACCTTAGAAAAAATCTGGCAAGAAACTTCCAAACTTGAATGATAATTAACACTCAGACAAAATCATAATGAGTCTACAGTAATTCACACTTGATTAGAATAACAACGAATTTACATGTAAATTTTTATTTTCTGTTTAAGCCTCAAAGCCATGAAGAATTAAGTTAAATCCTACGCCCCCCCCCAAAAAAAAAATCAGAGAAAGAAAAAATATAAAATGTAGATGATGGCTAAAAAGACAAGTTTTAATTCCAATTTCAATAACTGAAATTAAGTTAAATATTATATTTAACTTGATTTATATTTATTAACATTTTGTTTTCTTATTCCTAATGCCATGCAATTACTTCTATCTATAGGACCCATTAACTGTCATTATGAACTTGAGAATACCTACATGCAAACACAATGCACAAAAATATACAAATATATACATCCCACTAAATAAATAAAATAGAAGCCTGTCTTACCTCTGTTGACATCCATTGCATATAATTCTCTTAGTCCCAGGTCATTAAGAGATTTTGTCAAGTCGAGGGGCTCCTGCGATTGATAATCTTTCAACAATACTGTATGCAACGGATCAAACTCACATTTGCTACATATAATAGGGGCAAGCTCTTGAAGTGATGCGTGTGGACTCACTCTCACTATGGTCTTCTGTGTTTTCTTAAAATTAATGACTACTCTCACAGTTTTCTGAAACACAGATTAAAGCCATACTTGTATCATAATTTACTGAAACAAACATTCTACAATAATGTCTAGAATAATGAGATAACCTACAGTTACATATTCTTTTTTTTTTTTTAGACAGAGTTTCGCTCTTTTTGCCCAGACTGGAGTGCAATGGCGCGATCTCAGCTCACCGCAACCTCCGCCTCCCGGGTTCAAGAGATTCTCCTGCCTCAGCCTCCCAAGTAGCTGGAATTATAGGCATGCGCCACCACCCCGGCTAATTTTTTTGTATTTTTAGTAGAGACAGGGTTTCTCCATGTTGGTCAGACTGGTCTTGAACTCCCGACCTCAGGTGATCCACCTGCCTCGGCCTCCCAAAGTGCTGGGATTATAGGCGTGAGCCACCAAACAGTACTTTCCTATTTTGGCGTGAAATTCTCTTTTTGATTAATGTTACTTCCTAAATCCAAAGCAAGTTCTTAGAAGCAAACACATTAGTTTATTTATTAAATAATCCAACGATTCTATAGTAAGATTTTAATTAGATTTTAAACTAAAAAAGAACAAACTAGCCTCATATCTAGTACCACTCATATTTTCACTTTGTTCCTTAAAATATTTACTTTAAAATTAGCAGATATACATAGTACAAAATTATGTATATTTTATCCTACCCTTTGAGGAATATTTATCTTTCAAATAATTTCTCTATTGCCTCAATAAAAAAAAGAGGCATTTTGGTTAAGTCACTAAAATTTTGTTTCTGTTTGAAACATTATAAATGAGATAATCCATATGAAAAGCTTAGCAGACTTTCTGGCACATAGTCATTAATCAATAAGAGAACACTGACTATTGTGATTAGCTTTTGTTGTTGTTACTATTACTACTTTGGCTAATTTTAATATTTTAGTAAAGAATATTAAAATGTCTTAATTAGATATCTAGTACTGATAATTTAAAATTACTGGGAAGATTTTAAGCATCTCATCATGTAATTGAATTAAATCCTGTATGGAACTTAGCAATATGAGACTAGACTAAGTGAAATGTACATTTTGCAAGTCCTTAAAGACATTTATTCACAAAACTAAAACCCTCTGTATAATCCCATGCAATAGCATAAATATAACCATTTCCACCTAGAAAAACAGCAGGGATAGGTAATAAACACCTAAACAGAAACAAATACCTAGACAGAAGGCAGTCCAATATCCTAACACATATTAATAATATTAAATCATATATTGCAGAAAGCAAGTATGTTTTAATATTTTCAAAAACTCAACTTCTTTGAAAAAAGCTTCATAACAACACGAAGAAAATGCAAGAATATGTATATTTAAGTCACATGTAGCAATTTAATATATAAACTTTTATATATATTATAAAATGAAAATGGTTGATGTTCATAATGACAGAGAATTTGTTGAAACCCGTAAAATTCTACCCTATTGTGTATAGCAATAAAATAATTTTAATAAGGACTGATGATATTAGAATGATGTGGTTAAAAAATTTTGCATGGAATTTGTACATTAAAGAAAATGGAGTTAATGTGCAGCACACATTAATAGTTTAGATGTTATTAATTCAAACACAATGAAGAGTTGGAAAACAAAACAAAAACACACACGCAAATAGATGTTAGTAAGTTACGACTGCTGCTTACCAAGTATGCAGAAGCCAAAATATTACTTTAAGAAATTCTTAGATGAATTTGCATGAAGATTCTAAAACCTTCCTTTACATATAAAATACTTTTTTAAAAAGTAGCTTAAAATACAAATCATTCATAATTGTTACACTCTTATGCAATCATATTAGATATCATTTTAGAGCACTTAAATCTAAAGTTTTGCCCAAATTCTATTGAATCCAAGGATCAATAACCAACTGAATCCTAAACAAAGTGGCCTAGAAAAACATACCTATGTTCACATCAAATTTGATCAGGAAAGTCCATTTTCATTTCACTTACAATGAGCTGCTAATGACTGAAAAATCAACTTAATATTTTAGCCATAAGATACCAAAACATATAATGGAATTCTTACCTCTGGTATTATAGGTGTAGGCTTTTTCTTATCCAACGTTTTTGGCTTTAAAATTACCTTCTCTACCTCCAACATTCCTATTGGTGTGTTTGGCTTAAATTTAATGTGGTTCTGTTCAGCTGACAACAGATCGATTGTGTAACTTGATGGATTTAAGTGATACTGTGCACAAAGGAATATCAACAAGTCCATCATAGGTTTACTGTAAAACAAGAGTATTTCATTACCTGTTATTATTTTGAGGATTTTCTTCGAACGCTTGTCTTCAATAGATAAACAAGGCTACAAAATAGTATTTGGAAAAGTAGCTTAAAATTTGAGCTACAGGCCAAGCTAGAGGCCAACGCAGGAAGACCGCTTGAGCCCAGGAGTTGGAGACCAGTCTAGGCAACATGGCAAGACCCTGTCTCTACAAAAAATTTTTAAAAATAGCCTGCTGTGGTGGTACGTGCCTCTAGTCCCACCTACTCAGGAGGTGGAGGCCAGAGAACAACATGAGCCCTGGAAGATGAGGTTGCAGTGAGATGAGATCACACCACTGTACTCCAGCCTGGGCAACAGAGCAAGACCCTGTTATCATCATCATCATCATCATCATCATCATAACAAAAATAATATAACTGCAAAAAATTGAACTACAAGATATTTAAACAGACAAAATTGTAATAGTTAAAAAGTCCTGGGATGTTAAAAAGTCAAGACAGCATGGATCCTAGTGTTAGTTCAACAACTACTTTTATGTTTTACCAAATTGTTTCCAAATTATAAACTTCAGGAGGAGTCCTTTCCTTACCCAAGAGCAGTCCTTCACAACACATTATTTGTAATAAAATATTGGCAGTCTTTAGCTTATGAATTGGTTACAAATTTCTCATAAGAATGAAGCATTTGGAACAAGCACCACCACCTTTTCGACTTTAGAAAACAGACTGTAAATACCTACATAGGAAGTCCACAAAATCCTAAAGGGCGTAGTACAAATTCTTTAATCATTCAAAGGTTATGAATATTCTCTAGGCACTGGAATCACAGTACAAGTATTATAGTACATCTGTTCTCATAGATCTAACACTCTACTGGATGTACTAAACCAAGTGTCAGCAAACCACAATGTGCAGGTCAAAATGGGCCCACAGTCTGTTTTTGTAAATAAAGTTGTATCATAAAATAGCCACGCCCATTTGTTTACATAACGTCTCAGGCTACTTTTGTGTTAGTTACAACAGCAGAATGGAGTAGGGTGACCACACCTACTATACAGGCATAGCCCACAAAGCCTACTATTTTTACTTCCTGGCCCATGACAGAAAAAGTTTATCAGCTCTTGTGCTAGAACATAAAATAGAAATAAAGTAAATGCATGAGATAATTTCAAATAATGAATGAATGGTTAATACTATTGGTAATACAGGACTTATTTCTATAGAAACTTTCATACCCAACTTGGGATTCAGGGATACTTACCAATTTTTTGCTTCCCTTTCCATAGACTCTCATTGTTGACACAGACTTATATTTTCATTCATATCATCAACAGAACAACATAGTCTCTGAGTCTTTCTTAATACTGTCAGCCCTTAAGGAAAGCACACTAAAAAATCTTTGGTATCATGTGCTTTCCCCAAATGTCAGGTGATCCTAAGCTGTTAGTTCATACTTAAGAATAAGGCACTGAACTGCAGTGTGAAAATCCTATTTTTATGGCTGGAGGTGTAGGTTCATGGGATTCACTTTAGGGTAATTGGGGAGCCAGACATCTGCATCCCACCTCAAAAGGGAAATGTACATATTAGTAAAAAGTTATTCTCCAATTTCTTGACCAGAGATATAAACCTGACTACTGGCTTTTGGGAACTTGACAGGGAAATGGGGCTAGAAATCATTCTCTGTTTTCATATGGCACGTCACCCTCGGTAAGCTCCCAGGCCTGCAGCCCCTCTGATGCAGTTCTTCCAGACAAGGAGTCTCCTGCAGAGGTGGGGAAGGACTCACTCTTGGACACTGTGTGGTCTTGAAGTCAAACAACATGTTACATAGATCTCAGATCATCCCGTGTTCAGCCCCCATTTCTACTTTCTGTGGTCGCTGCCTACTCCTGGGCCAGTCCAATCTTTATTGCATAAGGAGTATGTTTCTCAACGGTCCCTCACACCTCCCTTCTCCTCCCCCACATACAAGTAGCACCCTATTACTTGTACATATATAAAGAAAAATAAATAAATAAAAGGTCCCTCAATTAAGAAACAAGTCTCAGGAATACATTTCAATTCTCAAAATACATTCCCTATGTCTTTATTAGATGGTTGCATATTATTTAAGAGTTTTACATCCTTCTTTTGAGCCACAGGCTATGCCCATAAATGTATCTATATTGCCCATGTTTTGGCTTTAAACAGTACATTTTTAATTTCATCCAGAGAGAGACTAGCAAAACGGTCTTGTGGAAGTTGATTTTTTTGGTAATATGGTACTCTACAAGAGCAACTGGATGGCACATACTAATTCTAGACTTGGAAATAGTACTTTCTTTGATAGTAAATAAAGTTAAGAAGGATTAGGTAATGTCTAGTGAAATACAATTATAAATACAGTTTAGCTGGAGGAGGAGAGAACTTTCATTGCCAACTGACTGGGTAACTGTCTGCTGTTGTCTATGAGTAAATGATGATACATGCAGACTGTATTTCTTTCTCTTTATATATAAATGTGTCAAGTAATAAATGTAAAAACATTGACACTTATTCTTCCAACATCTTTTACTTCTTAAATATACAGTTTTCTTGAATCTCTGCCAGAAATACATAAGTTAACAAGACAAATGGCTGGGTGCGGTGGCTCACGCCTATAATCGCAGCACTTTAGGAGGCTGAGGCGGGCGGATCACGAGGTCATGAGATCAAAGCCATCCTGGCTAACACGGTGAAACCCCGTCTCTACTAAAAATACAAAAATTAGCTGGGCGTGGTGACGGGCACCTGTAGTCCCAGCTACTTGGGAGGCTGAGGCAGGAGAATGGCGTGAACTCAGGAGGCGGAGCTTGTAGTGAGCTAAGATCACACCACTGCACTCCAGCCTGGGCGACAGAGCAAGACTCCGTCTCAAAAAACAAAACAAAACAGAAATACAAAAAATTATTAAAGTTTTGTTTTGTTTTCATCCCTATTTTTGTGCCATAATTATCATCCTTTATGTATAAACATATAAACGTTAAAAAAATACATTTTTGATTTTTTAAAAAAGAACACTTTGATACTTTGTGTAGAAATATTGGTATTTCTGTGACAAATTAATTTTCTAATCTAATAAATGGGGTGGACAATTGGTCAAGAATATTAATATAACGGCCTATACCCTCAGTCACTTTATTTATCAAGAAACTTTATACACTATATCAGATTTCATAAGAAAAAAATTGCTGACTATATCATGACCTTTGAACTCAACACTGCCTACATGTTTTCTACTAAAAATGCCTCTTTTAGAGGCAACTGAAAACCACAGAACTTCTTTATGACTTTATTCTCATTTTATAATTCCAGGTCCAATTCTTTATTCAATAATTTCAGAAGCCAAATTTGTCTGGAAAGTATTCCTATTCCCAGACAGATAAATGCAGCAATCCAGAAAGTTCTGCAATAGACATAATTTCATATGTGAATTTAATACTGCATATGAATTGTTTCTGGGGAAACAACTGAATTTTCAATAAGTGGTACTGGGAAAACTATCAGATGAAAAAGAAAAGTTGTGTATCTAACCTGATTCCTTACAACATAGTAAGCTCCATGTGGGCCTTTGTGTGGTTTGTGTTTTACAGTAATAAACCCAGTGGAATTTTCTGCACCGATGGAAATGTTCTGTATCTGCACTGTCCAACACAGTGGTTACTGAGCTAGTGGACTCCCAAACCAAATTTTTAATTTATTCAACTTAATTTAAATTCAATGTAAGTAGACACATTTGGTGAATGGCTGCCATACTGGATAGAGTAATTCTAACACGCTGGTTCTCAAGGTGTGATACATAGACCAGCAGCATCTGCTGAGAACTTGTTAGAAATGCAAATTGTCAAGCCCCAGCCCAGATCATTAATTCCTCTGGGAACGAGGAACAGCAATTTGTGCTTTGACAGGCACTCCAGCCTATTCTGATCATACTGTAGTTTATGAAGTTTATGGAACTCTGATCTAGAGAGAAGAGAAAAAAGAAACAAGGAAAATATATAAAATATCAGGTGGTGATACATGCTCTGATAAAAAAATAAAATTTAAATAAAAAAAACAAGGAAAGAAGTTAGGAATGTCCTAATTGAAAAATGACACCAGAATAGAGAGACCTTGAAGGGCCTGGGATATCTGGGGAAAGATAGCTTTGACAAGTACAAAAACCCTGAGGCAGGAAGTGCTCTAAGTGTTTAAAGAAAAACAGAAACTGGTAGGCTAAGGTGAAAACAATAGGCACGAAATCAGTGATAATCTTGTAGTGTTTAAAGGCCTTTCAAGTGAAGATTTGAGATTTTACTGAGTGAGACAGAAAGCCTCCAAACAGTTCTAAGGAGTGATGTGATCTACTCTACTTTTTTTTTTTTTTTTTTAATTTTTTTTGAGATGGAGTCTCGCTCTGTCGCCTGGGCTGGAGTGCAGTGGCCGGATCTCAGCTCACTGCAAGCTCCGCCTCCCGGGTTTACGCCATTCTCCGGCCTCAGCCTCCCGAGTAGCTGGGACTACAGGCGCCCGCCACCTAGCCCGGCTAGTTTTTTGTATTTTTTAGTAGAGACGGGGTTTCACCGTGTTAGCCAGGATGGTCTCGATCTCCTGACCTCGTGATCCGCCCGTCTCGGCCTCCCAAAGTGCTGGGATTACAGGCTTGAGCCACCGCGCCCAGCCTACTCTACTTTTTAAAAGGATTACATTCTGGTTTTTGTATTCAAAATAGCCTGGGGCAGCAGCTACAGGGTTATTGCACAAATTTAGGTGGAAGATGGTGGAGGCCTGGACTATTCGGATTCCAGATACATCTTGTAGGGAGCTGATAGGATTGAAGCTAATGCAGAAAGGAGACAGAGACAGAAAGAGGAGCTAGCCAGTGGAAAGGGGGCAGGATTGGAGGGACATAACAAAGTGGCAGGGTTGCTGAAAGTAACCAACAGGAGATCTAAAATGCAAATTTCAATGGTCTGCTATGTGATGTGCTTACTGTAACTCTACAAACCATCATTCTATATTATTACATCACAATGAATTTTGGGTACCCTTGGGAGATGTCAAATAAAGGATGAAATTTCAGAAGTAGAAACTGAAAAATATGAATCCAGAGGTGGTGAGACATAAAGTCAGAGGCAGAGGTGGCCCCAAGAACGTAAGACTCTTGGGAGTTTACGACAAGATTATAAAGGGGATTGAACCTTCCACAGGAAGTGGAACAGGGGTTCAGGCCAATCGTATTTAGATCTTAAGCAGCAGAGTGACCTCAACAAGTTATCTGGGTTCTGTGTGTACATGGATGTGAGCTCCCCTCTAGCAGGACCACATCTTAGTAATCTGTAGGTACCTGGCCAGGTCCCTGTTGTCGAATGAGGAATTTAGAGAAAACAGTGATTAATTCTGTTTGAAAGTCAATGGGCTCAAATGCATAGTAGACTAATACAACTGACACATGAGAAAGCATACTTGTTGAAAGGAGATTCATATGCTTTAGAAAAAAATAACATGGTGAAAGCTCTGTTGTTTTTTATAATTAATAAGCTTGTTTTGCCTAAGCCATATCTTTACACAAAGGTGAAACATACACATTAAATAGGGTTAAGATCTTTTCCAGAAACAGCCTCAGACTAGTTTGAATGCTTTAAATATTTAATTGAAGCCTCAGCATTCAGCACTGTAACACAGGAAAGCTGACCCTGACCACAAGATTTTGAGGCTGGGAATTACTGACTGTCTAGCTTTACCATAAAGGAGTCATAACGCCATAAAAGTCACACATTAACTTTTAAGCAGGTCCTGCATCCAACGGAGTTGCCGCTGGGGTTAACTAGTCACAAAGTGCACCCACAGGAAATAAAATCATCTCTTGAATATACCTGGATGCCAAACTACTTCTGCCAAAGATAACTCTGGTTGGATAATCATCCCCCAGCCGATGCACCTGAAGGCAGTTGGCTAATGAGTTTGACCACGGGATCACCACAGAAAAGACGCCAGTCTTCCTGTTCCCTAAGGCGGGAGCACACCTGAGCAGTCCATCTAAAACCTGAGGCAAATTATCAAAAGTGGAAAAGGACTGAATGAACATTATAATCACTCCTCTATATTATTACACCACATTGAATTTTGGGTTATTTTATTACTCAGCAGAGTCTGTTTTGCATTAACAATATTTACAGAATTTTTTCTCTTGTAAGATAATATAATAATTTTCTGGAGGGCAGAATTTTTTTTTTTTAAAGACTCTAAAAGCTCTTCTTTGAAATGAAGAAATCCCTATGAGATTTCCCACTTCTTTCAGAAATAGGTAACAATTCCCTGTATTAGTTTCATATCTGTACCTTGTAAGTGCACACCAACAACCCAATTATACATACCAATAATAGTACAGAAATCTTAAAACATTCTCTATTGCTGCTGTTTATCAATCTTATGCTAACCCATGTAATTCAGTAATGAGTTCAGGAATGAAGCAGTGCTCTCTGTGTGCAAGAAATGAAATGTACCAGGTACACAAAACAACTAGACCCAATCTCAAAATTGAGAATGCTTATTATGCTATAAGAAACATTTTGAAGAAAACACATGAAATTAAGATTTGAAGATAATTAGTAATAGGTCAGATTACTAAGCTGATAGGTTCTTAACATACTAAAAATAGATATTACTAAATGTAAAAAAACCCACAATTTTTAGAAAGTAACCACTTTGGACTCTATCTGGTTGTTTATCTTGGGTGTTATACTTAGAGCTGATTATAAATAATTACCATCATAAAAATGGTGATTTAAGAACACATCTACTAAACACACATACATGCCCCTCAGAAAAACAAAAATACTACAAATGCATCTCACTATAATTGGGGCAATTTGAAAATAGACAAAGGATAAAATTTTATTGACATGAAAGATGGAAATTATTAACTGAAAAAAGCAGGTTACAAATAGCATGTACAATATAATACCATATTGTTGTAAAAAAGAAGAGTGCACATACAGATGTGTGTACATACATATGTGTATACATAGATGTGCATGCCTAAGAATAAAAGGCTAGACACTACAATGTTAGAAGTTGCAATCTGCCTACTTAATGAAATTGCATTTACAATTTTTTGGCTTATCTGTATTTTCCAACTTTCCAAAACATCTAACTATTGCAATTGTAATCACAAAAATTTAAAAACTAAAATTAGGGCTGAGCATCATGGCTCACATCTGTAATCCCAGCACCTTGGGAGGCCAAGGCAGGACATCACTTGAGCCCGGAGTTTGAGGCTGCTGTGAGCTACAGTCACACCACTGCACTCTTGCCTGGGCAATGGAGTGTGACCCTGTCCCTAGAAAAATTTAAAAATTAAATTAAGTTAAAAATGTGAAATTAAAAAGGGTCATTATTATAAAGTGTAGATGCCAGGAAAGCAAAGGGAAGAGGGTGGCCCTGCCAGGAACAATGTTCTGAGAACATTTATGAATACTTTGTCACCCCTTTCCCAACCAGGGGAGCAGGCAGGTGACAGAGGCTGACATTCTCCTGGGCTCAGAGCCATGGGGGATATGGGAGGGCAGTGACAGAACCTAGATGACAGGATGATTAAAAACTCAAATAGTACCGATTAAAAACTCAAGTAGTACTGTTATGTTGAGGTACTTGCACAGTTAAAATGCCAACTTTTGTTTTAAGCAATCACAGTAGAATAAGGATCTACACCATAATTTAAGCATCTTGTAGAGTTAAACACGGTTTGTACCACCCTATAGATGTTGGGCAGTTTTTTAAAAATTATCCTATTATATACATATATTGATCATACATTTGTCATTGCTAGACACTTCTCAAATATAAATATGACGTGAACTTTAGAAAATTTTCTAGATCCATACTGTTCTGTTACTTTTTTTTTTTTAGCAAAAACCCCACACTGATCCAACTATGAAAAAAATGATCTTGTCATTTTTTTATAGTCTACTTTTTCCCAATAGGTGGCGCTGTAATCCATGTAAAATGCTCCCAAGCTCCTTAGCGGACCCACCCTATGCCAGTCAAAGCCGCGGGCTTAGGCTCAACTCTGCTGTAAACCGGTGTTATGGGACAGGCAAATCAGGCCGAAAAGCATGTGTGACATGTCTCTGGGTTATTTTATGGGAAAAGCCCAGAGAGGTGAGGTGACTTGCTTAAGATCACACAGCAAGTCTAGAACAAACTGTAACTTCTAGTTGGGACTTCTAGCTTGTGTTTTAAATTATGACATCTCACGTGTGCTCGAATCAAAACAAATTCCTGTTTGTAGTAGGTGCGTAAAAGAAATATCTTCTTCTGTTATAAATGGTGCTTATTTCTTCCTCCCTCTTGTAGTAAAGAAAGTGTGATAGCATGGCCATAGAATGCTCTCTCTACAGGCTAAGAAGGATTCGTGTTAATCTTATCAGATTTCCCAAATTGAACATTTTGCTTTAAAAGTTTAGCCTGGAAAAAGGAAAGAGAAGAAAAAGGAACTAATACCTATTCAATGAGGAATAATTACCTATGAAGCAGATACCCGACTATAAGATGAAAACCTAGAATAATATACAAATGTACCCACATACTTCCTTATTCTATATGGTTTCTGTATCTGTTTAGTCTATAAACTCACTTTCATTAAAAATTAACTTTTCCCAAGTACTAGCAGACACCACTGCTTATGCTGTTGTGAAGTACAGCATCTTCTGAGAAGAAGAGCCACCAGTTCTGTAACAGTAGTATCCTTTAATGTTCATTTCTAGAAAGCCAAAGAATTGCTTTGTCTGGTGAAAAAGATGTTTATCGATTATATACACGATACACATACACACAGAAACAGGTTGAGTATCCCTTATCCAACGTGCTTGAGGCAAGAAGTGTTTCAGATTTCATAATTTTTTTGGATTTTGAAATATTTGCATTACACAAGTTAAGCATCCCTAATCTGGAAATCCAAAATCTGAAATGCTCCAATAAACATTTCCTTTGAGCATCATATTCACACCAAAAAGTTCTGGAATTTGAAGCATTTGAGATTTTGGATTTGGTACACACAGTCTACATATACATAGATGCACACATTTATATATGTGTGCAAACATATATACATACACATAGACATATGTACACATACATCTATACCACACTGTATCTTATATATAAATAAAATATTTTAATTCCTCCTTCTTTCAGTCCAACCATCCATGGTATCAGGATACTTAGAAATGCCCAAGAGTTTTCAGGTTAGCATGGCAAGCCCCCTTAATGTAATCAGGGGCTCACAAAGGCAAGATAGTGGAGACATGGTGACTTTTGGTTATTAAAGAGATGGCATCACTAAGTCCTGGTACCAAAAATAGTTGAGCTGGCAGATGGCTGCCAACCTAATTCAGGATAGTCAGTTTCTCCCTGAGCATAAAGTCTTTGAGCACTTCCAACCCTACTGTGTTCCCTAATCTGAACAAGCTCTTTTGTGAAAATCAATGCACAAACAAGTGCATTCTTCTGAAGATACCACTGTGCACTTATATTCCCCAAACTAGAACATCCTGAGCCCACCTTGTGCTTGAGATGTATGAGGGGGACTTTCCAAAAATATTCCCCAACAATACATTTTGAGTGGGAAAATTATTTCTGAAAAGTGAAGTGAGGCATATAAGTTTTGGAAATCTGTATTTCCGTCGAATACTGATACTATTCTTCACTGTAAAGGCATAAGAAATAATACTATACTATCAAAATAAATACACAAGAAATATTCAGACAAATTCAGAAAGGATGGTCTCAACAAACTGCATTAAAGTCTTTTCAGAGTTACATATAGAACTCTGTTTATCTAAGAAACCCTCACACACTTAAAATTACTTTCCTTAGTCCCCCACCAAATTCTTGTATTATTCTGTTGAGATTTTTCATATTCCTTTTATATGGTAGTAACAAAGCCATGAAGAAATTTTATTTTTATCATTGAGTCTTCCCATTAGGTAGTTAACATTTATCAGTAGTAGTACATAATTTTCTATTTGAACATTCCTTTTTGTTGTTATTAAACAGTTTTGTGAAACAATAGGTCAGCAGCGGCTGTGACACTCAAGACACCCCTAATCACACTATAAAGATATCCCAAGTCACACTTTTAAGATATACCACGTCAGACTCTTAAATATCTTGGATCACATTAAGATATCCCAGAATCACACTCCCAAGATACTCAGAATCATACAACTACTTTAAATCACAAGCACTTAAAATAGAAAATTAGTCATAGCATCAATGAGTCATGTCTGAATTATAAAACTACTGCAAACAAAGTCCCTAAATGAAACCCCATAGTAAAAACACTGATATACAGGCTGGGCAACGTGGGGGAAATCCCATCTCTACAAAAAATACAAGAATTAGCTGGGTGTAGTAGCACACGCCTATGGTCCTAGCTACTTGGGAGGCTGGGGTGGGAAGACTGCTTGAGCCTGGGAGGCAGAAGCTGCAGTGAGCCCAGATCTTACCACTGCACTCCAACCTGGGTGACTGAAACCCTGTCTAAACAAACAAACACACTGATATAAATTCTACTCTCAGAAAAACTCTTCAGCCCTAAACAAAATTTAAAAAGCAATTAGAATTTGGGGCACTCCTACCTTGCTCTCTGCCTGGAGAAAATATCTTTACTTAAAAGATTCTGGGTAAACAACTAGGACTCATTTCAAGTGCTTCTTCACACCATTTATGTTGCTACCTCCATCTACACCTAAGGGTTTAGGAAGACAATATTCATTTTGACAAATTTATGAAATGCCTACTACATTGCAAGAAACTGTGCTAGGCACTATAAAGAAAAGTAATGATATTCTCATGGCTCTGTAGTTTCTTCGAAAGCTAAGACCTACACATACATTGCAGCATAAAACAGTATGTAATAAATATGATATAAAGTGTCAGAAGAGTTTGGAAGCCGGAGTTAATCCTTGATTCCGGGGAGATCAGGGAGCCTTTATATAAAATATATCACCTGAGCTATATAAACTAACTGGAGAAAATGAGGGTAGTGAGTTACACCAGGGGGGAAAAAAGTTCATAAAAGTATGGAGGTGAAAGAAAGAGTATTCCTAGAAGAACAAAGGAAGAGCAAAGAGTCATGTGGTGAAGCTTAAGATACACAAAGGAGGGCCGGGCACAGTGGCTCAGGCCTGTAATTCCAGCACTTTGGGAGGCTGGGGGTGGTGGATCACCTGAGGTCAGGAGTTCGAGACCAGCCTGGCCAACATGGTGAAACCCTGTCTCTACTAAAAATACAAAAATTAGCTGGGCATGGTGGCATTCACCTGTAATCCCAGCTACTTGGGATACTGGGGCAGGAGAATTTCTTGAAACTGGGAGGTGAAGGTTGCAGTAGGCCAAGATCCCACCAATGCACTCCAGCCTGGGCGACAGACAGAGCAAGACTCTGTCTCCAAAAAAAAAAAACCCACAAAGAAAGGAGAATGGTGGTGAAGGAAAAGCCTACTTAATTTTGGAGGAGAAAATAAGGTATCCCAGTCTCCAGGCTAGGTAGTTTGGACTTCTTTAATCTGATATTGAATTGCTGTCCTGCAGTCTTTTATCAAAGGTAGTACCACAAACAGAGAGGCGTTTTAGATTAATCTGAGGGTGCAAGGTAAATGAAGAGAGCCAGGGTTAAGAAAAGCAGTTCCCAATTAAAAAAACAAAACAAAACAAAAAGACAAAAAACACAAGGAAGCCAAGAGGTGCCAAGCCCTGATAGTATTTCATTTAATCATATTTAATCCTATCAATTCAGCTATAATACATTTTCATAGATTAAAAAAAAACTACAGCAATTCAAAATAGTTGGTGGCCCAGAAACACAAAGCTGATTGATGAAAAATTACTCAGATTTAGGGATCTGAGGAGGCAAACATGCTGGAAGGAGGGTAGGAAAAATCTAGGGTGCTTGTAAGTACAAATATAGGAGAAATGTCTGATGTAGAATCTATCAGGTATGAAGAAAAAATAGATACGATGAAAATTTAGACATGAAGAAAAATGCAGCATCCTACAGAACAGTCGTAAATTAGACTTGAGGAGGATGAAGGACTAATTCAGTTAAAGAGAAAGTAGATAAGCTAGATGTTTTAAAAGGTAGTATTCAAATAAGGAACCCTAAGATCTAAGAACTGGAACAGTTTTTAAGTGATGAGATTCCACCATTCTCTGGTGGAAATAGGGAAGCTGACCATGGATCTCGGTTTCCAGAGTTGAGGAAAGAGAAGAAAAGTTAACACAGGGTGGCATATGGAAAAGTCTAAAATAACTATGATGGGTGACAGGACAGAGAGAAAAAACATGCTTCTTATATTAAAGTCATTGAGGTTTAAAAAAAAATCTGAAGAACCCAGAGATTCACTTATAGCAAGCAGAGAATAAGGCAATATAAGTAGATGACTGGTACCTCCCCAAGAAGAAATTCTGAAGAGTATTTGTGATGAAACCAGCATCACCTGCAACCCTGAAGAACTAGAAAAAAAGGTTGACTTTTTTTTTTTTTTTTACTTACTTTGAATTCAGGAAAAATAAAATAAAATAAAAATAAAGGAATTGCCTTTGTTACCCCTAGCCAGATCCATTATCCTTTTAAAACCAGAGTAATATTATTTCAAGAATTGATGATAATGGTCGTTGTCTCTAACTTTCAAGATGTTTTTCCAAGATGTCTTTCTCACACGCACGAGGCCATCCACAGTTGCAGATGGGAGCCTACTGGAGACACAGTTTTCTCAATCTTATAAATAGGGTTCAACGTGTGATCTCCAAAATGACTTTCAATACAAAATAAATGGCAAAATGCAACTTCCTCAAATGTAATCAGAGTTAAATAACCCTATATGGTTTGCTAAAGCTGAACTATTTTGTTTTCATCTACTTTAAATAATCTGTAAAGTTACACATGATTTTAATGATACATCTTAAAATTAAAGTTACCTTGAATGAGGTTTTCTAGACAAAACCAGACTGTAAGAATGCAATACCCAACATATTCTTTTCCTTATACACAACACACACACACAAACACACACACAGAGAGAGAGCGAGCGAGCTAAGGTCAAAACAGCTTAAATTTCTAAAACATGATTCCTGATAACAAATAGGCAGTTGAAGTGAAAGAACAAGACCAAGTCTATAGTTCATGTAACTTTCCACTTCAAAGTGAAATGGAAAATTACACTTGGCTTTGTTCCATTTTTCCAATTTTCACAAAGGTATTTAAAAATATCAGTCTTCTAAATCACATCTTTCCTTTTTGCTGGGATAAAGTTTGATTTTACTTTTCTACTTAACTCACCCACATTTTAAATAAATTAATTAAATCATTCAATGAAATAAAAAAACTGCCAATTTGCAGACAAACTGTTTTGATAAATACAAAAGTATTTAATAAAGAGTAATAAAACTCTTAAAATTAAGAGTTTTGCAAACTTAAAGAAGCAGCTTAAAGTGGGAAGAAAAATTTGAGAAGGATAGAATTTTCCTGTGGGTCACTGGGCTTGTTTTGTAAGTTTGGTTTACAAAATCAATATAACTGATGGCCATTCCTCCGGGAAAGACTTATTTTTAAAAACTTGTTAGATAACTAACGAGATATGAAAGGGTTCTAGATTTCAAAACATTTAATTGGGCTTGTGGAATTCATAGCACTGATATTAAAACATTGATAGAATTTTTTTTTTTTTTTTTTTTTGAGACGGAGTCTTGCTCTGTCGCCCGGGCTGGAGTGCAGTGGCCGGATCTCAGCTCACTGCAAGCTCCGCCTCTCAGGTTTACGCCATTCTCCTGCCTCAGCCTCCCGAGTAGCTGGGACTACAGGCGCCTGCCATCTCGCCCGACTAGTTTTTTGTATTTTTTAGTAGAGACGGGTTTTCACCGTGTTAGCCAGGATGGTCTCGATCTCCTGACCTCGTGATCCGCCCGTCTCGGCCTCCCAAAGTGCTGGGATTACAGGCTTGAGCCACCGCGCCCGGCCCAGAAAAATTTTAACACCATTTTAGCACTCTTTTTTTAACAGGTAACTAAACTGAGTGATAAATGAAGCGTTTTCTCAAAGAACAAACATCAAGACATTTATCACAGAGGCTTTCAATGGTGGAATAAGAACGGGAGGTCCTGATATTTCATTCACTCCAGCGTACCTGCCATGAACAGTAGTAGACTTGATAATATCCCCAGGTAGGACCACTGAGAGTTCAATGTCTTTATCTATCATGTTTTCTTTCTGTTCCATGATGAAAGCAGTGGATTCTACAGAATCAGCAGCTGAAGAGACATCAGCGTATTTGGTCTCAGCTGGAGGAAGTGGTGCCTTGGCTTTTGGTTTTCTCCTAAAATATAAATAAAACACAAAAAATACAAAATATTTTATTTTTAAGGTAACTTTTTAATATGATCCAATTTTATAAACTCATATATTTATGAGTTTATATATATATAGCTGTTTTTCACATCTAGAAAAAATGTTCTAAAATGTTAACTGTTGGTGTCGGATGGTCAAATTAGGATTTTTTTTTTTTCCTTTTCCAGGTGGCATTTTGTTTTGTTTTGAGTACTATGCCTACATTACTTGGACATAAAAAGAAACATGATAAAGAGATTTTTACATTGGCCTCTATTAAATTCAGTTACTGTGTATTCACTCTAGCAAGTCAAGAGGAAAATTTATTTTCTTTGATGAGATAAATTACAAAAATCCTTAATGTTTCAGAATAGAGATCAGTATCTCACTCTCTCATTTCACAGTAACTCTTACCTTTGGGCCCTTCATCCTATTTGTTTCCGATGTAGTATGTTCCACTTCTCCATTCAGACAAACCCTACCTTATCCTTCAAAGACTAGCTAAATCCACCCTGCTTGCCCCAAACTACCCTTTCCACAGTATTTCTTCCTTCTTTGAATTGATATAGTACGTACCAATTCCATAGATGTAACTTTTTAAATATTTTTTTCTGGGTACCAGTTTCAACTCTCTACCTACACTTATAACTCCCTGCAAAAAAAAGAAGCATGAAGCATGCTAGCCAGATGTGGTGGCACACAGCAGAGATTTCAGCTACTCAGCAGACTGAGGTTGAGGGATCCATTGAGTCCAGGGGTTCGAGTCCAGCCTGGGCAACATGGTGAGACCCTATCTCAAAGAACGAAAGCAAGAAAGATGGCTGTATTTCCCACTGCACATAGATGGCTATATTTCCCACTGTACCTAGCAATGAACTATGATGAAGTTGGTTTGATAAATAATATATCTGCTTCAATGAAAAACATTACTAATAATTTTCTAATAAATATTTTTGTGTCACTAAGGTAACCTCTTAACTTATAACAGGAATAGTAGACATTCTGAACTTACATAGGCCAATCCAAAGATCTGATGGGTTGAAAAAATAAAATGTGAAAATAAACTATAAGTAATGACATATTTATGGTTTTATTTGAAACACTGTGAATTAAAGTTTTTGAAAATATTACCTTTATAAAATGCTAATTGATTTTAGAAGAATGAATACTACTCCTTTCCACTCAGAAAAATATAAATTTCAATTCCTCCCATCCTTACTTGCTAGGCAAACATTAGAACCAAACAAGATCAAAAGGCTTCTTTGTAAGTAAATATATAACATCCACCTATTCGGTATTTTCAAAATTTAAGGTCTCATGACTCCAACTCCTTTAACATATGACTCATCATGAAAAGACTGAAGCGAGGTTCCTACACTGTACATTACAAGCCCGTAACTCTTAGTGGTATAATAATAGAACATATTACACTTCAGAGAAGACTTATTTTACAAGAGCAACAAAACTACATTTTTTTCATTATACTTTATGTTCTAGGGTACATATGCACAATGTGAAGATTTGTTACATATGTATAAATGTGCTGTGTTGGTGTGCTGCACCCATTAACTCGTCATTTACATTAGGTATATCTCCTAATGCTATCCCTCCCCCATCCTCCCACCCCACAATATGCCCTGGTGTGTGATGTTCCCCTTCCTGTGTCCAAGTGTTCTCATTGTTAAATTCCCACCTATAAGTGAGAACATGCAGTGTTTGGTTTTCTGTTCTTGTGATAGTTTGCTGAGAATGATGGTTTCCAGCTGCATCCACGTCCCTACAAAGGACATCAACTCATCCTTTGTTATGGCTGCATAGTATTCCATGGTGTATATGTGCCACATTTTCTTAATCCAGTCTGTCATTGATGGACATTTGGGTTGGTTCCAAGTCTTTGCTATTGTGAATAGTGCCGCAATAAACATATGTGTGCATGTGTCTTTACAGCAGCATGATTTATAATCCTTTGGATATATACCCAGTAATGGGATGGCTGGGTCAAATGGTATTTCTAGTTCTAGATATTTGAGGAATCGCCACACTGTCTCCCACAATGGTTGAACTAGTTTACAGTCCCACCAACAGTGTAAAACTGTTCCTATTTCTCCACAACCTCTCCAGCCCATTGTTTCCTCACTTTTTAATGATCACCATTCTAACTGGTGTGAGATGGTATCTCATTGTGATTTTGATTTGCATTTCTCTGATGGCTAGTGATGATGAGAATTTTTTCATGTGTCTGTTGGCTGCATAAATATCTTCTTTTGAGAAGTGTCTGTTCATATCCTTTGCCCACTTTTTGATGGGGTTGTTTTTTTCTTGTACATTTGTTTTTCTTTGTAGCTCTGTATAGTAGTCTTTTGTCAGATGACTAGACTGCAAAAATTTTCTCCCATTCTGTAGGTTGCCTGTTCACTCTGATGGTAGTTTCTTTTGCTGTGCAGAAGCTCTTTAGTTTAATTAGATCCCATTTGTCAATTTTGGCTTTTGTTGCCATTGCTTTTGGTGTTTTAGACATGAAGTCCTTGCCCATGCCTATGTCCTGAATTGTACTACCTAGGTTTTCTTCTCTAGGGTTTTTGTAGTTTTAGGTCTAACGTTTAAGTCTTTAATTCATCTTGAATTAATTTTTGTATAAGGTGTAAGGAAGGAATCCAGTTTCAGCTTTCTACTTATGGCTAGCCAGTTTTCCCAGCATCATTTATTAAATAGGGAATCCTTTCCCATTTCTTGTTTTTGTCAGGTTTGTCAAAGATCAGATGGTTGTAGATGTGTGGTATTATTTCTGAGGGCTCTGTTCTGTTCCATTGGTCTATATCTCTGTTTTGGTACCAGTACCATGCTGTTTTGCTTACTGTAGCCTTGTAGTATAGTTTGAAGTCAGGGAGTGTGATGCCTCCAGCTTTGTTCTTTTGGCTTAGGATTGTCTTGGCAATGCGGGCTTTTTGGTCCCATATGAACTTTAAAGTAGCAAAACTACATGTTTAAAAACTGTTACAATGAATAAAAGCTTACTAAAATCCCTGTAAAGAAGAATGCCCCCAATTTCAAATTTCAGTTTTTAAATCTGCAGAAATTGAACACTCGTGTATAACAAATATTTATTTTATAACAGACAATTATCAGAGCAGATTCAGCTAAACACAGGAAAAGTGAAGATGAGTAAGACTCAGTTCCTATTCCTGAAGGGTTCATAGCCCCAAAGGATTGACAGGCAGGCAAAATTACCATTAAGTTTGATGACTGCTCTAACACAGGTATGCAGATGGTGCAGCTGCAGGTCACAGGAAGAAAACGGAACTTTCCTAGGAATCCAGAAATGTCTTACAGATGGGAAACATGAGCTGGGTTTTGAAGAATGAATAGAAAACATAAGAAAAGGCAAGAAATAACTGATATTTCAGGCAGAGGAAAGTGAATAGAGCCATAAAAGAAAATGGTACTTTTTAGAATTAAATGGTTTGGTAAAATTGCACAGAGAAGTCAGAAGAGATGAGAAACCAGTGAATCGACTGAAACATTTTATAAGTAAGAGAATTCAGTAAGGTGGGTTGGTACAAAGGTCATATATGAAGGTGTCAATAGTCTACATAAATATCAGCAAAAACTAGTCATAAAGTACAATGAAAGAAAAAGTAACTTTGGTAATAGCAACAAAAATGAATTTTAAAAAGATTCTCCAAATATTCCCATCTCAGTCAATCACATTTCTTTCATTTGTCCAGGCCAAAAATCCTTGTTCATATAAACATATATCTAATCCATCTACAAATTCCGCCAGCTGTTTAATAAATAGACTCAGAATCCACCAACCACCTGGATCACCAAACACCTCTGCTCAAGCTGCCAACTGGTGTCCTTGCTCCCAACCTTGTCACGTTGTAATCTAGTCTCAATGTAACAACCAGCGTGATCTTTTTAAAATACAAGTTAGATGACTAAACTTTCAGGGGTCATTTCTGTAGTTCATTACTAGAGAAGTTTCTCTGAATGTGTGGAAAAATAAGTAAATAAAATAATAAAATAAAATACAAGTCAGATCACTGCCTCACTTCTCACATTCTCCAGTGGTTTCTTGCCTCAACCAGAGTATTATACAAATGTTCCTCTACTTATGATGGGATTACAACCTGATAAATACACCCTAAATTGAAAATACAAAGTCAAAATGTACCAAATATCCCCAATAAACCCATCATAGAATCAGAAAATCGTAATTCAAAGCATAATAAATCCAGATGTTCCTCAATTTATGATGAGGTTACATTCTGACAAACCCACAATAAAGTTGAAAAATCATACGTCAAACCACTGCAAGCAGGGGACCATCTGTAATAGGTCCTTCCTTCCTCCCTACCTCCAGCCTCTCCAGTCCCCTAACGCTTTCTCCCTAGGCTCACTGCATTCCAATCTCAGGACTCTTGCCTTTTCCTTGAACACATCCACAATACCAGGCCGTCTGCAGTGTCTGTTCCTGACTAACACTCCCATCTCTCTCTCTCTGCTTTACTTTTGGCCACAGGGTTAATGAGCAACATACTTATGTCTCCTTCTGTTAAAGGGTAATTAATTCCATGAGACTAGGGACTTGTCTCCATCACCTTGTCCACACATTTGCAAATACACAGAATCTCTGGGACCATGCCTGCCGCATAGTAGGCACTGATATTTGCTGAAAGAGTGAATTCAATGACTACTTTCCACAGAAGATGCACTACCTACGCCTAAAATTGGGAAGGAAAACAGTCCTTACCACCAAAAAATAAAATGAGCTTTCATACTTATCTGGGATTTTTTTAAAAAATTAACTGATTATGTTTTATTTTTTACAAGATGAATGAAAAATACACAGTGGCTTTATTAGCAAGGGATAACTGAGAACTTCGTAATTATGGGGAAGTGTTCCCTGTCTACTGCACAGTGCAGTGAACTCCTCTCACTCACAGTTTTGATGTCTGTATGTGACAGTTTTACTTCCTCAGGTAGTTTGAGTCTGTGATGAAAATCCATCTCTAACCACTATACATAAGCCAATTTCTTTTAAGACAGGGAAAGTAGGACAAAGCACTAGTTGAAAAACCATTCACACAGAACTTTTTTTTGAGACAGGGTCTGGCTCCGTCACCTAGGTTGGAGTGCAGTGGAACGATCTCAGCTTGCTGCGGCCTTTATCTCCCAGGTTCAAGCGATTCTTGTGCCTTAGCCTCCTGGGTAGCTGGGACTATAGGCACACGCCCAGCTCATTTTTATATTTTTACTAGACACCAGGTTTTGCCATGTTGGCCAGGCTGGTCTTGAACTCCTGGACTCAAGCAATCCTCCCACCTTAGCCTCCCAAAGTGCTGGATTACAGGCATGAGCCACCACACCAGGGCATTTACACAAGACTTCTAGAAAAACATCCTAATCTTCCCACTTGTTATTTCAATTTAATAATGTATTTGTTACTTTTGTTCCTGAAAAAATGGAAAGCAATGTGAATAAGACCAAGATCCTTCCACAATGAATGCGCAGTACAACCGAGAAGATGCAATGCATAATTAAATAATACAAAACGAAAAAGAAGGGTCATCAAACAGATGGCAACTTTGAAAATTTAGGTCAACGAAAGCCAGCTGAGCCCAGCTGTGTGGGGTGGGGAGCAGCACCAAGGCATGCTTCAAAGAGAAAAGACAAGAGACTCAGGTTTTGCAAGAAAAGTAGAATTTTGATAAGCAGAGTCTGTATGATCATTATATGTTAGTTCCCAATTGTGATCCATACGCACTAAATTTAGGAATGTGTTTATCTAGTTTGCTTACTACATAGTCCAGTCTAGTGAAAAGAATACCAGATGGAAGCCTGGATTTGGCCTGAATCCTAAGTAGCTTTAAGACTTTAACTTATTTGACCTTTTAGTCACCAGCAAAATTTTGAAAATATCTTGTACCTACTCACAACTCTCCTAACATTAATTTTTTGGTCAGAGGCTCTGAATAACAAAATTGTCACCCAAAGTTAAAAGTACAGTGAAAATAATCAAACGTGTATTACCACCTAAATATAGGAAATTCATTAACATTCAATAACAACTATACTTAAGAATACTACGTTTTTAAAATATTTAAATATTTAAAAATCATAGTAACTGCCATTGAAGCCTCCTCACTCTTTTAAACAGGAATGTTTGAGCCAGTTTTCTTATCAAATAGATTTTCACATATGCTTTTCTTCTCCGGTGGCCTTGTTGACTATCAGTCTGCTCTTCAGAGGTTTTTTCCCCTTAACAGTAAACAAGAGCAAATTTCACATAAGGGTGGGTGGAGAGGAGGTTATATTGGAAAGATATTTATAATAAGAAAACTCCCTCCACATCAGGGCAAAAATAATTTACTTAATTTACTTCAAGCTTAAAAATAACAAGCTACAGTAAATTATTGCTTATGCAAATCATTGCTTTATTAAAATTATCTCAATATTATACTCAATTTTAATAATGCCAATTAAGGCAAAATTTGCATTACTCAATAATATATTTTGAAAATATCATAACCTCATTTTAACACAGAATTCAATTAGTGTTCTACTATTACTGCTGATTGGTCTTTTTATCATTTTGATTTACAGGGCACTCCAAAATCATGTGCCCACTGTAATCATTACTCCATTACTGTCAATATAATATCCTTAAAAGAGCTAAAAAGAGGGAATAAAAGAGCTCAGCGAAACATAATTCTAGTCTTGATTTGAAAAAGCAAAGGTATGAAATACTTTACGAGATATACTTACATCCTTAATAAGCTACTCAACTCCAGTGGGATCTCATCAGTTTGCTATATTTATCATATTTATAAAGTATTCTTACAGTTTCATTCAGAAAATTGCTATATAAAAATATGGCTTCAACATTAAAGACAAAAATATAAGAGTGAATTCTCAGTGTTAAAACAATAGGGTTTCTAAGTATTGCAGTCTAAAGACCAAAAATAAATTTAACAATAACCCTCTCTCAACACAGAGGGTGATCAAACACAGGATTTATTATGGTAAGTATTGATAAGGCAGTCCCTCAAAATAACTGGCAGTGTTTTGATGGCCACTAAATTATGTATTTCAATTATAAATTGGAGACCAATTTCTCAACACAATTTCTCAGTCTGTCTGGGTTTAATGAAACAACAGAAGAATTTATTAAATAAGATTTGTTCAGAAGTGGGCATAACATTGTAATATGTTCTCAAGGGAATACAATTAAAAACAATAAAAGCCTTCTTTTCTTGATGAGCCTAATTTCAAAGACTGAATATGTCAAAACGGCTTGAAAAGATATGCAAAAATGAAAATCGATGAGAAACCTAAGACATTATATAACTCTTATATTACATTTTTTTTTTCTTCAAGGGTGCCAAAAACCTATGAGGGTCCAAATCATAGACAATTATCTGTCTCATCTTGGCGACACTGAGCACTATTTCACAGCCACTCAAGTCCTCTGTGAGGGATTGTCTTCCCTTGGCTTCTTTGTGTGGGCACATAATCTACTGTTTTCTTCCTTCTTCACTGCCACTCCTCAGTCTCCTCATCCTCACCTCCTCCGATTTCTAAATGCTGGGGCAACCCAGAGTCCATTCTCTGCCTTTTTCTCTACTTTCTACAACCTCTACCTCCAAGGGACTTCATAAAACCCCATGGCTTCAAATATCACTATATGTCAGTGACTGCCAAATTCACATCTGCAACCCTGACTTGTTTATTGAGCTCTGACTTTTATTCCCAATCATCTCATGGTTATCTCCATTTGGATGTCCCATAGGTATCTCAAATGTTATATAACCAAAACTTGATTCTCCTCTTCACCTCTAATCCTCATTCTCACACAAACCTACTCTATATTATTCCCCATCTCAACAAATGGCTCCACTAACCACCCAGTTAACTCAAGCAAAAAAAACTCCAGCAGGCATACTTTAATTCCTCTCTGTCCTTTATCTCCTACTTCCAATCCTTTAACAATTCCCCTGGGATCTAAACTCTAAAACATATCCTGAACTTCTATACTTTTCACCAGCTCCCTGCTACCACCCTGGTAATTAAGGCGTCATCTTTTCTTGTCCAAACTGCTTCAAAAGCCCTTTCATTGGTCTCTCCTGTTTCTCCTCTTGTCCCTTAAAATCTATTCTCCCTTGTAGTAGTCAGAGTGATCTTTTAAATATGTATGCCATTAGGTCAGTGGGGGAGAAAAAAAAGAAAAAATACATAAATCAGATCACATCTCTCTGATCCTTCACTGGCCTTCCAACGCATTGATGAACCCAAATTCTTTTCCTTGGCTTGCAGGCCCCAGATACGGTTTCAGAGCATCGGCCGTAATACTTGACCGCCATAGCCCTGAGACATACGTAATCAGAAAACACTAAAGGCAGGGCCTTAGAAGCCACATTTGACAACCCTCCAAGTGATTCTGATGTATGCTAAAGTCTGAGAACCAATGAGCCAATCTCAGCTCCCCTTTTGTTACTCCCAGTTTCAATGCCCCATGTAATTGACACCGGCATTCTTTCCTGAAATAGACCCAGTCTCTTCACACCCAAGGGCCTTCCACAGCTTTGCCCTCGGTCCAAAATGCTTTTAACCAGAAAACTTCAAATTGCCTGCTCCTTGAGGTCATTCAGAATTCAGCTAAAATATTTCCTCCTCTTCAGCTAAAATACTTCAGCTAAAATATTTCCTCCTTTTTTGAGTGGTATTCTCTAACCAAGGTGCACCCCACCCACCGTGGCCCACCCTTCACATAGCCCTGCTTGGTCCCCATCACATTGATCATTATCTGAAATCATCCTGCTTATTTACTTATTTCTTTGTTTATTATTTGACCCCAGAATAAAAATTCCTGGAGGGCTGGGACCTGGCCTGTCTCATTCTCTGCTGGCACCTAGAACTATAACTGGCACAAGATGGGGTTCTCTATGAGCATTTTTTTTTTTTATTTAACTGAGGAAGGAAGGGAGGGAAGGTCATATTAGTTTCATGAGTTCATAGAAGAGCAAAAACTTGGTGGGTTGCTGAGAGTCAACCTATTCTGTAGCCAGAGGTATAAGAAGTCATTCAAGTCATTCATGAATATCTACTCTAAGTCCTATAAAGGTGCTTTTGGTCTACATTGAATCTTACGAGGCCACTGCCACTGCCATTTAGCTGCGGTTTACAGAAGTTTAAGAAATTTGCCCAAAAGCACAGAGAACATGGGATAACTACAAATGAAAACCCACCAAATCCACCCCCTGCCCCAGTAACCCTAGCAAGGGCCATAAGCCTCAACATTTAAACAGGAAGGCAGATGCCAGATGTACCCATACCCCAGCCCTACCACTGAGTCAGCTACTTCCCCAGGTGAGGTTGGAGAAACAATATACTGGACATCAAAAGGCCCAGGAGTACCCTAAATGTCCACTTGCGTTACCATAAGTAAATTACTTAATTTCTCTGGTCTTCCATTTTCTCATTTACAAAATACAGTTATTGAACAAGATATCCCCATGCCCCTTTACCTCAAACATACAAATATTTATGCACAATTTTGTTTAGAGACTGGAAATGGAAACAAGGTAGTTAGGACTACAGTCAGGGCAGGGCACAGTGTTTGCACAAATTTACAAGCAGCATTTGGTTGAAAGAGTCACATGGACAGGACGTCCATTCCCAGGGAGTTCTTCCTATGCTGAGAACACTTCTGCTCCTGGTCAGGAAAGGGTCTCCTCTGAGGATCATAGGAAATGGAAGCCTGGAAAATGGGATCCATTTCCAAGTGCTTTTCTCTCTCTTGGCATTCACACTAGGAAAAAATGATGAAGGGAATGGCAAACCCAAAGGAAAATTTTAAAAAGCTCTTGCTTCAGTCCCCCACACTCAATTATTTTACGTTTCAACACCTGGAATAACAAGTCCCTACCACAAGCCATTCATCCCTTCAGGCTTTCTGCCTCCATGGCACCTCCACTCAAGTCTGACCATAGTCACATCAATTACATCCCATGTTTCTGCCACTTTAAATCTCTCTCTCCAAGGTGCACAACAACAACAACAAAAAAAAGCAGAGATTTCTATTATCTTAAATACTACTTGTCTGCTTCTTCCAAGTACCTTGTCATTACCCTCCCTTCCTCTGCAGCAAAACTTCTAGGACTCTGCTGTCCAACATGGCGGCCATGTAGCTACTGAGCACTTGAAGCATAATTAGTGTGACTGAGGGACTATAGTTTTAGTTTATTTAGTTTTATGTGAATTTTAAAACTGATACTTGATTCAGTATTCAGTTATTGGAAAATGTTTAAGTATATTTGTGACAACTTGTGTATAGGAACTTTTTTTTTTTTTTTTAAGAGTCTCACTCCATCACCCAGGCTGGAGGGCAGTGGTGCAATCTCAGGTCACTGCAACCTCCGCCTCCTGAGTTCAAGCAATTCTCATGCCTCAGTCTCCTGAGTAGCTGGAATTATAGGCATGCATCACCGTGCCCAGCTAAATTTTGTAGAGACAGGGTTGCACCATGTTGGCCAGGCTGGTCGTGAACTCCTATCCTCAAATAATCTACTCGCCTCGGCTTCCCAAAATGCCGGTGTTACAGGTGTGAGCCACCGTGCTGGCCCAGAATCTATTTTTTCAAGTATAAATTTCATGACATCTAAATACAGATAGGTATTTCCAATGAAAATATATCATCTGAGTTGAGAAGTGCTATAAGTGTAAAATACACACTATATTCCATAGACTTAGTAAAAGGTATTAAACATCTATTGGTAATTATTGTATGTTGACTACATGTTAAAATATTTTTATATACTCAGTTTAAGGAAATACACTTACCACAGTGGACCACCTCTAAGATGATCTCCAATGACTTTGCTTCCTTGTGCAATGTCCTCCCTTTGAATGTGGGCTGCACTTAGTGACTCACTTCTAGTAAACAGAATGCAGCAACAGTGATGGGCTGTCATTTCTGACATTAGGTTACAAAAAGACCATGGTGTTGTTGTAGGCATCCTCCTGCTCTGAGAGAATCCAGCTGCCCTATGGGGAGTCCCATGTGGCAACTGACATATCAGGCCAATAGTCACAGGAGTGAGCTTGGAAGCAAATCTCTCCCTAATAGAGACTTCAGCCCCAGCATACACCTTGACTGCAGTCTCACCACTCAAAAGCAAACTACAATGACAGTTCTACATACACCCTGTACCTGACTTTCAGTTTCAGGTGATTTGACATACTCGCTGTGCTCTAAAGCACTGCTCCTGGCATGACCTACATTTAGAGCACATCCTCTTTACAATCCAAGAACCTTTCTTGTTTTACACATAGAAGTCTATTTTAAATTCTTTTAGGATCTTGTCTGTATTTAAAGGAAACATGTAAATCCTTTTGTTCAATAATTAGCTATGATGATCTATCACACCCATCTCTGCGTGATGATGAAGTGGAGCAAATCCAAAGACAAGACCCAGCTTTCTGGCTAGGCGCAGTGCCTCACACCTGTAATCCCAGCATTTTTGGAGCCCATGGCAGGAGGATCACTTGAACCCTAGAGCCTGGATGACATAATAATACTTCATCTCTACCAAACAAATTAAAAAATTAGCCTGGCATGCTGGTATGCACCTCTAGTCTCAGCTACTTGGTAGGAGGATCACTTAAGCCTGGGAGGTCAAGGCTGCAGTGAGCTATGACTGTGCCACTGCACTCCAGCCTAGGTGACAGAACAAGACCCTGTCTGAAATAAATATAGGAAAATTTTAAAAATTTTTGCTTTTAAAGACACAGGTTTCCCTCTAGCATGTAGATTATGGCAGAAAGAGCAAAGACGTAGCCAAGTGACTAGCACAATGCAGGAAATACCCCAGGGTACCTTGTGCATAGTTTCCAAAGTACATCACCTTATCCGCCAGTAACATTTTTTGAGGCAAAAACCATTAACATAATTTTGGCATTTTTGATTAGTACATTACCTTCTGCAGAGTACGTTCAATTAATTCTTGAAGAATGAATCTACTTAAATATAGTTTCATTAGGTTGATTCATTTTTTGTTGTTATACCTCTCTCAAATCTTCCCCTTTTACTACTTTTAAGGAACATAGCAATTATGTAAAGTGGGCCACAGGAACACAATAGAACCTCTTTGTATCATTAGACCTTTGAGAATAAGGTTAGCATGAGTAGATGAAGCTTTATTATAATTTAGTTGTCATATACCCAGAAAGACATAACCTGCTCTGTGTTCTAACTCATGTAATAAAAGGGTCATGTAGGTAATGACAGGATTATTTAAATTTAATTTAGGTCTCAACTCAAAAGCTCTTTTTTCTTAAATGAAATTAGATAGTTCATTTGCTTCTAAATGCCCTTTTAAATTCATATAAACAAATGGACAGCATTTATCATCCTGCCATACTTTTCATGTATATATAAAAAAATCACTATGCTGTGCAAAGGTGGTTCCCAAATACATCTTAGAAGTTGTTCTGACTCATGCTTAGTTATTACTTCAGACCTTTAATAGACATAGGGCCAGCTTTTGTTCACCTTACTCTAAATATATTCTATGCATGTAGTACATATATACACATATGCAAACGTGTGAGTATACATACATGTGTATCTGACACCATGAGAGAGAGAGCGTGCGCGAGAGAGAATGCGCTAGTGAGCACCATAAGCACTTATTTTCCTTTGGCTTTCACTAGAGGTCTATTCCAAATTCACTTGCCAAGCAACTTGTCCTGAAGCAACTCTTATTCTCCTATTTTAAGCAGATATGTATTCCAGTAGAAAACATGTAACTCCAAAAAATAATTCTGGTGAGGAAAATTTAATATTCACTATGATAGCCAGTTACTGAGATGCTAAGTAACATAATTCTCTCTCTCCATTTTCTAGGGAAACTTCTTCAACATTTAGTAATATCCTAATAATATTTTCTTTTTTTTTTTTTTTTTTTTGAGACGGAGTCTCGCTCTGTCACCCGGGCTGGAGTGCTGCGGCTGGATCTCAGCTCACTGCAAGCTCCGCCTCCCGGGTTCACGCCATTCTCCTGCCTCAGCCTCCCGGGTAGCTGGGACTACAGGCGCCGCTACCTCGCCCGGCTAGTTTTTTGTAGTTTTTAGTAGAGACGGGGTTTCACCGTGTTAGCCAGGATGGTCTCGATCTCCTGACCTCGTGATCCGCCCGTCTCGGCCAATAATATTTTCAATTCCAAAGCCCTGGTTTCTATTCTTCAATTGCTTATAATATCTGAAATAGTTAAAAAAATTGGCAAATATATATTTTTATAAAAGTTGATAGAGAAATAGTTTATTCCTAAGCAGCATCTCTAAGTCAATAAACTTATTCTAATGTCTATAAATTTAAAATAAGTGCTTTAGATAATAGTTGTATAATTTGGCCTTCACTGTTTCTGATGGGGACATGTGGGCGATATGACAGGGAGAAAACAAAAATATCTCGCTCACTAAATACATACAGTATAATCTTCCAGTGACAACATTAATGCATTCCAGAAAGGCACCGGGTAATAAAAAAAGATAACACTTGCATTTAAAAAGGAAAAAAAAATCTACATACTAATCACCAAGAGTTATTGATAAAAATTAAGATTCAGAGTCAGAGATCTTGGTTTGTGTCTGGGTCTGCACAAATTAGTTATTAGGTCATTTGATCTCACCGGAACTTGAATTGCAAAACTGGAATAACACTTCATGCCTCTCCAGGTTGCTGAGAGGGTTAAATGGGTAAGGTATATTCATTTTCTAGCACAATGGTTCTCAAACTTGGCTGCACAATGGACCCACCTACATTTAAGAAAATACTGAGGCCTAGGTGTCACTTTCAGAGTCTCTGATTTAATTGGTTTGTAAGGATTTTTAAAAATCTCCCCAAGAGATTCTAAAGTACAGTCAATTTTGAGAATGACCGGTCTCATATAATGCCTAGCACACCATAAGTATTCAGTTAGACTTAATGATATACCTTCACTGGAACTTTATAAACTCTAATATACGCCTAGAGGCTGCTACCTAGGTCAATCACATTTATGTAAACTCAAGCTCTCAGGATCAGTGAATATATAACATATCTTAAAAGCAGTCCATAAGTTTAGCAATAAGTGTTTCAAATTTAAATCCCTGTTATATTTTTGCTTTCCTTTATCAAAGAGGAAAATTCCTCATGAAAGAAACAAAAATTATCTTTTACTTTACATTTTTTACTGAGATACAATTTACACAAGAAAATGCGCAAATAGAAGTGAATAGAATTTTACATAGATACACACACACCTCTGTCTGGGTTTCTCTCTCAAGGAGCCACCAACACAGACTAAGATATAGGATAGTAAAATATAACTACAAAGTAAAAATTAAATATTAGACCAAGCGTGGTGGTTCATGTCTATAGTTTCAGCTACTTGGGAGCCTGAGGTGATAGGATCACCTGATCCTGGGAGGTCATGGCTGGAGTGAGCCAAAATCATGCTACTGTATTCCAGCCTGGGTGACAGTGAGACTCTGTCTCAAAAAATAATAATAATAATTAAATATTAAATTTCTTATATATGTCCCATAAATGTTCCTGCAATTTCAGTTTATCTCTGGGTTTTGCTAAATATCTTACAGGGGATGTTTACTTTTGCACAGTTAAGACAGTCAAACTTTCTTAACAAGAAAAGGGAACAAGATGAGAAAAAAGATGAGAAAAACCTTCAGCAGAAATAGCTATATCAAAGGAGGAGATATAAAATTAATATAAACAAACGAGCAATTTGAGAAAACAGACTTAAAAGAAATATCTACAATGAGTCACAAGACAGTCAACAACACTTACTGGGCACCCCCTGTGTACTCAGTGCTATATAAAGAAATGGTGAGCAGATTAAAGAAATACCATATGAGGCCCTCAGACACCAATAACTTAAAAATGAAATAAGTCCAACTAAACAACGGCAAAGATGCCCTAAATGCACTCTAGGAAAAAACTCTACATTAACTGAATGCTTATCTAGTTGCAGAAACTATGCCAAATGTTTTATGTATATAATCCCCTAACAAATACTATCCTTTTTTGAATAGAACCCTAAAATAATTCATAAACATTTATAGAAATGACCAAATAACTTCACTCAATAACAAACCCAAACCACAAAACCATGTCCCAATGCTCACTTGTGTCCTTGCACAGCTTTCTGTCCATACAAGTGTCAGCAGCAACTGGACTCAACATCATCTACTGAAAGCTTCCTTTGCACTTTTGTTTGTTGCCTTGCAGGCAACATATATGGGAGAATCACTGTGGTTTAGAAAAATTAGTCCAAAAAAGGTCATAAAAATGTGATTGACACTAAAATTAAACTTTTTTTTAATGATTAACAAAAACATGAGAAGAAAGAACTATGTGAAACTCTGAACTCTTTTTTCTTTGGCACATAGAAATTAAGTATAAAAGGCCTTATTACAAATATGTATTTCTACTTTAAAAAGGTTAAATTATTATTTATAAAAATTTGAAGAAAATGTTACTCATTAAAAACAAAATTATCTGTGGAATTTTAAAAATTTTACTATACTTGCTCTCTGAAACAATAAATGTAGAAAAAAAAAGTTCTCCACCAAAGGAAGTTAAAAAATTTTAGTTGATTTTTTAAAAAAAATTTCCAACACACACTAGGTTAGAAATCTAGCATTTAAAACATTAAATGTAAGAGTTATAATTATTAAAATATATGCACATACACATATTAAGGAGTGGGAATGCATATGTTAGCTAAGCAAGCCCACTGGTAGATTAGCCAACCAAACAATAAAACCAAAAGTTGCTTTCAAGTCACAACCCAAATAACCTACTCTCAAATATGAATTTGGGTAAATATTAAACATCATCAGACTATGTCAAAATTTTAAATTTATGTTGGGGTAAACCTATCACTCACCATATACTGATAAAGAAAATTCCCTGAAATAAATTTGCCAAAATAATTTTCCTAGCTATGGGTTTTGACAAATACTAGCTAAAAAAACTATTTGGACATAGTATCTCAAACAGAGTTTAGAAATATTAAAATCAAATGTAGCACATTATTTAAAAATTATCTTAAATTGGATCTAAACTTAAAACATAAACTTAAAAAATTTATAGATAAAAACATAAGAAAAAAAATCTTTGGGAACAAAAGTTAGGCCATAGGATTAGATATGACATCAAAGGCACAATCCATAGATTTAGTATACATATATGTATATCAAAAAATTTGACTTCAAAAATTAAAAACTTTTGCTCTGTGAAAGACCCTATTAAGGGGATGAAAACGCAAGCCACAGACTGGGAATTTTTTCAAAATTATTTTTTCAAAATTATTATTTCAAAATTATTTTTTCAAAAATATTTGCAAGTCACATATTCAGCAAAAAGACATATCTAGCATATAGAAAGAACCTTCTAAACTCAATAGTAAGAAACAATCCAGTCATGAGATGGAAAAAAGCTTTAAACTCATTACCAAAGAGGGTACACGAATGGCAAATAGACACACACAAAAATGTTCAACAACATTATCTATTAGGAAAATGCAAATTAAAGCTATGATGAGCTACCACTGCACACCTAAATTTTAAAATACTGGTAAATACCGAGTACAGACAAAAATGTAGAGAAACTGGCTGTCTCATATGTGGCTTGTATAATGTGAATGCAAAATGGTGAATGCCACCCTGGGAAACAATTTGGCAGTGTCATATAGAACTAAACACACACATAATGTATGACCCAGTAATCTACTCCTAGGTATTTGCACAAGAGTAGTGAAAATTTATGTTCACAAAAACCTCTACATGAATGTTTATGGCTGCTTTCTTCATAAAGACCCAAACTGGAAACAACTCAAATGTGCTCCCATGGGAGAAAAAATTAAAAACTATGATGCATCCATACAACAGAAAACTACTCAGCAACAAAAAGCAGCCAAGTTTTGATACATTCAACTCGGATGGATCTCAAAGGCATTATGCTGACTGAAAAAAGAAAGTCTCAAGGAGTTACATACTGCATGGTTCTGCTTATGTAAGAGTCTCAAAGGGACAAACTTCAGGTCACAGAAAATAGATCAATGGCAGCCAAATGTGGAGGCATGATGAGACTATTAAAGTTAACATAAGAGAGTTTCTTTGTGGTGGTGAAGAGTTCTGTACCCTGATAATGAATGGTGCAGTTACATAAATCTACACATGTGGCAAAATTTCATAGAACTACAAACCTAAATCAACAAACATAATGATTACAGAATGCATGTAAAAAGCTGATGAAATCAGAATAAGGTCTGTACCTGTGTTAATAGCATTAGTATTGATGTCACTTTCTTGGTTTTGACAACATACTACCATTGTATATGATATTATAATTGGGGGAAAGCTAGGAGAAGGGCACAGAGAAACTTTCTGCACTATTTCTGTAACTTCTTTCAAAGCAAACTAGTAAAAAAAAAAAAAAAAGTAATAAAAGTTACAATAAAACTATATCTAAGGTAGTGATTCCCAAAATTTGGTAGATATTAGAATCACCTACGGAACTTGTTTATAAAAAGGTTTGCTTGGGTGGCCCTACTTTGTACCTATTTCAAGTAAACCTGCATATGGGGTCCAGGTAATACACGTTGATAATCTAGCACATTACAGGTTGAAACCACTGAACTAAAATAAAGGCAAAGATATCAGAAAAAATGATGATCCCTATCAATAACTCTTGTTCTATTTAATGGCTAATTACTAAAGAAGTCCTACGTACACAAGACCTCATTCACAGACTATATAACTGAGTCAAGAGGCTGTCACAGATACAGCAAAAGAAATGCAATGACGATATGGATCTATTTAATAATGCAAATACTGGCCAGACACGGTGGCTCATGCCTGTAATCCCAGCACTTTGGGAGGCCGAGGCGGGCAGGGACCTGAGGTCAGGAGTTTGAAACCAGCCTGACCCACATGGAGAAACCCTGTCTCTACTAAAAATACAAAATTAGCTAGGCGTGGTGGCGCATACCTGTAATACTAGTTACTCGGGAGGCTGAGGCAGGAGAATCACTTGAACCTGGGAGACAGAGGTTGCAGTGAGCCAAGTTCGCGTCATTGCACTAGAGTCTGGGTAACAAGAACGAAACTTCATCCCCTCCCAAAAAAAAAACAGCAAATACTGTTAGTCATAACACATCTGATATATCAATGCAAAAGTGAAAACACTGACCTAAGGAAAAAACCCATGCTATGAAAACAAAGGTGTGCAGGGAAAATACATCCTCAATAAGACACTGGTGTCACATATTTAAATGTCTGTTATAGGCCTTTATCTATGCTTTTATATGAAATAATTATTGTTGACAAATCATAGACAAAAATAAGCATCAAGTTATTTGATTGAAAAATTTCCTTTGTTCGATATAACTCATGAAAAGATCAACCTAAATATTACTCCACATACAATATAGTAAGTTAAAACCCATTAGTTTCCAAATCTTCACTCAAATTCTCTCCTAACAGGATGTCCACAGGAACATCCAGGTGTACAATTTTCACATTTATATTAGGCAGCTCTGTGCCAAGTACCTACCAGGCCCCTTTTACCTTTTCTCAGCAAAGAATGAATCACAGTTTTCCCACTATCTCCCAGACATCTCATTATAAGAGAAGTAGCAATGCAACTAGAGAATAAATCAAGTCTTACAATATCATTTCTGAAAGGTTGCTAATCTCTAAATTAAACAGTTGCTGTAACCTCTGAAACGCTAGCTCACTTGCTCTTCGCTCCGTGGAAAAATAAGTTCTTTTGGATGAAAAATTATGGTCATTATGTGATTATGCTCAAATAGTTCAGCTGATTAATACTGGCCTCAAGTGAATCCATAATTATAGGCTTAATCCTTCCTTATAGGGCTGTTTAACCTGACCATGCTCTTTGGCCACAGGTGACAGTGCCAACCACTGAGCCAGAAAAAAAGTGAGTGTCACTAGGCAAAATAAAAGTCAACTGCGCATGTGTGTTTGAAGGAGGACAAGTCTAGGACAACTCAAAGTACTTTCAATGTAAGTTTGGCCAGTAGTAGCATCTACTGTACCACAGATGAAACAGGCTAATACACAGTGTCCTGCACCAACCAGGAGAGGTAGTGGGGAACTGGAAAGAGTGCTGCATTACAAGACAGTATACTTCAGTTCTAGTATCAATCCCACATATACTGAGCTGAGTCTCAGCTGTCTCATTTAATCAATATATTAAATGTATAGTGTATTACACGAGAACAAAATATTAAATGTATAGTGTATTACACGAGAACAAACTAGCTAGCCTGGTAAAAGTATCTGATCATCTTAAAAAGCTTGCATTATTAAAAACAGCATAAGGCAAGAGTGAACAAACTATGACCTACAGGCCAAGTTAAGCCTATCATCCTTTTTTGTTTGAGACAGAGTCTCGCTCTGTCACCCAGGCTGGAGTGCAGTGGCACGATCTCGGCTCACTGCAAGCTCCACTTCCTGGGTTCACGCCATTCTCCTGCCTCAGTCTCCCGAGTAGCTGGGACTACAGGCACCCGCCACCACGCCCAGCTAATTTTTTGTATTTTTAGTAGAGACAGGGTTTCACCGTGTTAGTCAGGATGGTCTCGATTTCCTGACCTCGTGACCCGCCCGCCTCAGCCTCCCAAAGTGCTGGGATTACAGGCATGAGCCACTGCGCCTGGCCGCCTATCATCCTTTTTTTAAAAAAAATAAAGTTTTGCTGGAACACGAACATGCTCATTTGTTTACATATAATCTATGAGTGCTTTCACACAATAACAGAGTTGAGTAGTTGTAACAGAGACCTTAGAGCCTAAAAGTCTAAAATGTTTACTGTCTGGCCATTTACAGGAAAAGCTCACTGATTCCTGGCATAAAGGGTTGCGTTTCCAATAAAGTCACTATACAATTTTAAAATCCTTAGTTTTATGCAAAAATATACTTCATACGTAGCAGGTTTGAAAAAAATGTCTTTTTTCTTTTTCTTTTTGTTTGAGAAAAAATGTAAAAAATTTGACTACACACTATAGGTATGGCTGGGAAAACAAGCCCTCTCATACCTTGCTGGTGGGAGACCGAAATGGAGGAATTTTTCCCTATAGAGAAATATTTAGCAATAACTAACACAATCAAATACGTAGTAACCCTTTGGCCCAATAATCCTACCAGGAAGTTATCTCAAAGACACACTCGCTTATGGCTTATGGAAAAGGTTAGTTCTTGCAGCATTTTTGAAAACAAAAGACAAGAAACAAACCAAATATCCATGAATATTAGACTATATCAAATTATGGTACATCCACTTGATAAAGTATTATGCAATCATGAAAAGGAATGAAAATGATCGTATACATTCATGAGTGGAATATATTGGCAAATGAAATGAAGAAAATAAGTGCTTTTAGTATACTATCTTTTGATAAGAAGTAGATGGGGTTCTATATGGAATATAATAGAAACAATGTCAAGATAAAAATAAAAATGATTATGCGAGAGAAAAGGAATAGGAATGAAAGTTAGATTTCTACAAATATATCTTAAAATTTTGCCTTTAAACATTAAATGTTTTTAAATAACAGCTTTTCTTTTTCTTTTTGTTTGAGACAGGGTCTCACGCTATCATCCAGGCTGGAGTGCAGGAGCGTAATTGTTGCAGCCTCAAGCTATTGGCTCAAGAGATCCTCCTGCCTCAGCCTCCAGAGTAGCTGATACTATAAGCAAGTGCCACCACATCTGGCTATTTATTTTGTTTGTGTAGTAGAGATGGGGTCTCACTATGTTTATCAGGGTGGTCTTGAACTGTTGGCCTCAAACAATCCTCCTGCCTTGGCCTCCCAAAGTGTTGGGATTACCAGGTGTGAGCCACCACATCCAGCTAGCTTTTCTTTTTTATATGCTCCTAATATGATATATTCTAAAGACAAAAACACTAAAAATTTTAAAACTGTAACCAGTTGTCTATTAGTAGTAATTTTAACATAGTATTTTGAAACTATATTATTCATATAATTATAAAATAAATACCTAAATGTATACTATTAGGAGTCAATATTTTCTGAATGAGAAGAGATAAACATAAAATTGGAGTTAAATAAAAATGCTGTAACTTTAAATTTGATTGACTATATTAGTATGAACATGATTTTCTTCTTTCAAAAGTGCATATTATCCAGTTGTCCACTTGAAAGTCATCACCCAGTAGCAAAGAGCATGTACCTATGGTCTGAAAATATATTTTCCACCAAAGGAACCAGGGTTCCTTGAAAAAATGGCTGAGTCCAGGTGTGGGCCAAAAAAGCCTATGAGACCTTTCTGGCAAACAGAATGTTCTAGGATCAGAGAGGTTATCACAGACTACGGAGGTCATGGCAAAATGACTCAGCAGGCAACTGGAAGGGCCTCTTTCTGGCCTAAGATGGGATAACTTGAACACTAAAAGAATGACTACATTGTATAGAAACATAACATTTATTTTAAAAATCCATGAGTTACTAATAATAAACTAAATAGTCACTACGAAGGATGCTAGGGTAGGACATCTCTTAGCACCCTGAAAATTTAGGGAAAGAATCAATCAAGCATTTATACTGCCTTAAATACAGTTCATACAGAAATAAAACATTTGACAAACAAGGGTTTCCTTTAAAGAATTCTAGCTAGTAAAATACAGAAGGAATAAAATAATTAGAAAATTATTGGTTTCGATGTTTGCCCTAAAACAGTATTAAGCAACCATTCATCAATGAACTCTAAGCCATGAGGTGAGAATTTAACTGGGAATATAATAAATGGATGAGATGGATACCATCTGAATCCACTTTTCAAATTTAGCATCACTAAATATTAGACAGACATTATGTGCTTCATGACATGTTGCAACGGAACACACACAATACCACATATGAAGTACTCTTATCTAAAACATTTAATATGACTCTAACCAAAAAATTAAGTAGATTGAAAAACAATATAAATACAATCACAGGAATGTAATTAGCAAGATCCTGAATTTGTGATAGTCTACAAGAACAATAATCCAATTTAACTAACAAATCAAAATGTAGGAATAAAGAGAAGGGAGTGGGAAAGAATCCATATAGAATAAGAGATTTAAGTGACATAACCACCAAATGTTAGATACACTAATGCCATAAAAGGTATTTTTAAAATTTCCTTATCAGTTACAGATATATTATAAAATATTTATGAGTAAAATGGCTATGTGTGGATTTTCTTGAGATGAATAAAGGGGAAAAAATGGAGATAGCTAAAGCAAAATTGGCAAAGCGTTTGTGACTTTTAAAGCTGGGTGAAAAGTCAGTAATGAATACTCCTTTGGTGTTTGAAAATTACTATGTAAAACAATAAAAAATCTTATGCTCTATGGTATACATGAACAAAACAATAATTGAAACACATAGAAACAAAAGAAATTACTAAAGCTAATCAAAAATACGTTTAGGAACAGTGATCTAAATGAAGGTCACTTTTGCCTTTTCATCTGTAAAATGAAGGGCTGTCTGGAAGATCTCTGAAGTTCTTTTCATTCTACTATTTCTTATTTGCCCTTTAAATAAGCCAAGATCATAATTTTTTCTAATATATCTGCTCTAACCCTAATGGACCCCAGCCTCAAGCACCCAGTAGAGTGTTTTCTTTCTCTATATATTTGCTTTTTGGAGATTTCATATACAAGGAATCATGCAATATGTGTTCTCCTGAATGGCTTCTTCTGCTGTTGTAGCAAATATCCATACTTTGTTACTTTTCATTCCCTAATAGAATGCCATTGTATGAATAGACTACATTTTATTTACCCATTCACCAATTGATATTTTTGAGTTGCTTCCACTATTTGGCAATTATGAATAACGCTGCTATGAACACTCACATATAAGTCTTTGCATATACCTTTTTTTGATGTGATAAGGGTTGGTTCCCTGTCCCTGCTCCAATCTCATGTTGAATTGTAATCCCCGTTGTTGGAGATGGAGCCAGGTGAGAGGTGATTGAATCATGGGGGTGGATTTCCCCTCAGTGCCATTCTTGCAATAGTGAGTTATTGTGAGATCTGGTCATTTAAAAGTGTGTAGCACCTCTTCCCTTTTGCTCTTCCTCCTGCTCCAACAATGTGAAGTGCTGGTTCCCCTTTGGCTTCTGCCATGATTTTAAGTTTCCTCAGACTTCCCTAGAATCTGAGCAAATCCCAGCATCATGCTTCCTGTACAGCCTACAGAGTCATGAGCCAATTAAACCTCTTTTCTTTATAAATTACCCAGGTCTCAGGTATTTCTTTATAGCAGTGAGAGAACGAACTAATACAGTATGTCATTCTTGTTAAGACTTCACAGCATAGATAAATAACATGTTCCTAGTACTCTGATTCCTCCTGCTTTCCTCCATGCACGTGGAAATAGTTTAAAGCCACTGGCATTTAAAATTATAAGTTACTCATGAAAGATCAACAGATATTCAAGAACTACAAGCCACACCTATATTACACAAAACACAGCCTCGGACACAAAATTAATTATCCAAGAAATATTTTTATTATGATTAAAACAGTTGAAGAACCATAAGCCTCTGCTTTTCCATTAAGCCATTCTTCCTTCAACTACAGATCAATGGGTTGGTATAAATGTTGAGTATATCATAAGGATAATGAATAAACTAACATATCCAATAAAGAAAGATGTAGTTGATACAATGAAGACAGCATAACAGTGTTTAACTTCTGTACCGGTTTCACTACCGAAAAGCAGAGAGGGATGGAATTCTGCTCCAAGTGTTGCTTATGCAACAATGGGCCATTCAAAAGTGTACTTTTAAATTCAAACATAAAACTGCATGAATGATTTTTAATGTTTTTCTCACATAATTAAATAAGTTCATTTTTTGGAAAAATCACTAGAGTTTTAAAACATATAGATAGAAGATATACTAGCATTATCTTATGGAAAATAGTTTGGGATTAATGATTTAGAAAAATTATCAAAAAGGGAGGCAAGTATAACAAAATTCTGTAATATTTCTAGTCAGTAGGTTACAAAAAGGTCAGGTAGAGTGGGAAATCAAAAGTTCATATAACCTCAAACATTCTAACTTAAAATGCACAGATGCAAATTCATTCACTGCTCTTTGATGTAGAGTGAAAGCATTTTTTTGCAAATGCACCCACTGATGGGATTCTCATCCTGTCCTTGCATACACAGCATACAAAGGCTTGCCTTTGATGTTTTCCTTTTCTACGTAGATCAAATATTTCAATACATCTGCAAAATAATTTATATGTAAATTCATTTATTTCATATTTTTATTTCATTATTTTAGTTGTCTCATTCGATTATAATTCAATAGCATAATTTTTTGGTTAGGGTAGGTAGCTCACCAAAGATTCTTTCTGAAGTATTTAATTTTGCTTTTATGGAAATAGCTCTTCCTGGTTTTGCATTGTATGTATATGATATTTTTTAAATTACATTATTAAAATAAGCAATTGTAAAAACAGGCCTCAACAGGTTAAGTAAAACAAAATTTTGAAGAAATATAACTGGCATGAGCAGGTGAACTAGAAATTACTCTACTGGTCCTAGCCCCAAAGGGTGCAAAGAACAGACATTCAGCATGTATTACTGAGGGATTGGAGATCTTATTTGAACAAGTTTGTGACTGAAGTTTAAGAACTTCTACAGATTACTAGATACAGGAATGATGGGGAACTTTGATCCATACACTGACAAACCTTTAAGAAATCATGACCTGAAACTTGATTTTTTTTTTTTTTTAGTTTATCCAAACACATGCAGGCCAAGCAAAAGCAACCACCTGCTACTCCTTAATTTATTACACAATTTGTAAGAAAGGCAGTAGAAAATGAGAAGACTGTGGATAGATCACATGCACCAGAAACAATACAAATGATTCTCTCAATAAAATAATAATCTAAGCCAAGCTTGTTCAACCTGTAGCCTGAGGGCCACATGCAGCCCAGAATGGTTTTGAATGTCGCCCAACACAAATTCGTAAACTTTCTTAAAACATGAGTTTTTTTTTTTTTTTTTTTAGCTTATCAGGTATTGTTAGTGTTAGTATATTTTATGTGTGGCCCAAGACAATTCTTCTTCTTCCAGTGTGGCCCACGAAAGCCAAAAGATTGGACACGTTTGAGTTAAGATATAAATACAGAAGCACAGCTCTCCAGAAACCATTTTTACTCATCTACAGAAATTATCCCTCTTATCTAGGGAAGAAATGATCCAGAACCATCTTATGTCTACTAGTTAAATGCCTCCTATCATCTATCCCTTAGTAAATAATTTGATAAAAAGAAATTTTAAAACTCTGCAAATCTTACTAGTGTCATCAGAATTGAAAAATCACAATTAAATTTAAAGACAAGTAATATGTATTGACAAATGACATTTCTAAAAATCTCTGAGAAAGCACTGGCCTTCCTATTTCCTTAACTATTTTTAGGCATATTTTTATTGCAAGCACACAATGGCACACTAAGCAAAGAAATCTGTTTACACACTAAATGTTTCCATACAAGCAATATGCAAATGGCTTATTGTAAATGTTCACAATTCTCAGTTATTAATTCAGATTAGCAAGTTCATATTAGCGAATGGAAGCTGAGTCCAGGCACCTTAATTCTCTGGTTTAAAGCTGTGTCTTGAAGCATCTAGAATATTTACTGGAACAAAGAAGATGCTCAATAAAACATGGTTGAATGATTTCTCTTTCAGATACACACATACTCTATCATGTGTTCAAATGTTTTCCTAATTTTGAAAAAAAAAATCTCATTTCTTAAAAGCATGTTGGGTTAGAATTTTTAATGTATTTAGTGTGAAATAACAGTTCCTTTCAGCATTTGACCCTGATTCATAGAAAACAGGAACCTGCACAAAGAATAAATTATCCTCAGCCATTCAACAATCAGGCTGTCTTCTAGCAATATATAAAAATAACCAAGCTGTAGGGTTGCTAAACATCTATATTCCATGAAAATCATTTTCTTCTTCCCATCTATCGTAGAGACATTTGCCTTTTACTTTCAGACTGGTGGTTTGACAACTCTACCAAATAAGTCATTTTATATATATTCTCCCCAATCAGTAAATAAGAATATATTTTATATTCCTGTTTGTGAAAAAGGTCAAATTACAGATTAATTAAAATGAGCTCATTTAAGAGTAATTGGGACGGACACGGTGGCTCATGCCTGTAACCCCAACACTTTGGGCGGCCAAGGGAGGCAGATCACTTGAGCCCAGGAGTTCGAGACCAGCCTGAGCAACATAGTTAGATCCTGTCTCAATTTTAAAAAGAGTAATTGCACGGAGTTAAAAGAAGCAATGCACGGGAAATAACTCTAAACCAGGAAGGGAAGAAACTTTAGTTTTGCCACATGCACTCCCCCTAGAGCAAGCATTTATTAAGCACCTATGCTGGCTTTGGGTAAAGAAATAAGTACAATTCCTGTATTTAAAGAACCAACAGTTTATTATTTGACAATATTAATCAACTACACATACACATAAAAAGTCTCAAATGTTACCTTGTTCTCCCTTTCTCTTTAGGTGTCTTTGGTCAACAAATGAGCACTTTTGAAACACCCGTAAAAACATAAATAATAGAATTTACTAAGGTACAATGTGCAGGAGACTATATATGAATTAAACTAATAATTACCACAACAGTGTGAGTTGTTGTTTTGTGCATAATTTACAGGACAAGGCATAAATTCCTGAGAAGGGAGTTAACTCGTCCTCAGTCAGTAAACTGCAGACCTAGGTTTAAAACCCAGGGAACCTCATTTCAAAGACCCATTTCTTTCTCCTATGCCATTCTGTTACTGTATGCCCTATCTGTGTGCCCAGCACCACTGAAACACCAATCTAAGATCTTAAAATTCCATTTAGAGTAACAGATTGAAACAAAAAGAAAAAAACACACACAACACATTATGCGAACCTATCTAATAAATAGTTCCTCTGAAATGACATCTACTAAAAGAAACACTAAGTTATCAAAAGAAAACCATTAGCTATATGCATACTAAAGACTAATTCATTATAATTATGCCTTCATGATCTGTAAAACTATATTAAATCTTTTAAAACAAAGGAAAAATACCCATATTCTGAAAAGTAAACAATGTTTTCATCTGCCTCGTTTAAACAAACAAAAATACTACTCCTGGCCCTCCCAACTACCATCACATTCAGTACCATAGAAAGGTATCTGATTTAACGTATAAACACTGTAAAATCCATTGCAATTCTTCCTCCCAGAAACAAGAAAAGGAAATGAGAAAGAAATATACAGTAGTCTCATTTATACAAACTTTCCCTGAGGAAATAGCTGGACCTAGAAACAAAGGCGTATATAACACGCCAAGTAATGGTGGCGGTCAGTACTTAGCAATGTCTTAGCAAAGACTTTGTTCAAAAATAGCCATTGAATATCAAAGCCATTAAAACAATTTTTATAGCACAAGAATTTTGGTATTATAGGTGTGGTCCAGTTATTATGAATGTCAAGATACAGAAGCTAAAATCCTAATTTATACATTTACTTTTTGATCCTAAAATAAAAATATTTTTATTGTACGGATCTCACAAAAAGATCATTATGTTCTATATTTTGTCCTCAATTTCATAAGCACCACTTATGTTACTCTTACAATATTTTCTTAATTGTGTTCTACCACTTTTCTTATAAAAAGTTAAAAATATAAAAATTTTATCTCAGAAGCAAAACTAATTCTATATCACTGATATCATTGCTTATATTTATGAATTTGATGAGATATCTATAATATATGTGAACTTTAAGAAACCACAGATGACGTTGACCAACCACCTAAGTTTTTTTACATCAACAGTATGACACTTTGAAAATCATCTTTAATAATTTTAAACAAAACAAAAAACACACACGTAACGCGTAATCAATTTGGTATACCATCCAAATATTTTGTTGTTTAAACAACAGGGTATCATTATTTTCTAGAGTTTCTTATTAGAAAAAAAAATTGTGTACTGTTTCAGTTCAGGCATTATAGCATGATTAGAGTACTCCTATTAGACAAAACATAAACTCAAACTTAAGTATATTTTGCAAAACGTGAAAATCTTTAACAAACAAGTGACCTCAACTAGAATTATAAATGGGCTTCTCCATATGACTTGGGAGTTTCATGACATAATTGACAACAGGCTGAAGTTAAAAAACAAAAATGGGTCAGTACAAGACACACTATTTTGAATAGATGGAGACAGGTTTAGAAAGCGCTAGTTACTAATTGTACATCACCACATATATGGTTCATGTGCCAACTACTGCATGTGTCTTTGTAAATTACTATCTACTTTCCTTTGACAAGAATAAATTGTGATAAGAAGGCATCCAAACATTCCAAGTTATAGCTATATAACTTCAAAATTCTACAGAAAAGTCATCCAGTTCTAAAGATCATTGCATAATTATTTCAAACATGAAAATGGAATTATACTCATTTATTGATTGATTGATTGATTGATTGATTGATTGAGATGGAGTCTCGCTCTGTCGCCCAGGCTGGAGTGCAGTGGCAGGATCTCAGCTCACTGCAAGCTCCGCCTCCCGGGTTTACGCCATTCTCCTGCCTCAGCCTCCAGAGTAGCTGGGACTACAGGCGCCCGCCACCTCGCCCTGCTAGTTTTTTGTATTTTTTAGTAGAGACGGGGTTTCACCGTGTTAGCCAGGATGGTCTCGATCTCCTGACCTCGTGATCCGCCCGTCTCGGCCTCCCAAAGTGCTGGGATTACAGGCTTGAGCCACCGCGCCCGGCCGGAATTATATACTCTTAATATTGAATGTATACTGAGTTTGTGTTAAACAATTCTGTTACTCACCTTAGTTTTTTCCTTTTCCATATGGTTCAGTAATTTGCTTTCTAAAGAACGTAGGGAATAAACAAGACACCAAAAGGTACCTTCTCCTCTTCCTTATTAATGACATCATTAAGTTTGCCTATGTATAGTCTCAATCATCTGACCTCATGCCCTACATGAATAAGGGGATTTGTTTAGTTGTTAATCCTCACAGTGTGTGGTTAGCAGCAATAAACCAGTGACAGATAGTAACTTGATATTATCTTTTTTATTTTTAAAATAAAACATGGTGAGATTGCAGTTTGTGCTGGTCTGGTTTATGTCAACCTTAAATATGATCAAGTTTCTTTATCAGCAAAATTTGGAAAATGTAAATCTCATGTATTTATTTCTAAGGGAAATTTACATTTGAATTATATAAGTTAGATTTCTACAAGGTATTTAGAAACACAGCCCTTGTTTTAAAAAAAAATACAACCAATGATTCTATTGACTATTTTTTGCATTTTATATACATTTTATAATACCAAGTAGATTTATAATTTGAACATTTGGAATCTCTCCTAAGTATATGTATTATTTCTCCTTCATTCTATAAAGATTTTTAATTAATCTTATCATTTCTTCTAAGAAGACTTCTTTAAATACTAATTAGCTCTGTTAGAAGAAATACTTTATACCACAAGACAATGTTAACTCAATTTTTTCTTTTAGGCCACCAAACTTTCAACACAAACCATTTGGAGTTTCAATTAAAGGATGCATTTGGCTATCCACAGATATTCTAAACCACAATTTTATCTTACATAAAAAGACTAATTCTCACATTCATCTAATATTACATAATACCAGATGTCTATTTAAGGGGTGAAGTTAATGCAGTCCTTAATAAAAGAATAATGTTTTAGCACACACAGAAAGTACAGTACTGCAAGCAAGGAGATGAGTCAAGTTGCATTATTCAGTTAGTTTAGCAAAGTTATATGTAATCGTGTACCAGCCAACTTAGAATGTCCACGAGCAACCTTCTTATTCAAGGTTCATGCTGACAGAGTTAATATTACACTCAAGGTCTGCCCTAAGGGTCATGTACTAAAGGATTCTTTATTTTTTTAATTTAATGCAGGTAAATTGACTAACTGTAATTGTTACTAGCAAGAGGGTTGTTAACACAGAGATGCCTATGCCAGGGGAAAGAGTACAGGGGAAAGAGTGCCAATCTAGAGATCAAAATGCTTAATTCTAGTTTGAATTTCTGTCTAGTACCCGAAGAAAATACCTAAAGTTAGCTTCATAGGGTTCTCATTTTTTAAATGATAGAGATTATTCCTTGTAAAAGCTAAAGCCCTAGATTAGTGTAATTTATCATATTGTTTACTGAAGCATTTACCATAATTTGAAAGGAATCTCGCCATGTCTTAAGGAAGTGTTTCCAGTAAGAACATAATGAAGAGCAGTAGTTAATAATATATACACACAGAGTTTAATGGATTAAGCATTACATTTAAAACAATTTTTCTTCTCTAATATGCATGTACATGTAATCATTGCATATACATTTAATGCGTTAAGAAAAAAAATTACATAATTTACTCTCCAAAACATCAATTCATAAAAACATAACTACTTCAGTTTTTTCTACAAAAATGCTGACAGAGAAAAAGAGTCCTCAGACATATTAAAATGTGTAAGGGTAATAATAGTTTGAGAGAAAATATTAGATATTTTTAAAGCAAAAGATTAGGAAAGGTTAAATTATTTTAAAAGTTTTACACAACATATTTACTTACAACTGTTCCAGAAAGTCTCTATAAACAGTAGTTCCTTTAGCGCTTTACTTTTAGAGGATGCTGAACCAACTGCCCTGCTCTATTACTAACTCAACTATTTATCATGTATGTGTAAGCGCCAGGCACTTCTTACCTCTGGCAAATATGTAAAAGAAGGAATTCACTGGTCTTATCAAATCATTCTGGGAATAATCATACTAACATTTTCATAGGCTCTTTTTCTGAAGAGAACGTGTTTTACATACGTTTTTACATAATAAAAATTACAAAAATAAAAAGCAGCTCCTTATCAAGCAATTTTAAAACTGGAAAAACCAATTTTTTGTTTCCTTTATAAAGTTATAAATGCAGATTCTCAATATATACAAAATCTTTATTTTAATTCATCATTTGATCTTATGGCTAAGAAGCACATCTGTATAATATTTTTTAAAACCTTAAAATTACTTGTAGGATGATAGTTTGAAGAAAGCTGAGTATATAAAAATAAAATTCGGATAAAAAAGCAGGCATTTAATTTTGTAAAAAGAAAAAAAGAACCAGGTAAACTTCCTGGCAGATGCCCTAAAATTTCTCCCAATGGGTCCAGAGCAAACATCATTTTCTACCATGGAAACTTCAATTCAGCCAGTGGAAGCTGGCATTTCAGTCTCATGGCTTCACTTCTACTAACGTTCTACTGTGAGAGCCCTGATGTGAAAGGAGAAGACTTTAAACACCTAGATTTTATAGTCAGTCCTCTTCTAAATCAAAGTGCATCTTTGCAACAATTCCGATATTTCCAGAATGTTCAAAATCAAATGCAGACTATTCTGAGTGACAGAAACTTTGATACAAAATTACATGTCCCATTACTTTCACTGACAGAAGCATTATTTCTTCCTCCATGTGTGCAATACTGACTGATAAGGTTATAGCTCAGAATATCACAAGAACTGTCACTGGCATTTGCTTTCTAGCCTTGACTGTCTCTTACACAGCTCTACGTACTTTGTACCTATATCTCTCTCCACAACAAAACATTTTTAAGAAGGTGTTCATAAGAGTAAGTAAGCTTTAATGCACAGCATGAGGATTGTAGCTAATAATATTGTACTGTATACTGGAAACCGGAAATTTGCTAAGAGTAGTTTTCAAGTACCTGTACCATTTTTTCAAAAAAAAAAAAAAAAAGTAACTATGTGAGGAGATACATATTTTAATCTGCTTGACTGCAGTAATTATCTCAATATGTATATGTTTATCATAACATCATGTTGTACACCTTAAATATATATACAATAATAACTTCAAAAAACAAGATGTTCAGGTTAGCACGGCAGTACATGCTGTAGTTCTAGCTACTGGGGAGGCTGAGGTAGGAAAATTGCTTAAGCCCAGCAGTTTGAGGTTGCAGTGAGCTGTGACTGTGCCACTGTACTCCAGCCTCGGTAACAGGAAGAAACCCTGCCTCTTAAAAAAAAAAAAAAAAATGCATTCATAGTTTCTACTTCTTTACCTCATAGCCTCTCATGAGTCCAATTCCATCTGGCGACCATCCCCAACCCCACCCAGACTTTCCCATATCTTCATTAACACTAATGCCCCTCATGCTGATATTGAAGAATACCATGCAGCTATTGAAGAACAGGATTCTTACTGGAATCTTATCTTGCTTGATTTCTTCATGGCACTCCAAACATTTGATGTTGCCAGTCCTGAAATCTTTCCTACATGCCATGCAATACATTCTGTTTTTGTCTCTGTTGTCCTGCTGGTAGTTTGTTTTGTTTTGTTTTGTGTTTTTAAAACGGAGTCTCATTCTGTCACCCAGGTTGGAGTGCAGTGGTGTGACTTCGGCTCACTGTAACCTCCGCCTCCCAGGTTCAAGCAATTCTCCTGCCTCAGCTTCCTGAGTAGCTGGGATTACAGCTATGTGCCACCACACCCAGCTAATTTCTGTATTTTTAGTAGAGACAGGGTTTCACCATGTTGGCCTCAAACTCCTGACCTCAGGTGATCCCCTAGCCTTGGCCTCCCAAAGTGCTGAGATTACAGCCGTGAGCCATGGCACCTGGCCCCTAGTGGTAGTCTTTAGTGTCCAAATACTCCCTCCTCGTATGCCCTCAAAGATACCCCAAGTTGCATAATCAATTATATGGGATCACCCTACTTGGGGGTCTTACTATCCATATTTTAAAATCTCTTGGGTGCCTATTTTTCATCTCAAACTTGATAATGTCAAAAGTGAACTTTTCACCCCTCCTCCCTTAGTCTCTCCCACCTCAATAACAGCCCCAATATGGTCCAAGATCTAAGAATTCATCTTGGTTCATTCCTCTCTTTCCCTCACTTCCATTTTCAATCCAAAAAAGATGCTGAATTCTTGTACTTCATCTACACTACAACAACCCTCCCCCAGTCCAATTCAAACCCCCGTCCTCTCCCACTCCATCCCGATAGTCTCCCTGCCTCTGCTCTCAGGAGGCATTCCAATTTCTTCCACAAAACTTCCATGTCAACATCTTAAAATGTAAACTATCAATTCATTCTCTGTTTTAAATCTTCCAAACGCTTCCCATGGCCCTTAGAATAAATTTCAAACTCCTCATCCTGGTAAAGGAAGCCCCAAACTGCAGCACTATCTAGTTCTCATGGCCCCTTCATCAGCCCACTGTGTTCCAGCAACACTGGCTTTTTCTAGGTCTGGTATATACAAGCACCCCCAGTCTCAGAGGCTTTGCCACTACTGTTCCCTGGACCTGGAATGCTTTTCCTCACTCAGATCCCTGTTTAAATGTTTCCTTCTCATAAAGATTCTTAGTCAAGTCTTTGGTAGCATACCAATTGCTATCCCATCACCCTATTTTAATTATCTTCAAAGCATTTATCACTTTTTTTTTAAATTTATTTTGTCTGGCTGCCCCCTCTCCCCACCCACCGCCAACCTGGTTCTCCCTCAGAATCTAAACTCTGAGAAGACACCTTGTCAGTCTTCTCCTGATGCCTATAACAGGGGCTGGCACTTGACAAGCAATCATTAAGTCTTTGCTATCAAATAAGTGAATCAGTTATGAGGAACACTTTTCTTTTTAATTCAACCACTTAACTATTTATATAAATTGTGATCAAGTGTCCTTGGAACAACATTATGATTAACATATATAAAAAGGGTAATACTATTAGCCCTTGGGGAAAAAACACAAAAATAATTACGATCGATATTTAATTTTTAAAAATAAACTTATTGTTTTGGAATAATTTTAGATTTACAGAAAATTAGTAAAGTAACTAAAGACAGTTCCCATATATACTTTACCAAGTTTCCTTTAATGTTAATATCTTATATAACAATGTACCTTTGGCAAAACTAATACTAAAATTAGTGATTATTAACTCAACTCCAGACTATATTTGGATTTCAAGAGTTTGTCCACTAATGTCTTTTATATGTTCCATGATCTAATCCAGAATGTCATATGGCATTTAGCACAAGTTTAATTTTGAATTGTAGCTTGATTTTTTTTTTTAATTTTTCAAAATGTTTTTTCAGTTCTGTATCTGGCATATACAAACCTTACTATTGGTCTTAACTTATTTAAAAAGAAGTAATTTGACCCAATATAAAAGAAATAATATGCCAGGAAAAACAAAAACTCACTAAATCATGAGTTACACACACACACACACATACACTACTGGTAAAGACAGAATGACTACTACAGTATAATCCAAGATTCTTTTTTAGATTTTCTTTGAATACCTTCCTAAGGATGCTGCCCTAAGCTTCTCCTGAAACGTTTTGTATATGCACCTATGCACCTGAGGATTCCAGGCAGCATTAAGGGAGAGCGACACAGGAATGCTGCTATATACCTGAATGCAGATAACAGTAAGAATGCTCACAATGATCCTTCTTAGGAAAAATAAGAACACAATCTTCTAAACCAAGATAAATTACATTCATGAATAATAAGCTTAATATTAGCTTGATTTCCGAAAGCAACTTTTAAAGAGTGTAAAACAACTTCCTTAACACAGGCATCACTGAGGCACAATGGAAATGAAATGGGTCAAGTGTAAAGCGAGCTGGAGAGAAGGCTAGCAATAGTACAGGCTATTCAGATCTAGCTAATTAATACTCTGGGAAAAGAGAATTTGTGTTAGGAAGTTTTCCAGTTTTTCATAAGACATAAGAACTATGAATTTTTATGTAAAATTTTCTGTGTTGTCAAATAATTTGCCCTGCTAAACACAGCATTCTATGTGGCCTTGGGAGAATGGCACTGAAAACAAAGTACATGGCTAGATCTCACCGTTGTCTGTTCCTATGCGTAGTGGCCAAGAGTTGCCAACAGCAGCCACAAAAAAATAATTCTGGTGCTTCTAATAGGATGGTTCTAATAGGAATAGCCTCAGATACATAAGAAAAGCAGAGACTGATCAGGAGAAACTTACTCAACATTGACTGAGCCTTTATGACATGGAGGATTGCAAGGCACTGAAGGAATAAAATGCCAGCTCAGAGAGTGGGTGTGTCAGAAAGGGTTATACTTGGGAGGAATAGCAAATGCAAGGGGAGAAAAGAGGTCTTAATGCTTCAAAGAAAATAACTTGTCAGCCCAGCACAGTAGCTCATGTGTGTAATCCCAACACTTTGGGAGACGGGGGCGGGCAGATCACTTGAGGTCAGGAGTTCGAGACCAGCCTGGCCACATGGCAAAACCATGTCTCTACTAAAAATACAAAACTTAGCCAGGGTGGTGGCATGTGCCTGTAGTCCCAGCTACTCAAGAGGCTGAGGTATAAGAGTTGCTTGAATCCAGGAGGCAGAGGTTGCAGTGAGCTGAGATCATGCCACTGCACTCTAGACTGGGCGACAGAGTGAATGAGACAAAAAAGACAACTTTCCAAGCAAGGCCTTTTAGGCCATACTGAATTTAGATTATCTAAAATCAGTAAAACAGGGAGTCATATGATCTTATTTGCATATGGAGATATCATTATAATGAAAATGGAAGGGATTGATTAAAGGGTTAAGACCACAGACAAGCAGATCAATTAAATGATCAATAATCCAGGTAAAAATTGCCAAGACCTGGTAGAATTGGGAAGAGAGGTAAGGAAATGGGTTGAGGAGACATTTAAGTGATAGGATCAGCAAAATTTAGTGACCGAGTCACAGGTTAACAAAAGGTGAGGGGGAAGACCAGGAGAAATCCCAGTGTACGACTACAATAATTCAGTAAATGATGAGACCAACCACAACTAGGATAGAAATTACAGGAGGAAGACAAAACTTCACAGGAAATGAGTCATTCAGGATTTTTGAATTTGAGAGTCATATTGGAAACATGGTCTTTAAATTTTGCAGTCTCCAAATGAGATCAATTGCTTGTATTTTTTTGTTTTGTTTTCTTTTTGTTTTGTTTTTCTATCCAAATTACTTTCCTATTCCTAAGTAGGGGTAGGGAAATTTGGTCTTTTCTTACATTCTAAGTGGAAAAGTGATCCAAACATGTGAATATTATCATAGATCACAGGCTCTCTAATGAGAAAGGATAAACAGTACAAATCATGACAAAGTCACCATCTTTGCCTGGGAAATTTTCATCAGAACTGTCCTGCTATCTCTTGATAAGTTGAAAGAATCTGGGCTATCCCTGCCTTCTATTTTCCCAACAGGAAAAGCCAGGGAAGTTCCTTGCTCCCTTTAGCCTTGAGAACAATATTAAAGAGCCTTCACCAACACTGATGAGGTCTTGAATCCCTCGGAGAATTCCATGTAAGCTTCAGGAGATGCAGGGTTCTTCCTCCTTGCTCTTAATGACCTGTCCTGTCCTGCCCCGCCCCACCCACGCCATTTCCCAGAACACAGAGCCTATTTCCACAGGACACTTCCCAGCCTCCCACAGACTCTCAGGCCCAGGCAGGACAGTCACCTTACAGCAGGGACATTCTCTCCGAGTCTCTTGACCAAAAAGTCCCCTTTTAGCTCCTCCAAACAGAGACCACAGAGACTAGGGCCTTCCTTCAGGTCTTTTTTCATCAGCCTCTGTCTCAGTAACTGAGTCTAGAGGGAAAGAGAAGCCTTAAGATGATAGCACTCCACACGCTTAAACCAAACATTAAAGGGAGGGTAGGGAATGTGCAGGTATGAGACATGGGTCAGGCCTCCGTCTGCGGGAATGTTTGCATATTGCACTCAGAGCCAAGATGAGGCCTGATGAGAAAAAGGTTTGCCTCATGAATTTTAAAATATGATGTGATTTACTTTTATTTCTTTTATAGCTTACATAGTGATGTCACTGCTGTCCTACAATTCAAGCAAAGTGTTACTTTTGCTTAAATGTGAGGTAGTTTAGCAACACAGAGCTGACTACCTGGACCCGATTCCTGGTATTCCCATTAGTTGTCTGTGTGACCTAGAGCAAATTACTTATCCTCATTCTCCTAAATCCACATCTGTAAAATGGGGTAGTCATAACAGCCACTTAGGGGACTGTTGTAACCAAAGTTCTCAGCACGGTGCCTACAGTGTAGAAATGGCTGACACTGAGGGTTCTAATGCCACAAATGAGAACATAAGAGGCCTTTGTAGTAAACATTTTCTGAGAATGAAAGGAATTCCATGTAATTCCTCCCTTTTATAAATGTTTAAATTTATAAAAGTTATTGGCCAACTTAAAGACATATGTTCATTTTTTTAAGGCTTCTGAGTCAGTCACATGGAAAAGTTTTGAGATTTTCATGGCTTTTTTTGAGAGCAATCTTTTTAGCATGGTTTCCTCTTTGACAATAATGAATAATTAAACATTAATTGAAGATCTAATTATTATTTTCCTTGGATCTCAGGATAATGGGTTATGAGCTCAAAGACATAGATGATATTATCACCACAGAGAATGGATAAGAGCTGCAGCACTCCTATTTATTCCACAACCATTCCACTTTTGTGTATTTTCAGCTTTATGCCTTATTTAGAAACCAAATAATGTTTGCCCTGGGCAGTGCTGCCAGAGTATCTAACGGGCAAAGTGGAAATCCACAAGGCAGGGTAGGCAACATTACAGTGTAAATGCTGTGTTTTCATGGAGACTGCTGTCGCCTTGTGAGGTCTCTGGGCAAGGACTAAATGTAATTCTCAGTCAATAACTTGCTCCTCCACTAAGTCAACTTTAGAACAGACACCCTTTAAGAATCCCTTGCCTGTGATGTGCATATTTTCCCCTGGGCGTTTCCTTATACTTAGGAGAATTTTAAATACACAAACATCCCTCCAGTATTTCAACAGCAGTAACGCATTTCCCTCTGTAATAGTCTGAGTTTCATAATGCTGTACTTTAATTATAAAAGAAGTTTACTGCTTCAAAATCAAAAACACAAAAAATAAGATTAATACCTTTTACATACATCACAATGAACACTACATAGAGAAAACAAACATTTCTCTTGTTTAAATTGATTTAACTTATTAGACTTTCTTTTTTTAACCCAAAACCTTTCATTTTTTAGGTACCTCATATCCATATGACAAAAATAGCACAATAATGGCCCATGCCTGTGATAACAGTATGTGAATACTTGTGGAGAGAGGTTGGAACAGTTTTGAGAAAGGCTGATAAAAATAAAATTGCTACTAACAAGTTAGAGAAGCAATGGGCTAACATTTAATTTTTAGATAAAAGAATGCTTTGGTATCATCACGGTCAAATCAGAAGCTTTCATGTTCACTGTACACTTACTACAGAACAGACAATTTGTGAAGTGCTGCTGAGGTGCTCTTCCCCCTTTCTCACAACCCCACAGACACATATCTTTATGAATACTTTACAAGATACTTCACTGGTAAGGGTAAGAACTATTTAGCAAATTAGTCAAGGCAGAGGTACACCTTGGAGGCAGGACTTGAACCGAGGCAGTCTGACTCCAGAGCTACATTCTTTTCCACTGGACTAAAAGTCAAATTTAATTTGAAATTGTGCCCCAAATGAAACATTGACCCTGACTTTATTTCAAAGGCTTTATCTGTGAAGGTGCTCAAGACAAAACAAAGCATAAAGAAACCACATACACAGAGAAAACCAATAAAGTAGATCTATTTTCAACAAATCTCAAAAATATAACAAAGTATTCAAACCTCATTACTGCTTTTTAGAGAAATTGTAAACACGCTTCCCTAAAAACATTATCAATGTGTCGTTGAATTTTTAAAAATGGAACAAAGCGATTCCTTTCTTTTAATGGTGTTTTTTCTTTAGCCTCAGAGAAAGCTATCCAGTTAAAAAAAAAAAAATGGAACTTTTATCCTTAAAACTTAGGACACTTTTTATTGAGCCAACACTTCTAATCCTCGTTACTCTGAATTATCTTTTACTTTCATGTTTGCAATTTTATATTCCCAGAAATTACTAAAGTGTGAAAAATCTTGATGGCTAGCTTCATTCTTACAGTTAATTCTCAGTATTATGAAAGTTCAAGAAAATGCCTGGCCTTTATTACTACTACTTCATAATTTTGTGAGTTTCATTTGCTACTTTAATAAAATTATTAATGTTTTAATAAAAATTTCTACAGTAAAGCTCCTCATCCCTAAATGAACTGTTAATTATATTTTTTAAATCACCTAACTAAAAAATTAGTCTAACTGAATAGAAAAGCATTATTTTTTATATCAACTGAGCAAGAAAGATCAAACCAGTTTCTTTCCATTATTTTGCAATCTGTGACATCATGTTATTCACATTAAAAAAAAAAAAGGCAGATTAATAGATGCCAGGGGCTGAGGAAGAAAGGGAATGGGGAGGGATGCTTTATGAGTACAGGTTTCCTTTTGGGATGATGGAAATGTTCTGAGCTAGCATAGTGGTGATGGTTGCACAACACTGTACATGTACTAACTGTTACTATATCTTACACATTAAAATGATTAAAATGGTAAATTCTATCTTGTGTATTTTACCACAATTTTAATAAAAACAGCCAGATATTTTAAGACTCTTATTAATATAACAAGTAGATTTCTGGTCAAAGATTTAGACTTCATAATAGCAATTGAAATATAAAAATAACATTCTATAAATATATCACATTAAATGTTTAATAAAAGTTTAATGTTCAAAATAACAAGAAAACCCACTGCAAGTATAAGTTTATCACCTATAAAATCAGAACTTCCCCAAGATACATTTTAAATGGTTATACTTAAAATGTTATAACTTCAATGGTACAGTAGTTTGCCTTGCTTTCACATTTTTTTCATATATTACATAAAAGGGAGATTAAGCCTTCAGTATGCAATTATCACAACTACGTATTTTTTGGACTTCTACAGCAATATTCCAAGAATAAATGCCCAAATTCCACAGGTCTTTCAGAAAGGCAAGATGAAGGACATGCATGATGGATCACACCTGTAATTGCATCATTTTGAGAAGCTGAGGTGAGAGAATCCATTGAGCCCAGGAATTCCAGACCAGCCTGGGCAACATAATGAGACCTCATCTCTACTAAAAATAAAAATTAGATAAAAAAGTTAACCAGATGTGGTGACACATGATTGTGGTCCCAGCTACTCAGGAAGCTGAGGCAGGAGGATCACTTGAGCCTGGGGGGTCGAAGCTGCAGTGAGCCGTGATCGTGTCACTGCATGTATTCTAGCGTGAGCAATAGAGTAAGACCCCATTGAGAAGAAGAGAAAAGAAAAGAGAGGAGAGAGGAGAGTGGAGAGGAGAGAAGAGAGCCTCTCAAGCTGTGGCCTGTGGCTCTGAAGAAAGCAGTTCAGGGAATCAGTGTGGTCAGAAGTGCATGTCCTTGCTGGGCTGGTCAGACCCAAACATTAAAAACTCCTCCTCCATCCCAGACATTCAATTACAGATTTAGCAGTAGTGGTTTCAGACACTTTCATATTATAAGCAAGAGATCGAAATGAAGTTAAAACCATCACACTGGCCAGGCATGGTGGTTCATGTCTATAATCCCAACACTTTAGGAGGCCAAGGAGGGAGGATCGCATGAGCCAGGAGTTTGAGACCAGCCTGGGCAACACAGCAAGATTCAATCTCTACAAAATATAAAAAATTAGCCAGGCATGGTGGTGTATGCCTATGGTCCCAGCTGTTTAGGAGGCTGAAGCAGGAAGATTGCTTGAGCCTGGAAGATACAGCCTTCAGTAAGCCATGATTATGCCACTGCACTCCAGCATGGGCAACAGAGAGCTACCCTGTCTCAATCAATCAATTAACCCATCAAACGCTTCTGATAAAAGTGGGTATTTTCACATTCTTTCTAGATGTGTGGAGCCAGACCATGAGAAGGAGGTGACAAGACCAGAGTCCAGGCAGGAGAAGCAGCAGATCCAAGTGGACTACTGTCATCTTCTCAGGCTTCCTTTCTCTCTCATCTCATGGTACATTCTGTCATTTCAAAGTGTTCACAGCATTTAGCTCTAACTTCATTCACATTAAGTTTTCATTTATGCATGTTTTATATGTTTTATATTTTATAGACTTTAAGATCCACAAAAGGAGTAGTATCACCATACTGTGCAACACACAGAAGTCCCTCAATAAACACTTGCTTTTGTATATAATCCTACGTCGTTTTATTGTTCTATTTTTGGATCTGCATTTAATATCTCTAAATGTTAAGTTCATTTCTTTAAGGCATAATTTGTAGATATTTCTTTAGTCCTCCAAGTTCCTTACACACTGCGAAAGCATACAGAAAGTGCTGGATCCACATATGTAATTATTTCATGCGGCTGCTGCGATGAATTCCAGAGTGATGTGAGCATATCCACCCATCGTCCACAGCACTATATTCTCTCTGGAAGGGCCAGCTCTAATGTGAATTTCCCGAAGAAGGCATCCTAATCTCTCCTCCCTTCCTTCTGTTTGCATATTTTGCTTCCCTGTCTTCTGTTCCCTAAGCACTTAGAGGAGGCCATTCATGGGTAATCAGGGTGCAAAAGTGCTATATGATACTTATGCATTTATCTGTTTCCCTTTACACTGTAGATTCCCTTAGAGAAGGACATTTGCTATTTTCGTTTTTGGATTGCACTGGTACTAGAGTCAATACATGTTTTTTTTTTTTTTAACAATTAATATACATATAAAATGAAGATGCTATGGTATGACTGTCCATACCTGCTATGGTATGGTCCTTCCTTTCTATGTTAGAAACATAATTTCTAATGTGATTGTGTTGGGAGGGGGGGCCTAATGAGAGATGTTTAGGTCACAAGGGCTCCATCCTAATGAATGGATTAATGCTACTGTAAAAAGGGCTTGAGGCTGCAAGTGGACTCTCTTGCTCTTCTGCCTTCTGCCATGTGAGGATGAAGCAAGAAGGCCCTTGCCAGATGCCCAGGCCTTGATCTTGAACTTCCCAGCCTCCAGAACTGTGAGAAAGTACATTTCTAGTCTTTAGAAGTTACCTAGTCTGGTAATTTGGGCTGGAGTCTGAACAACAGCCTGAACAACATGGCGAAACATCCCATCTTTACTAAAAATACAACAATTAGCTGGATGTGGTAGCATTCGGTTGCAGTTCTGGCTACTGGGGGAAGCCGAGGTCGAGGCACAAGAATCACTTGAACCCAGGAGGTGGAGGTTGCAGTGAGCAGAGATTGCTCTACTGGACCCCAGCCTGAGTGAGAGAGTGAGACTGGTCTGTGATGGTCCCAGATAGCCACACAAACGGACTATACCAGAAGGGTACTCTGGACATTCACAAGAAACTTCCAGCCAACCCCATAAATGAATAGAAGTAGTCAAAGATTTAAAGAGTTCTGTTTGGTTTTGGTTTCTTCAAAGCAAGAAAAACAATAGGCAAAGCCCTTCATGATGAGCCAGGAACAGACACATAACTTCAAGCGGGGGTTAATACAGGAAGTTACACAAAATATTTTCATAGGAGCTAGAAGTTCCAAAAGTGAGAGACAATGTAGCTGAGTAGTTGCTATGGCAACAAAAATAAACTTTATACCAATATTCCAGTCATCATATAACTATTCTTTCTGCTTGCTGGGAGTTTTCAGTGGTATTTGAGTCCAAGAAAGGAAAGAAAGAAAGAAAAGACATCTGAGGCTTATTCTCAAAGAAGAAAATAGGAAGCTGATTCAGGACCATAGGCTACAGCTGATGTCTCCTTTGATTCAAAATAAATAGCTAGAGGAAATCCTCCTCCGCAACAAAAGGTGGATTTTTTTTTTTTTTTTAATACCAGACAGGTATAAAACAGGCAGCTAAGATGATTAAGGAATTAAAATGAAGTAGTCACATTAAAAAAGATGGTAAATCTAATTTTTCAGATGAATAATGTCTTAAATTCAATTTCCCAGTGTTTCTATGTATTATATAAAATTAATTCTAGTTAACAAAGTTGAATTTGCTGCATACAGAAATGAATTAAGCATATTTTCATACATGGATCAAAACTTCACAAACTCAGAGGGCTTTTCCTTTTGGAGTCTTTTCTGACTGCTCATATTCCACACAGTACTTTGATACATGTAAAGTGCAAGGCACCTTACTAGAAAGCATAGGAAATATACTAAGATATGGAGTCCTGCCACAAATACACACAAAATAACATGAATACAAAGTGTCCTAGAAGTCATGCCAAATAAAACAGAGCATGTAACTGGGCAGAGGGATAGAGAGTCACATGCTGGAGGAGGTGAGGGTTGACATGGTCTGATGGGATATTAACTTGAGATGTTGAAGCAGCACTGAGACATTTCTGCAAAACTAGATGTATGAACAGAAGCAGGAGGAATAGGGAATGGCTTGGAAAACAGCAAGAAGCTCAGTTTCTTGGGTGATCCAAGAGAAGAAGCTCAAGCAACAGTCAATGATAACACCAAAAAAATGAAAAATTTTAAAAGTCTGGAATCACAGCATAGAGAACCTGTATGCAGGGTCTTCATCTCGCAGCCCTGTCTCCTTCAGGAGACAGAGATCCAGAATCACTTCCCAGAATGGCTTCAGTGTCACCTTCCCAGATTCTTTCTCACTAACCCTTACCCACACCATTCTAATGATTTCCATTGTACTTCTTGAACTGCTAATTCCCAAAAAGCTTGGTACACCATTCTTAACATTTTCTATGACAGCATCCTCTACTTCCTTGCCTTAATGTATCTTGTCTTTTTCTTGATTATGCCATCTCCATCACACACTTGTCAAATGGACTCTGTTCATTCTCTGCTTGCCTCCACAGACCAGGGAAAGGGAACAGTTAGCATGTTCCTGAATCCCTTCTGCACTAATGTATGACTCTAGTTCATTAACAATCCTTCCTTCGCCCCCAAGGGTCTCACCATCCATGTCTATTACCACTTTAACCATGTTAATCACTTAACTTCGAGTCACCTTCAACAAACACTGAGGAATTTGACATCTGGCTAATAGTAAGGTTATACTTCCGTGGTGCTGTCACTACGCTCTAAATTTCAGTGCCCATATTGATAGTCCATTCAACATCCTACCTAGCTCACTGGTCTTTCCAAACTTGTACTCCATTACCGCTAGAAATTTGTCATTACCTGAAACATGTCCACATCTGAAAAATCAAGCGTATCAAATATAATGATTATAATGTATCAAATACAAGTTCTGCAGATCTAATGCATGGCATGGTGACTGATAGAACTGAAATTTGCTAATAGAGTAGAACTTAAATGTCCTCATCACAGACACAGAAAATGGTAACTATATGAGACGATGAATATGTTAATTAACTTAACAGTGGTAATCATTTTACAATGTAAACATATATCAAAACATATTCTGTATCTTAAATATATACAATTTTTATTTGGCAACTATACCTCAGTAAGGCTGGGGGAAAAAGAAGTATTCATCCTCTGAATATAGTTTCTTATTTCTCCTGCATCCCTTGCCTGTGACCTTGAGCCCTCAAATAAATACCCTAACCTCATTTACATGTCATCCATCATTGAGTACTTGAAGAATCACCAGGGCTACACTTTCACCTGCAACCTCAATTACTTTGCATCCTTGGTCTTCCGGCTTATATGGCTCATAACATCCCAACTTGTATTTACTATAATAATACCTTCCCTACTCCCATAGGAGCTTCTGAAAAACATAAACCCTGCAAAATTATTCATTGTTGATTTCATAGTGCCTTCTTTTAGGACTTGGCTTTCTAAATTTCTACAAGCAAACCTGAAATAAACTATTAGAATTTGAAAATGTGAGAAGCCCTTTATATTGAATAAAAATATCAATTACTATAACAGACACTTGTCAGATGCTTCCCCGGCCTCCATTTCATACTTTTTGCACAGGTTAGCAGTGCTGGTGACTAGATGGGATTGATTCCCATAAACTACCTACATAAGTGGGCACTGATTGGCCTAAACCAAGTAGAAAGATCTCCCAAACTTACTACTATGATTGACCAAAACCCAAGCCCAGGCCAGCTAGATGTTGACATTACTCCGGCCATGGCGACTGCTTTGGCCACTCAGTTAAAGCTAGTTCAGAGTGAGACCATGAGTCTTGTTTGACAGTCAGAGAAAGAGATTTTATTCTCTAAGAAAGACTCGTGTGCAGATGTGACATTTGGAGCTGCCACATCCATTGTCCTCCACACATCATAAGGCCTAGGTTCAAACACAACTCTGTACCTTTAAAAAAAAAAAAATCTACAAGTTGCTGATAAAAATAACTTTCATGGAGGTTATGAAAATTACATGAGATACAGGCAAAGAGTCTTCCACTGGGTTATCAAGGCCCACTTTCTCCCTCTAGAAACACCTATCAGCTAGAAAACAGAAATAGGAGATACTGCAGTTTAGGCTGATTCCATTTTATGGTTAGTGACATGTTTGGTAAAAGTTTGTCTAGGAAGAAGGAAAAGCCTGAATTGAGTCAACTTTGAAAGTAGTTAAAATGACTGATGCTGGAATTTACACAGAATACAGAAATAAATGCATGAAAAGTCAGATAACTAGCCAGGCACAGTGGCTCACACTTGCAATCCCAGCACTCTGGCAGGCCAAGGTGGGAACATCACTTGAGGCCAAGAGTAAGACCAAGACCAGTCTGGTCAACATAGTGAGACCCCATCTCTATGTTTAACCAAAAAAAGCCAGATAACTAGAATAAAAAGTTCAAGAGATGTACAGAGTACTAGAAAAGGTTTAGTTGGAAAGGATTTGTAAAGTGAGTGGAATTTCTGAATTTCAGAGGTATGGTCATTCCAGTTAGTAACAAAGGAAATTACCTGTAGGAGTAGAGGTTTAAACACACACACACACACACGGATGCAGTGGTGCATGTCTGTAGTCCCAGCTACTTGGGAGGCTGAAGTAGGAGGATCACTTAAGCATAGGAATTCAAATTCAGCCTAGACAAGACCTGGCCTCAAAAAAACAAGCAAGATCTTGTCTCAAAACAAAACAAAAACACATTAAGATAGGGTATTAGATTGGTCATACACCGTATTTTAACAGAGATCATGATGATAGAAGGTTAGAAGGGAGTGAGGTGGTAGAAATGGGGAAGAAATGACCTGGCTGGTAGATGGAGGACAAGAGAGTGGTCACGTATGTTTAGCCAGATGGTATCCAAAGTAGTCAGAATTTTTGTTGTACATATCCTGTCTTATAAGGTTGATAGAATATGAAGCAAAAATGGGGCATGAGAAAAGCCAATATTACCCCTGTGCTAAGGAGAAGGAATACCTTCCAAAGGAATAGCAGTATTTTTGAGGAATAAGACTGTGGGGAAGGAGAGGGAAGTGTGAAGTTGAAGTTGTTTGGCATAGAGGCGGAGCTCAGAGGGTATATTAGAATACTTAGCTATTCCATCAAAAATCTATATTTTTAGCTTTTGTATTATTTGTATTCAGATTTAGAATAGGTGACAATATGAGATTTAAGACTACTTAACTCTCTACTTGAAACCCAATCATCAGCAAGCCTATTTCTCATATCAAAACTTAGATCGTAATTGCAGACATTCTCTCTGCAGTTACCCCCTTTAACGGACATTTTGAAAATGAAGTAATTGAGCAACTGGGTAATTCTCAGCTAAGGCTACTGCTTATTGTTTTGCCCTTAAGTTAATAGATATTTTACACACACTGGACTGATTACAAAAACGTGAATACTTCCGAAACAGCCAGCTGATTTTGGTTTGTTTTTAAAGCTTACCATTTGTTTTTTCCTCCCTGTAGTTAAATACATCAGGGGAAAACAGAGGAAGGGGAAAAATACATAACTTCAGATTCTTGAATAATGTTGTTTCATTCAATGTTGTTTCATTATAACGTTAATGAGAATAGAAATCAATTCACGCGGGGTGGGACCACCATCTGTGTGGAGTTTGCACTTACTCCTCATGTCTGCATGAGTTTTCTCCAGAATGGCTGGCTTCCTCTCACTTTCCAAAGACGTGCACGTGAGGTTCACTGGTGTGTCTACATTGTCCCAGTGTACGTGAGTGTGGGTGTGTGTGACTACACACCGCCATGGGATGGCATCCTATCTAGGATGGGTTCCTGCCTTGCACCCTGAGCTGTTGGGATATGCTCTGGCCACCCATGACCCTAAACTGGAATAAATAGGTAAATCATTATCCCACCTCATTTGTTAACCTTTCTTAAATATATGTATAGCTCCAATTTATTTTAATGTTTAATAATTTGATAGTTTAGGTTTTTACTTAAAAGTTTGTTGATGCTTTTGTGACCAGAAATGTCATAGGAAGTCTTGTTTACATCAATTAATCTATAGTCAAACTGGTTTCCTTATACATCATTTTACTTAAAGTTGCAGTTTCCACGAACCCAGTGACAACATAAATTGAGGACTCAACTGTATAAAGAAAAAATCTGAGAGACAAATGTCTGAAATTAAACAGCAACAAAGAGTCTCCCTACTGAATTGTTTCTCTTAATTTATACACTGGTATCTCACACTTGCCTGCTACATATAAAAGGTTTAAGAAGTAAAGAAAGAAAGTTGTAAGACTCCACAAAGAACTCCAGAAAATAAAACATGGTTTACATAATACATCATTGATCACTGAGGGGAAAAATGCTTTGGAAGACTCTCCACCTCTCCCTAGAAACTAATTAAACTTTTGAGAGTTTTAGGCACCTGAGCTAAGAACAATCCTTTGCACACTTCTGCATAACTTGAAATATGATATCTTAATGTGCTCTCCAAAAGATAACTCCTATCAGAAGTGTCCAGTAAAGTCGTCTAAATTACTTTCCATTCAGAAAAAGTATGTATATAAATACATACATATAACACTGTATTCTATACACATACTTGATTCTCTGCAGCCTATCTAGTGCTGCCAGAGTTATAATAGACTCAGAACACTCTCCTAGTGTTACATCTGCTAATTACTTTTTGCTGGTTATTTGGAATTGAGAGCTAGAGTTTAGCTCTAGTACCCCTTATCTTACTTGCCAAAATAACTTCTCAAACTACTTTTTAAAAAGTTACCTACATATATTAATCAAATATTTATTTTTAAATTATTTATTCACTGAGAAAGCCTTTAGTGACATGGTTAAACAAAACAAAACACATGAAAGACAAAAGTCACATTTTAATGACAGCTGGGAGTGAGGGAGGTCAGGAAATGTAGACATGAAAACAAAGCAGGGTCTTATCCCATTGCTATCAGATAGATAGAAAGATAGATAATTTTTTTTTTTTAATATGGTGGGTAACCTCCATACCAAGTGTCTTCCTGCATGCCTGCCTGAATTGCAGAGGCCAAAATCCTAAATACTTCTCTTCCCAAGCTCCCTTACCTCCAGGCATCTGTTAATTAGATATGCTACCATGTATAGTGTTGTCTTTGTGATTCCTGGATCACAACTAAACTTTAGGAGCACTTTTTCCACCTTCCTGATGGTAGCAGAGGTAGCAGCACCTCTGGCAGGCCAGACAAATGGTGTCACCAGACCTGAAAGCACAGGTGAGGTTCTGCTGCTCCAAACTGCCAACTTTTTTACAAGTATCAAATTCCCTGGTTGTGTTTTTTTTGTTTTTGTTTTTTCCTGTTTAAAACAGCTGGCTTTTCTTTTTTTCTGAAACTAAAAACTGACTGATCATACACATTTGTATTTCAATATCAAAGTGGGTCAGATAAGTGCTCAATTATTTTAATTGTTTAAATCCACAGTCTCTTTTGATAAACACATAAGAGATGCTGCTTTACATAGAGAGTAGATACACTTCCCAAACCAATCCCCATTGGCTCTTTTCCTTTCTTTCTATTCTTATTTATTTATTTATTTGTTATTTTTTGAGACTACTCTGTGACCCAGGTTGGAGTGCAGAGGTACAAACTCAGCTCACTGCAACCTCTGCCTCCTGAGCTCAAGCAATCCTCCCACCTCAGCCTCCCTGGTAGCTGGGACTATAGGTGTGCACCGCCACACCTGGCTAATTTTTTTTTTTTTTCTGTATAGATGGAGTCTCACTATGTTGCTCAGGCTGGTCGCGAACCTCTGGGCTCAAGCCATCCACCTGCCTCGGCCTCCCAAAGTGCTGGGATTATAGGAGATCCAAATGCACTGGACCTCCTTGGCTCTTGGCTCTCCTTGGGGTTCAGCCATCACATAATTAGAAACAGCCTGCTTTTCACAATAGGATCATGACTAAGAAACAACTCAAGTTCAAAAGACGGAAGGCCAAATTTAGACTCCATTATTCATTATATAACCTTAAGTAAATTACTTAACATCCAAGCCTTAATTTCCTCAACTTTCAAATTGAATAGTACCAATCAAATAGTGTTTAGATTAAATTACACATGTAACATGTAGTAAGCATTAAATGTCTTCAGATGAAAAAGACACAATTTTCCAAGTATTTATAATATCAATTTTGTATGTATGCTTTACATCTAGAGAGAACACTTTTGAGCATATACTCTTTCCCCGGAGATGGTACTCCTCAAACATGCCTGTCCTGCAATCAGTATGCAGGAAGATTAAGTGCTGTACTCTGCTCCACCTCAGGATTAATTCCATTCCTAGGCCCACTCTATCCTGGAATCTCTCCTTGGAATGAACATTCCACTGGCAGACACACCCTACAGTTCCTCCCCATAAAAATTCCTACCCCAAAACTCCATTCAACTCCCAATGAAGGATCACCACCCAGTCTGAGAAAAAAGAGCCACAAGCTTATCTTCTGCTTCTTACTTTTGAAAAACAGGTCTGAGATAATCAGCCTTTGGAATCCTACCACAAGGCAGAAACTCTTAAATTCATGCTATGGGCCTGACCCCGCAGTAGAATGTAATTCAAACCTGTGAAACATCCAATTTATTCCTTCTGGAGTGACTTCTGCACTATTTAAGTTGTCAAACAGAAATTTGTTTAGCTAGAACAAAACATGATAGTGTCTTGTAAACCTTTTTAAAGGAAGGTTTCAAGCTTTTCTTTAAAAAAAAAGTTTTTTAAAAGAGGGGAGTTTGTACCATCTTATATTTACACTACCAAGACTGAACCTTTTACATAAATCTCATAAATTTAATTCTTTAACAAAACCTCATTTCAGGTATTTTCATGTTATTTTGACATACGTTTTATTACGCTGAAAAATACCAAAGGAAAACAAATGAGAGATTATGATAATACTGTGACCTAATTTATCTATATTCTTATGTTAGATTCTTTTTGCTATCTTCAAAAAACTAAATGACTAAAATCACTAGTGATCTGAAAATATGTTCTACTTTCAGAGACTTTTGTTGTTATAGCTTCCATGTTAAGTTCCTTGTGAAATTCCTTTCCAATATTAACAGGTCCACATGGGACAAGGAAAAAAAATGCAAAGAAAAGAAAACTCATTCTACTATGTCATGGAATATAAAAGACATTTGCATGAGGAACCATTTAACAATTCAAAACCAAGCCTGCTTTATAGCAGACTGATAAGACCATAAGTACATTCCTTTGTAAACTGTAACAGAGTATGGAAATCATTAGCATCATCTATTAGAAAAGTAATTTTCAATTACAGATTAGGAATGTGTATGTGTTTTAAAACTGTAAAAGTAACATTATAGAAAGTTTTGCCAGATGGTAAAAATGGCTTTTTACATAAATTATTAATCATAATTAGTACCCCCTCCATATGGTCTCCTATTTATTAATACAAACAGAAGGTAATACTTACTTAGAAATGGCAGAGTAAATTTGAAGAAGTTCACAGCCAAGCTCTCTTTGTTAAGAGAAAGAATTGTCTACCCATTTAAGGTGCCAATTCCTTTGAAAAGAAAAATCCAGACCTCAAAACTGAAGGGGTGGAAGTTGAACCACAGCCTTCTCTGATCTGTATCCTGGTGATAGCAGTACCTATTCTTACAGTGTTATTGTAAGGCTTAAATTATGCATACCATAAATCATTCCATAGATGCAAGGTAAAAGAAAACTGCATTTGTCTAAATGCTCTGTGTTAAGTATAAAAAGAATGTCCTTGACTTTGGGAGGTATGTTACACCTAGGGAAGGTCCTGCTAAAAGTTTTCAGAAGTATACCGATAAAAGTTCATTTCAGGTTATTGCAGAGGGAAAGGGCAGCAGGATGGAGTAATCTGAAAAAAAAAAATCAGATTAGGGAAAATGCAGACACACCTCTGAAGAGTCATACAAAACCGTATTTAGAATTTTGACATTTCGGTGACCCTTTACTAGGCACAGGGATGGCCTAGCAAATTTTATTCCACTTGTTCAGTCAAGTGCATACTCCTGAACAAGGCAGTGACAGGAAAAGGAAAGAGAAAGAACAAGACTTACTGGGGCTCGGTACATATGGAACATGAGTACTTGAATTCCCCAGGAATCACAAGGCAATTTCACGCCCCCCACATGAAGACTGATGGTTCACAGACACAGACCCTCTTGCCCCAGAATGCCCTTGTGTTCTTCTATTAAGTTAACACCATTTACATGTAAGAGCAAAAGACATTGTTGGATTCACAAATCTTTGCCCCACATAACAAGTACTAATATTTAATACTTCATATTAAGAAAAGCAAAGAAAATGAATTTTTAAACTTTCTAAATCAATGCCAAGAGCAAGAGCCAATAAAAACAAAAGTGAATTGTGAGAAATACGTATCACAATGACCAGTCTTCGCTAAGCCCACTTCCTTCGAGGACTCTTTTCATCTTCGTCTCTAGGGAAAGTTGGTTCCACATATCAAGTAATCAAATATGCTTATTTTGAAAGGGAAACTACCCTAAATGTCTCTTTAAAGGTACTCCTTTATAATAATGTTCTACAGGAGAACTTTTAGAAATAATGTTTTTTAAGAAGCAATAGAGTCTTCTGAAGCACTCACAAGGCTAAAGGGGTATAAACTGAAAATTATTTGACAGAAGAATATTATGCATATATATGAGGAGAGTGAAAGAGATGTATTACATGGCAACTTTTTTACTTTTGATAAAAATATGGAATTCCCTCAAAGTTTAGTAAATTAAAATGAAGTAAATGTCAATTAAAAACATGTTTCATGGCATTATTGTTAATCATTTCTATTAATTCATTATATTTTATTAAATTAACCATTGCAAATCTCATCTAATCTTTCTTACTCCCAGAGTAGCTAGATTGACCAATGACCAGCTCCCAGTTAAATTATTTCTCTCCAGGATCATAAGCTATGTCTTCATCACAACTTCTTACAGGCTTTAAAAGTCTATATGTATTTTTTTTAATCATACAGAACATACATCTACAATATCTAAGGTGTTTTACTGTTTTCTTGAGACTAAAGGCGCCACATTAGGAAACCTCAAATAATACATCCCTAGTCTTAGAGAAGGCCCTGATAATAAATAGTGTGATCAACAATCTTAAAATATACATTTTCTGTAAAAATTGAGTTTTTTCAAAGTTACACTTGAAATAAACTTTTTAAAAATGTACAAACTTTTTATTAGACTAAAAAAATTATGATTCTTTGATATACAATGATATCAAACATAAGAAGTAGAAGCATGTCAGACTCAGAAAGCAGCACTGAGACTGTGGTCTGAAGAGTGCCCCTTGAACAGCGGCCCCTCTGGACGCTGTGTCTCCTGGTGGGATGCGTGGTGGCACCCAGGACCCCACATACATATGTTCTACTTGAAACCTATTTAACTTAAATCTATGTTGCCTAGATCTTGCTTTTCCATATACAAGGATTTAAGAACAAGTTAACACCCCACAAAGAAGAAACCAGAAAATCCAGATGGCACAGTATTTTGTAGAGCAACTATCTTGATCCCCTCAAAAAAAGAGTCATAGTGAACACTACTTGAAGGTTACAGGACATAACCAAATGCAAAGCAAAGTCCCAGATTAGACCCTAATTAGGACAAAGTACCTGTACATGGTTTAGGGGCATTTGAGTCAATGTGAGGATGAACTGGGTACGTATGAGGATGTGAGAATGGACATAACTAAGATGAAAATGAATTAACATGAAAAAGTAAAGAGCATTAGCAGAGAAAAATCAGTTGACAAATGAGGATAACCAAAACAACATTTCATTTTGGTATAAACAAATGCATACAGAAACAAATAATATAGAATTCTATACACTGAAGAAAATAGGAATAAACTCTGGAGAAGTTTGCTTTATTTTACTTATGCATATTAATATCTTCAAACTTTCTACAATGAATATTGTTTATAATAAAGTATTTTTAATATAAATTTACTATAATTAATAAAAACTTTAAAAACCTGTTCAGGAAACCAAGCTCCTATAAAATTTTATTGTGGGTGATGACAGATGAAGTAGTTGGCCTTCCAAAAAAAAAAAAAAGGAGAGGGAAGGTCAAGGGGGAAGGATTGCTGAGGCCAGGAGTTTGAGATCAGCTTGGGCAACACAGTAAGACTCTCATCTCTACAAAATATTTAAAAATCAACAAAATGTGGTAGAGCAAAGCTGTAGTCCTAGCTACTCGGGAGGCTGAGGCATGAGGATTGCCTGAGTCCAGGAGTTCAAGGTTACTGTGAGCTATAATTGCACCACTGCACTTCAGCCTGGACAACAGAATGAGACTCTGACTCTAAAAAATGTTTTAAAGAGAAGAGAAAGAGATTTAGTGTCAATAAAATTATCTGACAAAAAATATTAATTGAAACAATTTCACATTTGGTATTGCCTATAAAGTTTCTAAAAGTCAATGCTATTCACAAGGCTAGAAAAAAAATGAAGTATTATTTCTGGGACCTTTGTTGATGTCATAAGTTACAGGTAGAATGCCAGTGTAACTCAAAGTCCTCGCATGTGCTGGCATTACCACACTAGGCAATGTTGGGCCTCCCTGATGGCTAGAATCTGCCCATATTAAATAAGCTAATCAGTTTCCTTGCTACTCATCCTGTGATTTTTTTCAGAAAGTTCTAAGCTATTAAACTACTTACTTTTTTGCTCTATTGTATAATGACAGCACTATTTCTTATGCTACTATATGACAGGCATAGTTTTGGGCCCCTTTACAAATGTTCTTGTTAAATTCACTAAGCAAGTCTCTGAATTAAGTAGGTAAATCAACTGTACATAAGACAGAAAAACAAAAACCTTAGGGTTATTAAACAATATATCCACCATTTTAATGACAGAGCTTAGATCCAAACTCATATCTCTCTGACCTTAGTCTATGCTTTTTCAATTCCTCATGACCATGTACCCAACCCTGCTTCCAGATACCCATCCTTCATCAAAATGAGGTATAACTGAAATATCAGCTAGTTTTTTCAAGAAGTTCTAATTATGTTTTGTTTTGTTTTGTTTTTTTTACTACAGTACATATCTCTTCCAAGAAAAGCAAAAGGGAATGTAGAGCCCTTTTCTCCCACTTTTGAAAAAGCAAGTGAACACTTTCTTCCTCCATTGCAAACACAAAACTAACCATTTCCTTACTTCCTTTTTCTTATACAAGAACAAGTAATAGCAGATACAAATGTTGCTAAATATCTTCCGTTTTAAGGAAAACCAGATTGGAACTGAAACTATATAACACTATCTCTACATCATTATACTAAGCCAGAACATAATTAAAACTTACATTGAAAGGATTAATTATTACAGGAGATGGGTTCAGAAATTCATGGTTATACTGGCTTGTGCTTGGCATACCTAAAACAAACCTGAAACAAAGTGGCCAACAAATGTAAATGAAAATGTACTTGCACCAGTTACAATCCAAAAGCTTTCAATACTCTCACTGCAGAATTCTGGCTAGATAAATCAGCTTTTAAAGCAGTGAATTAAAAAAAAAAAAAAAAACTAAGGCTCTTATGTAAATTAAGGGAGTTCATTCCTTCTTTAAAATATTTGCCTTCACATCTCAGCATTTACTTTGCTACACAAAAGTTTTAATTTTGAAATGTCAAATTTCTCCTACACAAATTAATTTTCTAAATATCAGGCCTCCACTTCTCCCTAGAGTTTGCCAAGGCTGCCAGCAGACACAGTCTTAAATAACTCAAACCTAGTTATGTAGATAGAACACTATGACTTCTCTTCTTTAAGAAAAATTGTCACAAACAGATTACTCTGACATCACATACTCAATTACAACTACTCAAGCCAAAAAAGGTTATTTTTCTCTAACTTAAATGAGACCATAAATAAGAGCTGGGTATTCAGGGCTGGGAAAGGAGTTGTACTGTCATTTTCTTGAGAGGGCGCAGACAAGGGAAGAATGCTGCAAGATCTCAATACTCAGGGGGACTATCTGCTAACAAAACATATTTACAATGTTTTTCAAATTATTTAGTTCTATTCACAGCAAAAGAAACTGGTCTTGCTTCAAATTTCAGTTAAGAGGGGGTAAGCAAGTGGTTGCTTATTCTACCTTAACAGAATGCAGCTATAAAACCCAGACAGAATCCATAAAGCAACAATTTGAAGAATCTGAAAAGTAAATTGAAAAGCAGCTGAATAACTACTTTTCCCCTCCAGTATACCCCAGCTTGGAGTCAATGCAGCCTAAACTCAGAATCAGAGGATTAGAAGGAATACAAGGAGATGCTCTATAGCTCAAGGCCAAGGAAAGGGAAGGGGTTTCCTAATGCACAGAGGGAGTTGCCCTTTTTTTATTGATTGAAAACCACAAATATATCCATATAATAGCAATAAATAATTTTTAAGGTCCCAAAATGAAAATACTTGACTGTAACTCCCTCAAAATGTATAGAGGATCTGTATTTTGAAAACTACCTAACATAGATGAAGGAAATCAAAGATGACCTAACTAAATTCAGAGGCATAACCTGTTCATGGATTAGAAGACTCAGTACAGTGAAGATTCTTTTCAAATTGATCTGTATTTGTAACACAATTCCAGTCAAAACTCCAGTGGGATTTCTGTAGGTACAGACAAGCGGATATTAAAATATACAGTATGACAAAGGAACTAGAATTTTAAAAAAGGTCAAAAAAGAATAGCAAGCTGAAGAATTGATAAAATTCAATTTCAAGACTTATTATAAAGAAAGCTACAGTAATCAAAACAATGTGATATTGACAAACACATAGATCAATGGAACAAAATAGAGAATCTAGAAATAGAGCCACACAAACATGAACAACTTGTTTTTGACAAAGGTTCAAAGGCAATTCATTAGAGAAAGGATAGTCTTTTCAACAAATAATATTGGAATAATTGGACTGTATGCTAAAAAAATGAATCCAGACCTAAAGCTTATACCTTTAACAAAAATTAATTCAAAATGATTAATACATCTAAATACAAAATGAAAAACTGTAAAACTTTAAAAAACAAAAATACATTCATGATCTGGATTTAGGCAACAAGTTCTTAAGACGCCAAAGCATAGTACATTTTTAAGAAATGGTAAATTGGATTTTATCAAAATTGAAAACTTTTGCTCTATAAATACACAATTAAGAGAATAAAAAAGACAAGCAACAGTCTAGGAGAAAATATTTGCAAATCACATATCAGACAAATAACTTGTATCCAGAATATATAAAGAACTTAGAATATTCTGCAGTAAGAAAACAGCCCAAATTAAAAATGGCCAGGGACTTAAACAGTTCTCTCAAAAAAGGATATACGAATGGCAAATAAGCACATGAAAAGCTTTTCAACATCAAGAGGCTTTATGAAAATGTAGATTAAGAACAAAATGAGATCTCATGACACATGTATTAGAATGGCTAACATAAATACCAACAATACTATGTTGGTAAGAATGCAGATCAAATAAAATTCTCTTGCACTCTTGGTGGAATGCAAAATGGTACAACTACTCTAGACAATGGTCTAGAAGCTTCTTATTAAATATACACTTACCATGACCCAGCTCTCTCTCTCCTAGGCAGCACACAAAAGAAATGAAAATTTTGTACTTGAAATGAAAATACTGTACTTGAATGTTCTATTCATAGTGACCCCAAACTGGAAACAATCTAAATGGTATTCAATGGGTGAATGGATAAAGAAACTGCAGTACATCCATATTACAAAATACTACACTTAGCTATAATGAGGAACCACTGACACACGTAAAAGTTAGATGAATCTCAAATGCATTACACCAAGTGGGGAAAAAAAGTCTCAAAAGGTTGCATACTGTATGGTTCTATTTTTAAGACATTCATAAAAATTCAGACTACATTGACAGAGAATAGATCAGTGGTCCCCAGGTGTTATTGATAGGGAGGGTCTCATTACAAAGTAACAGCAAAAGGGATTTTTCTGGAGGGATGGAACCAGTCTATGTCCTAATAGTGGTGGAAATTTTATAAACATGTGCATGGGTTAAAATTCCTAGCACTGAAGCTGGGTGCAGTGGCTCACATCTGGAATCCCAACTCTGGGAGAATAAGGAGGGAGGATTGCTTGAGGCCAGGAGTTCAAGACCAGCCTGGGGAACATAGTGAGATCTCATTGCTACAAAAAAAATTAAAAAGCTTAGCTAAGTGTGGTGGCAACACACCTGCAGTCCTAGCTTCTTGGGAGGCTGAGGTGGATTGCTTGAGCCCGGGAATCTGAGGTTACACTGAGCTATGATCACACCACTGCACGCCAGCCTGAGAGAGAGAGCAAGATCCTATCTCAATTTTTTTAAATTTAATAAATTCCTAGAAGTATGTATCCAGTGAAAGTCAATTTTACTGCATGTTTATTTGTCCAAAGTTTTAATAGCCAGAATTGATATCCAGGCTGCCACACAGTTTTCTATTTGATCCTGTCCCACTTCCATTTTAAAGTAAAAGTATCCATGACAGGAAAAATAAATCACACAAGTAAATAGCACATTTATTTCTATTATCTGTGAATATGCTGTATATTTCTAGCAGAATAATGGCATCCAGAAGCTGAAAGAAGACTGGGCTACAGTGCAAGCTCCTATAGACAGAACCAATCATCTGAATCACATGTCCTATTTCTTGAACGTTCAAAAGGAGGAAAAAAAATGTATTTTCTGATTCTTTGTAGCTGCATTTGAAGTAAATATGAAATTCCATTTTAGCTTAGAACCTAGAGTTTAAAAATTAAAACAAAATTTAAGCAAAAAAGTTGTAAAATACTTAGCATGTTTTATATTTGTTATTTACAGTTAACTATCAAATTATATAGCATATTAAGATTCATAAATAATTTCTAGTGACAAAAAAATGTATTTGTAGGGAAATTAAAATTGTTAAGAAACTGAAAGAAAAAGTAAAATGCTCCTATTCTTGTAAACCTCACAACATTTGGCACAATACCTGGCACATGGTAAGCATCGATCATAATTTCATAATGGGTCCTCTGATAACAGCTTGAAACAGAAAAGTCCACAGATCAAACCTGCACCTCTATAATGTAGGCTAAGATTGAACAATTCATACATCCAAATGTGCATGTGTATTTGTCAGTAATATATTTGAAGGCAAGAGACGATGGAAATATGGAAAAACTGAGTTTACTTGGCCCAATACAGCAGGAAAAAGCACAGGATTGAAGGCAGAGAGGGATTTTACTGAAATCAACAGAAGATTGTGTGCACAGCTTCCATTGCCTCACTCACTAGACAGTGTTGACTTTCCAAATAAGGTCTATTGGGTGATCTGATAAAGTTAGAACATACATATGTTCAGGTATTTAGATACAGAAAGTCTGTAACACATTAAAAGTCTGAGATAGTTTATTTTAATACTAAGAGGTTTTAGTCTTTGAAGTATTATTATTTTGATACATAACTATTTTTGAAAGTCTATAAAATTCCCTGAATAACATCCCATTAGACTTACAAGTAGGGAATAACATTTTAAACTAAAACTCATGCTTAAAGAAGGGAAAGAGAGGGAGGAAGGAAGGGGAGGGAGGCAAACTGAAAAATGAATAATTAAAGGAAGACATGAATAGAAGTTTTCCAAAACTAAATAATCAGGTGACATAATCAGTGCTAAGTGGTCTTTCTCTTTCTGAAGAATAGAAATTGCCACTTCAAAGATTATAGATTACAACATACAGATTTTTAATTCAGTTTTTATGACAAGTATTTCCTCAAATAAAAGAAAAAATTTTCCACTATTATAAAGCCTTAGTGATCTTCTGGAATGTAAACTTGGTCAAAGGATAAGAACCAAAATTTTTGGAGAATGTTAGAAAGTAACTTTTGCTTTAACTATTTTATGTATGTTAGTTTAAGTTTGTACATATTTCTCTGCCTCTCAATAAATTTATTAGTAATATGTGATATCTTTAAAAAGTGTTAATCATACAAGATTTAAAAAACAAAGTTTGACAAACAAAACTACCATTGGTTATAATCCTTGATCTATTTTTAGGTAAGTAGGCTTATAATAATACATCTTTTATCAACTAACATTGTACAAAATATCACTGTCCTTCTAAAATATGGCTTTAATCAATTTGTCTAATCACAAACATATATTATACACACGAAGACAGCCGAAACAGCAAGCCCTAGAGGTACTTGAAGTTTGTCACAGTGATGACAAGCAAATACCAATAGTCCGGCCCAGCAGACTAGGCAGGTAGCTATTTAAGGACACATCACACCCAAGTTCGAGGCAGAAAACATCTTCTTGAAGGAAGTGAGGGCTCAACATACTCAAATAATGAGATAGACACAGGCTAATGAAGGAGGAGATGAAATTCCTCTAGATACTCATGAGAGACAGAGAGAAATATCTTTCAGGAACAGGGTTAGTAGAAGATAAGGCTAGGGAGGAGGACCAGGCCCCTATCAGTGTCTTACATGACCCAGTGTTAGGCCTTAGCATAAAAAATAGAAAGTACATGTTTTAAGCAAGAAATTGACAGAATCCGAGTTGCATTTTGGGGTGCTTTTCTTGGTGGCAATATGAAAAACGGTTTGGAGGAAACTAAGACCAGAGACAGGAAAACCAGCTGGGAAACTGTTGGAGTCATTCAGACCAGCAATCTCCAGACGTATTGGATCACACAACTCTATGAGTAAAAGAAAAAGAATTGACACAACTTATAAATAACATGTACTGCTGTATTCATGGGTGCTTTTGTAAAAAATGAAAATGAAAAGAATAATAAAAGTTTACTTATGAAATCAAAAGTCTATAATATGAAATGTCTGTTTCATATTATATAAAACAAACATAATAGGTTTTATTAATGGTATAGTTTTAGTAAAGGTGAATATAAAGCTTTATTTCAGATAGTCTGATAACTGCTTTTGGGGGTTCAATTCTTATTAGATCTGATCGTTTCTTATAACGTGGCTGACAAAACGTTACAAAGAATAACCATCAACTTTGCTATTTTCTTGTGGGTCACTGCTGCTTGCATTTTCACTGTATTCAATGTACAGTTCCTTTGCAAACATATTCACCTGTCCATCATGAAGATTAGTAATAAATAATACAATGTGTAAAACACTTACCTGGTTTACGTAACCTGCATTATACTGAAAGATGCTAACTACACAAGGGCAACAAACCAACTCCTAGTGCAGCTCAAATCAACCTCTCTTCCCACAGCCCAACTCCAACACCACACATGGTCTCTCTGACCCACAAACTGAGTAACATTCTAGTGCCTACCTATGTTTTATTAGTGAAGCATAATTTGATTGTAAAATTACATATTAATACAAGTTCTAGTGCTTTCTTTCTCATGCCGGCAAGTCATTTTATATGTCTCCTTTCTCTGAAAATTCAACTGATCTAGAAGACAAATGACAATGGCCTCAAGTGGCTAAGGCAAAAGATGCAGATTTTTCCATATTAATTTTTCATTCATAAATTTTTGGAATAATTTTAACTTTACAAAGAATTGATCAAAAAGTACAAACATACTCCTTTCATCTCCTCCCCAGCACACACATACAGTTGTCTCTATTATACACAATTTCTATCAGTGTGGTAATTTTGTTACAACTAATGACCCAATACTGATACATTATTATTGACTAAAGCTCACAGTTTACATTAGGGTTCATGCTTTTTATTGGTTTTGAAAAAATGTATAAAGTGCCCCTCATTACTATATCATACGTCATGGTTTTACCGCCCTAAAAATCCCATGATCTATTTATTTGTTCCTCCTTCCCCATCTCAAATCACTAGCAATTCATCTTTTTGCTGTCTCCATAGTTTACGTCATATAGTTGGAATAATATAGTTATGTAGCCTTTTCAGTTAGGCTTCTTTCACTGAGTAATATGCATTTAAGGTTCCTCCATGTCTGTTCATGGCTTGATAGTTCATTTACTTTTATCATGAATATTTCATTGTATGAGTATACCACAGTTTGTGTATCCATTTACCTATTGAAGGACATCCTGTTTGCTTCCAAGTTTTGGCAATTATGAATAAAGCTGCCATAAACATCTGTCTGCAGGTTTCTGTGTGGACTTAAGTTTTCAGTTCATTCGGCTAACTACTAAGGAGCATGACTGCTGGATCACATAGTAAGAACATATTTAGTTTTGTAAGAAACTACCAAACTGTCTTCCCAAGTGGCTGTACCATTCTCATCAGCAATGAATGAGAGTTCCTGTTGCTCTACATTCTCTCCAGCATTTGGTGTTGTCCATGTCTTACATTTTAGCCATTTTAATAGGTGGTTACATATTTTTTATCCAGACAATTTCCTAAATGTTTTATTGGTTTTAAATGAAAGGTTTCCTTTGAATCTCTTACTGTTAGCAGTCTTGTTTACAAAAAATAAAAGGAAGAAAAAGGGGGGGAGGGTGGGAAACTCCAAAGAAACTCTTTTGAAATTTGTGCTGCCATTTCTTCTCTAACAGTGACTTCCCAAGGAATATACAGTGACTATCGGTGTACCACAAAACTAAGTTTGATACCTAGTTCTGTCACGTATAATCTATATAACTATAAGCATGATTTTTCTTTAATTAATATATGAATAATTTTCTACTAACTAAGCCATTCTTGAACTCCTGCAATAATCCCACTTAGTAACAGTAATTTAATTTAGGATTTTACAACCATACTCATAAGAGAGGATGGCTTCTTTTTCATTTTGTGTAATTTCATTGTTAAATGTTAGTAGAAATGTATCCACAACCATACTCATAAGAGAGGATGGCTTCTTTTTCATTTTGTGCAATTTCATTGTAAAATGTTAGTAGAAATGTATCCACTATGTGAAATAAACTCAAGCTTCCTGGCTTCTTTTATGCTCTGTAAAGCTATAAAGAGTGTGTAATGCCTTCCTTAGAAGACTTAATAAATTTGTTTCTATGAATGACCCCAGAGCCTTTGGAGGGTAGACTTTCTTCATAATTTTCATTCTATCATTGTTAGATCCAACAGCTCTAATTCTTAATTCAATTTATTTATTTTTCTTTTCTTTCGAGACCGGGTCCCACTCTGTTGCCCAGGCTGTGGTACAGTGGCACCATCACAGCTAATTGTAGCCTCTACCTCTCAAGCTCAAGCCATCCTCCCACCCCAACTTCCTGAGAAGCGGGATCTACAGGCATGTGCTGCCACACTCGGCTAATTTTTCTATTTTTTTTGTAGAAACAGAAACAGTGTCTCACTAGTTGCCTAGGCTGGTCTCAAATTCCTGGGCTCAGGCTATCCTCTTGCCTTAGCCTCCCAAAGTGCTGGGATTATGGCGTGAGCCACCATGGCCGGCCTATATTTTTTCCAGAAACTCATCCATTTCATCTGCAATTTCTAACCCATTACCACAAGTTATGTCTAACTCTGGAAAGCCATTACAACATTATTGTTCTCCTTTTCATTAAATTTTCAAGAAGTCTATTTTGCCCTTCTCCTAAAAAATGGCTACATAGGGCCAGGCGTGGTGGCTCATGCCTGTAATCCCACATTTTGGGAGGCCAAGGTGGGTGGATCACCTGAGGTCAGGAGTTCAAGACCAGCCTAACCAACATGGTGAAGCCCCATCTCTACTAAAAATTTAAAAAAGAAAAGAAAAGAAAAATTAGCCAGGTGCGGCAGTGGGTGCCTGTAATTCCAACTATTCAGGAGGCTGAGGCAGGAGAATCGCTTGAACCCGAGAGGCAGAGGCTGCAGTGAGCCAAGATCGTGCCACTGCATGAGCGACAGAGTCAGACTTCGTTTCAAAAAACAACAAAAAAAAGCTACATAGTTTTCAATTCTACATTTGTCAAATCATTAATTACTACTTACGTATGCATTATTTACATCCTCTCCATATATTTGTTTTGTTGTTTTAATATCAGGAGTTGAATTTCTTATTCATGTTCTCATTTTTCACTTTAATAATGTAAATACAGTGCAGATACTTATTTGCATCTGAGTATAGTCTATTAATAGTACTAGTATTGTTTTTACTGTTTATACTTGTTTTGTTTTGATTTCTCCTTTGCATTTAGGATAATTTAATTATTCTCCTATTAGTTTCTCCTCTAAGCATTTAGGATAATTTGATTATTACTTCCAAGTCGTTTATTTTTGTTTGAGCTTTATTTTATTTTATTTTATTTTGTGACAGTCTCGCTGTGTCCCAGGCTGGAGTGCACTGGCAGGATCTCGGCTCACTGCAACCTCCGCCTCCCAGGTTCAAGCAATTCTTGTGCCTCATCCTCCTGAGTAGTTGGGACTTCAGGCATGCACCACCACGCCCGGCTAATTTTTGTACTTTTAATAGAGCTGGGGTTTCACCATGTTCAACAGGCTGGTCTTCAACTCCTGATCTCAAGTGATCTGCACACCTCAGCCTCCCAAAATGCTGGGATTACGGCCATGATCCACCGTGCCTGGCCTCGGCTTTACTTTAAATAATATCTTTGGGTCAAAGAATGTCTCTGTACAATTCATATTTGTGTAAATGGACTAGATTTTCCTTCGGGCCCAATCTGTAATTAGTTTTACAACCTTCCTTAATAAGCACATTTTACCTCAGTTTGATGCTTTATGGTCTTTTGACTTGGTCAATGATTTTTAATACTATGTCTTTGCTGGATTATACAATAGCTTAGGGATTTACTGCTATGTCTAGGCCCTCATGGTAAGGTTTACAGTTTTTGAGTCTGGTTCTAATACTTTTTCTGTCTCCTCTTGTTTTCATCATCAGTGCTTACTGCTAGTCCAACACATTCGTAGCAGTCTATCTTTCACCATTCTAAATCACCATTTCTACCATCTGCCTTTGGTTTTGAAACCAAATAGCTACATGTTAGGATTAAATGTTAAATAAAAATGGATAAGGCATGAACAAAAATCTGTTAGTGTCTTTTAAGAAACATGTTTGAATTTTATGGTACTTCCTTTAGCTAGTCTGACATTATTTCCTTACTTCTTTGTTTTTAGTTTAGCTTTCCAAGGAAGAGTGTAAGTTTAACTAGATTTTTTAAGCATTTAAGCCCATTAAAAAAAATACAACACTATTACTTTTTTAAAAACTTTAAAATTTTAAGTAAATAAAAGTCCACAGTGTTTTATACTCTTTCATATATCACTGTATTTGAAAGAAACTATCACTAAGTGAAGTTGTTTCAACCAGAAATAGCTGGTTTGTTGCCCCACTCACATATTCTTAAAAAGTAAGAACAATGTTTCTTTTTATAGCCAAACAATGTGGTACTTTCTACAGCATTCACTAAATACTCTCAGAGTACATTGGAGAGCTGCACTAGAGCAACACTTGGAATTCATTAATCACCAGACTGTCATCCTCAAAAAAATGTCAATATATGAAGTAGCGGAACTATTCCCATTCTTGACTACAGTAGTGTTTTGTTGACTTAGAGGATAAATTCTATCATTTAAATTAGGAATGAATAAGATTTATATTTGAATTTTAATTAAAGAACCTTCAGCAATCTGTTCTCGCCCTTCAATAGAAATCACAGAGTTGAAAGATATGTGCAGTTTATATATTTTAATATTCTGGTAGGTATGCTTGATAGCATCCATAAAAGCCATTTTTAAAATGTCCAACTACAAAGGAAATAAATATTCATTATTAAGTATCAAACATAATGAACTCTTATTCCTACATGTAACAAAATTTCCCTAGCCAGCAAAATCCCTGTTTTTGAGGATATCCTGGGAATTGCTATTAATCATCCATAAAATCAGGATAGTAACACAAAAAATATTTTGGGGGTCTAAAATTTTGTATGATTCATTGCCTAAGTTAAATGACAAACAGCTCAAAATTACAGAATTGGTCTTTCAAGAACAAATAGCCAAGTCTCAGGGTATTAAGGACAATCCAAAGACAACAATGACAAGAAAATATTTAACCTCTAAAGAACTGACTTTATAAAAATTATTTTTAAAGTATCTAAATAAGCTGTTGAATTAAAGTGACTATTAATAGTCATTTCCATTAAACACACTATAAAATAATTTCTTTTGAAACACCTGGAGTCAGCATCTTTTAATAATTTGAGTTGCCGTGATCATGATATATAATTTCTCAAAGACAAGTACTATAGGCATTTAAGCTCAAAATTTTATGCAAGATATTCACATGACATTAACATCATATAATAGAACTAGAATTTTATATATGAAGAGCCACACACACAATTCTAGTAATTATTTAAACTGTTTGGTAACAGTTTTAACAAAAAAAGCCCTCTTTTAAATAAATGCCCAAAAAGTTCTTTAAAAAATCATCTATCTTATTTTACTGTGAGATGTTTAGAAAATTTTACTTTAGAAAAAATAAAACAAAGATCAGATATATTGGCATATGTATGAGAGAAAAAGGATTTAACACGAAAAATCATCCACTTCTGTAGCTCTCAACCCAAATAAATACCATCTTATAATCATATGATATTTTCATTACCTATAATTCTAGTATAAAGAAACATCTTTTGATTCTTGACTATAGACGATTTTCCTTTCTGGTATTTGGAATATATTTAAGAATCTTTTTTTTTTCTAAAAGAAGAGATTTGAAAATTAGATTTGGGGTTGGAGACGTATGTTCTAGAAATACAAATCTGTCTCATATACAGATTTTATATTTATTGGAAAATTTATTTTTAAAATTTTTATTGTAAAAATTGAAGTTATTATAAAATAATCCAAAAGTAATTATATAAGCACATGCCATATAAAAACTAAATGAATGACATAGCAATGAAATTTAATATAATGTAGATATGAAAATGTTGATTGTTATAGCAATATAGAAGTATTAATAATTGTCATAAAATCATAGGATCCAAATTTTTAAAACAAAGGAAATACCCTAAAATCAAAAGAGTTGATTCTTTTGGTATGGTAACATTGAAGTTAATTGTTATATATGTCATGAACATATTTTAATAATTTATAATTCTCTAAATCACTAAAGCTCAAAATTCTTAATATTGAATTTTATTCAAGTTCTCTAAAGGGAATTCAGAGATCAGAGATATGGTTCACAGTGGAAGCTTTAAAAAAAACTATCCAAAACAAAAGTTATTTGAAAAGAAGTATAAAGAAAAATAACAAAATATATGAAAAGCATGTTGAAATATACGAAAATAAATACATGAAGCATGCTTCAAGCATTAATTTGTCAGAACATTCTTATTGACTTTGAACAGAAATTGCTTAACTTCAAGTGACATATTACTCAACTGAGAAATAAACAAAACCTAGAGTTAGTCAAATAAGAAAATGGTGGCCAAAACTTGCATAATAGATTTAATCCACTTGAAAGAAAACCCCAGGGACAACAGTAGAACATTTCTGATACGGAAGTATTGAACTAGTGATGCAATTCATTGCATAAAGAACAAGATAAGCGAAATAACAGTCATTGACAACTGGGAGTTCAAAAGAAGAGTCAGATCTGAATCTGAAGAAGTTTAAGAAACACCTTAAAACTATTTATTTTGTTTACATGTTTCTTCTTATGATTGCACAGGATATGATGAGAACAGGAAAAATTTAAAATCTTTCAGTATCATTAAATATTAAACTAAGCAATAACGCATTGTGTTTGGAATTGTTGTAGATCTCAATTGTGATAGTGGCATTATGACTGCATGTGTTTATCAAAACTGGCAGAACTATAGGTAATTTTACCATATGCAAATTATGCATTAATTAAAAATTGTACAGCACTGTATCAGTTTAATTGGTCGCGATTTTCTTTCAGTGAATTATACATAATGGTGAATCTAAGATTTGATGTCATCCTAGATTGAATGGAATACCATGTATCTAAACATTGACTCTAGTTAAAGAGCTAGAATTCCATCATCTGTGACCAGCATTCTATATTGGGTTCCAGTTTCTCAATTTCTTTGCTCTAAGATTACTTATTTTAAAATGGCATTCTGACTTCCAGAAAAGTTGAAGTTACATTTTTCAAACCCCTATCTGAAAGACATTTAATGACAGAATCAACAAGACATAACTGAAAAAATGGAACACCCAAAAAAGTTTATCCAGGTTTTTGTCATCAAGACTAGAAATACATAAAGAACCTGAGCAACAGTCTGCAAAAGTTCATCAAAAAAGAAAAAAAAAAGCTTTTATATTATCCAAATTGAATGCTAGAAGTATCTACACTTGCAACTATCAACCTAAATTCATAATCCTCTGTGGTAGAATTTTTGCTGAGGTTCAACAGTTCACATACATTGAGATGTCAAGACCTGTTTCCTTTCATTCTAAAACTAAAATACCTGCAGCATGGTCTTGATTTCTCATGAAAGTCTTCTTGATTAGATTCCAATTTGTAGTAACCATGACAACCCATTTCAAACTAAGGCTCCAAAAAAACAAACAAACAAAAAACACATTTTTTTCTGACATCACAATTAGTTGAAGATATTTTAAGACTTTTACTATTTTCACCAACATCTAGAAACACAAATAAAAGAACAAAACCATTTTAATTTCTGACACTGTATTATGTACGAAACTAGGTCAGCCAGTCAAGAACACTTGAATGTTGGCTTTACACACAAAATTAAAATCATGATGTACATAGGATTTTTTAATACTACTATTCTACGATGACATTTTAATTGATTCATTTTACTAAAATGAATCAACTGGCCTACCATGTGCTAGGTACATAGGGAAGTAAATAAGGCATGCATTGTCCCTGTCCTCCTAAGATTTTTATGAACTACTTAGTTCCTGTCTTTTATCAGTTTATATTCTAGAAACATTAAATTTCTAGAAAAAAATCCACATAAAAAGGTAAGCAAATAGCATTTTTGTGGCACTATAGAGGCAACAACAGACTAATGGTTAAGTGAATGTGAATGGTTTCACACTGTTCCTCCCACGACCTTCCAAACCTCCTATAACTCTGGCAAGAGTTCACCCTTCCCTGCCCAGATTTCTCCAGATATAAAACAAGTATCTTAGCACCCATCTCTGAGTTGTCATAAAAATAAAATATAAGCTAAGCCCTTGGCACAATGCCTAGCATATATTAGAGTAAGCATTTGATAACTGTGAGTTGATCCGTGTATTAAAAATTATAACCCAGATTTATTTTAGTTTTAAAAAGACTGTAAAAAAAGTCATTGTTTAAATAAGCATTATGCAGTTGCACCCTATTGTATACTAAAATAGAAATACTTTAGTTTTGTACTTTCTCCATAAGTATGGCATAACCAAATTCATTTATGCACACTCAAATAAATTAGGTCTTGATTATTCACCTCAAATATTTTACCATTTATTCTTTTAAATAACAACTTTTTTCAGTACATATAAGACCAAAAATTAAATTTCTGAATTAAACAAAAAAAAAAAATAACTGATTTCTAAGCAACGTTTCTAAAATTAGATTTTAGAAAGTGACACACACTTCTAATTCTCACAGGCCTATCATCAAATGGATGGACATATGCGAAAATATTGAATAAACACATCTTCACTATATTCAGATACCACTTTAAGTCAAGTTTTTTAAACCACAACAGAACAATATGCTAATGTGAATCTACATTGTCGTATGAAATTTTGGTTTAATAAACAAAGATCTCTTAGTAATGCACTTATTGTAACCACTACATGAACAACCATGTACCCGTTGAAAGACCTCACGGGGTAACCAATGGTACAAAATGTATAACGTCAAACTGGGCATTCAAGAAGCTTCTCAGGAGAGATTTTTTATCTTGAGTCATGGTTGCTTTTTTAGCTAAACAGATAGAAACAGCATTATTTTCATTATGTAACCAGCTACCGTTATCCAAATGGAACATCAGGGGTGTTGGTTATTTCTCCATCTGACTGCTGAGTTGGTGGCCCTTTCAAGCATCAACGAGTAGTAAAAACTCATAAGCTAATTATTAAATGAAAGCAACTCCATGTCTCTTAAAATAAGAAATGAACAACAAAGTAGCAAAATAAATACAAGGCTTCCAATTTCAACTCCAATGTTTACTCTCCAACATCACAACTGAACTTATTGGGCTGCTGGAACACCTCAAGGAATTTATAAGAAAACTGTTTTCAGTCAAGCTGAAAATTTCAGCAAAATCTTTTCTATATGATCACATGATTATTTTGAGCTATTTGATGGAAATGCGTAAGAGGAAAATGACTGGGAAATAAACTTTTAAGGTCTTACCAACATGTGCTTTCAGAGCTATGCAAAATGGGTTTTAATCTACATTTTATAAGCTAGGGGACAGAGGCTGTGAGAATTAAGTAACTTTCTCAAGGTTACCCAATAAGAAAATGGCACATCCTTGATTCAGACCCATGTCTGTGTAACAAGGTCAGAACAGGCACAAGGAATGATACTTTTATAAAGTTTTGGAAAAGTAATCTCTAAAGAAAATCCTTCATATAGTATACACTAAAATAATATATAATTTAAATAGATGAATCAGAGTAGTAAGGTAGCGAGAATGAATTACTTTATAGAAGCTGCTTCATTTCTCATTGTCTCTTTGGTTCCCCTCTACCCTTCCCCATCTGATAGATTGGGACAAAGATAGTAGTATCTCTCACACACAGTCATTATAAGGATAAAATGCTATAATATTAATATATTCAACATACCTAACGTTAGACCTAGCATCTAATAAGGTCTTAATAAACAACTGATTTTTGTATTATTACTCTTTTTCTTATATATAAAATTAAAGAGTCTTTACTTTCTTCTGGGTGATCAATTAAGCAATCTCTGAGGAAGACATTGGGTGTGTCTTATCTCTCATCCTGATGGAGTTTGATACATAGATGTTTAATAAATAGTGATTGAATAAATAAATCAACTAAAATTTTCCATATATGTTTATCTCAATGTATGTATACTGATGGAGAGTAAAACAGTAAGGTATTCCTTCTGCTAATCTTTCTTTTTTCCCACAATAATTCATTGATTCAAAAGTTTCTGAGGACACAATATCTCTATAGGAAGTCCTACTTGGTTAAAGAGAAAGCGGGGAAAAAGACAGAATTTGCATACATTATATAAAGAAAAACAGGAAAACATGTACATACAAAATACCTCAATTTAGTCTTTTCTCCATTAAAAGTAAACTATACCTCAACTTTAGAAAAATGTATAAATTCTCACTATCCTCTAAACCTTCCTCCACCCTCCAACAAGTTCTCTTAATTACCTGTCATCTAATTATATGCAACAAAGGAGGAGCCAAAAAGTAACTATATTTGACATAAGTGTCTCAGCATTTTAGCCTCTTTCTCTTATCTATTCTTCAATTTGATAAGGTAACTTACTGTGTTGACCTGTTGAGCACCTACAAGCTAATGAGCTAATTTGGAGAAGGGCAGACACTGAAATCACTAGTTTCTACTGTGAGCTGGTGAACTTGATTTGATCTCCATAGCAAGAAAGTGAGATTGCATCAGAAATGCATACTTTCCAGGCCAGACACAGTGGCTCATGCCTGTAATCCCAGCATTCTGGGAGGCTGAGGTGGGCAGATCACTTGAGGTCAGGAGTTTGAGACCAGCCTGGCCAATGTGGTGAAACTCACGTCTACTAAAAGTATAAAAATTAGCTGGGTGTGGTGGTGCACACCTGGAATCCCACCTCCTTGGGTGGCTAAGGCATGAGAATACCTTGAACCCAGGAGGCGGAGGTTGCAGTGAGCCAAGATCATGCTACTGCACTCCAGCCTGGGGCACAGAGTGATGCCCTGTCTCAAAAAAAAAAAAAAAGATTCACAGAAATGCATACTTTCCAAATGTTTAAGGCAAGAGAGCACAGTGATGAAGAACACAGGCTTTGAAATCAGACAGATCTGACATGAAAACCTGACTCCATCTCTTACTTAATCTCAGTTAAGAAAACTGTATAAGCCTAGTTTCCTCCGGTATAAAAAGGGATAAAACATGAACCGTATGGGGTTGTTGCAGGAGGATATAAAAGTGCTATCCCAGTACTTGGTATTAGGAATATCAATAAATCATTAGGATTATGATCTATTTTTAAACAATTTTCAAAGTATTACCATTATCCTAATTGGTTAAAGATCCATGGGAATTGTTCCTCCCCAAACCATACTATTCATTCTAACACAGCCTCAAGGCACTCACCCAGATTCCTCTACCTGACACGTACAAGAGAAAGGGAAGGGGTTAGAAAAAAGAGACAACTATTTGAAAGACTCAAATTCCTCCACTGTAACCTTCTTTGCAAAAAGTAAAATTTCTTAGACCATTAAAATCCTAATCATGGAAAAAACAATTTTTGAAAACCCAGTAGGGACAAAACAATGTGAGCAAGTGCTAATGTAGATATAAAGAGAAATCTTGCCTAAGAAGTTTATAATTTTGTGTAAAAGCAAACTTGTATATAAAAACATAGAAAACAGAAGGTAATATATACTCTGATAGAGTTAAAAGTATTATGAAAGAAAAAGGGAAGAAATGCATTTGGTTTGAGGATCTGTGAAAGCTTCAAGGACAAGGCGGAATTTAGAAGTGGGTCTTGAAAAATGTGTGGATTCCTCTGGGAAGTGAATTGAGACAGTAGAATTCCACACTGAAGAAACAGCAGACAAAGGCAAGGAAGTGTGTAACTCCCCAGTCTTCAGAAGCTACAGTGGGCCCTCCAAGTCTGAAAAGAATATGGATGAAAAAACAGCGTGAGAGATAAGACCGCAAAGGAAAGTTAGAACCAGACACCCTGCATTCTCAATGCCTTCTACAGAATCTGGCCTTTACTGTACAGACAGCAAAGACTTTTGGGAAGAGAAGGAAAGCTTGACAGGAATTGATACGTAGCTTGGAAATAACACTGTAGTGTATTAAGTTTTTAAAAGCTGAGGGCAAGAAGAGGTTATCAAAACAGCCGAGGACTAAATTAGAAATTTTATTTTAAAGGATTTTATATTGTAAGAATCCACAGAATTTAGCAATTTATAATCCTTACAATATAAAAATACATATCTTTCATTCAGGATAAAAGTCAGTGGTTGGCTGTGTGGGACTAAGACAAGAGGAGCTTATTGACATGTGTGACCAATAGTCAAAAGAACCCCAAGAGTTGCGAAGTAGAGGTTCAATATTAGTTATGGGGGGTTATCTACACTCTACTAAACAGGTATCATCTGGTGGATGAAACACAACAGCCAAGATCTCAAGGCACTTTGTGCTATGTGTAGAAGTCAGGATGGAATCTAGCCAAGGTTCCCAGTGGATCTCTCTGATTCATAGCAGGCTTACAGCTGGTTATGGAGGCCAGAGAACTTAGGATCCAGGCCCCAAGAGGAAAAGGTCAGGAAAAGGTTAGCAAAAGCTAGCCAGGGAGTCAGAACCCAGCTATATGAACTGAAGTTAAGTCAGGACGCCAGCGAGGTATACACAAACATCCATAGGCTCAGGGGGGAACACTGTAGAATCTGGAACATGAATGATGAGAACTCACTAAGCAACAGCATTGCACGTAGCAAGAATAACTCACAGCCACAGCCACTGGTGGAAGAGGCTTTGTCGGGATTAACCAACCAACTTTTGAACCCGCAGCTGAAAGCCTTCAAGGCTGAGAAAGACTGAATAGAACCCAAACTAAAATTAGGATGTATAAATGCAAACTTGTAACATAAAAGTTTTCCTGAACTTCTAACCTAAATTCCCTTATCTGAGTGTAATGGTATATATTTAAAAAAATTTAAAAAAAAAAAGAAAGACAACAATGGAGATAAAAATACTGTTTATCTAAAAATAAGACAAATATTAAACAAAACAAAGAATCTCTTCAGTCAACCACAACATCTGAAGAACTTGCACAGTTTCACCTGTGGCCTCACCTGCCCTGCCAAGCCTGTACGTTCTCCTCACGCTAGGTTACTCCTCAATCTCCAATAGTTATGCATCATTTAGATAGCTCTTCGTTGTCTGGCTTGGTAACTCCCATTATATCCTTCACCATCACTGTAAGACCCCAGTGGCCTTAGGCAGAACTAATCACTGAATGAGTTCCTACAGTATATTCTACATACTTCTCCTGGTAGGATCTACCTATTCTTCAAGATTAGCACAACAGTTCCCTCTTCTAGGAAGGGAAGCTAACTTGCGGCTTCCATAGCCATGCTTGTTTTTCCTTAAACTGGTCTTGTCATAGGTAATATCATATCACTAGGCTATTTTTCCCTCCCAATTATAAACTGCTCATGAGCCACATTTAAATGCTGATCATCCTTTTAAGTCCACTTAACCCAGTTTCTGGCATAAAGCAATTTATCAATAAATTACATCATTTAATTTTTCCAGTTTCTTAAACACAAATAAGGCTTTGTGTATTTACTTTTTCATATTAATCTTTACCAAATGAAGACAGCAATCCTTATTCCACTGGCATATTCTAATTATGACAGATTTTTGTTTAAAACTAGCGATGTAGGAGAGAAGTGTTTTATTTTGGGCAATATAACAGCAGAGCTCGAATAACTTAATCCTACATATATCCTTAACACAAATTCTTAGTTTTCAATGATAGCACACCTTCGAGTGTCTGCCCACTTAAAAGGTGCCAACTGTGAACAAGACTAAAAGTGTTTATCTTCACCTTCCCATAACAAGAATCCTTATGTACTTCTGGCCATCACCAAATATATAGAGCCCATCAAAACCTGCAACACCCATTACTTTCTAGACCTTTCCTTCTATTTGCCTAGGCACCATCACTTTTTCTAATACTCATATTGTACACTACTTCAGCTCTCACTTATTAAGAAGCACTCTGAGAGCACTAATAGCTACTACGTATCTATACCCTTTGCTTATAATACAGATTATTCCTATTACAGCCCATATTACAAAAGAGGATACAAAGACTTAGGCATATAAAAAACTTAATCCAAATTGCAATGCTATAAAGGGGTAAAATGGGATTTTATTTTATATTACTCCAAAGCCTATGTTCTCTCTACTACACCAGTGGTTCTCAACCTTTCCCATGGTCAGAACCATCTAGGGTGCTTATAGAGATGGCTGGAATCCACCCTCAGATTTTCTAATTAAATACATTCAGAGTGAGTCTGATAATCTGTTTTTGTTTTTGTTGTTGTTGTTGTTGTTTAGACTCTGTCTCACTCTGCTGCCCAGGCTGGAGTGCAGTGGCACGATCATGGCTCACTGCAACCTCCGCCTCCCAGGTTCAAGCTATTCTCCTGCCTCAGCCTCCCTAGTAGCTGGGACTACAGGCGTGCACCACCATACCCAACTAATTTTTGTATTTTGAGTAGAGATGGGGTTTCACTATGCTGGTCAGGCTGGTCTCGAACTCCAGACCTCAAGGGATCTGCCAACTTTGCCCACCTAAAGTGCTGAGATTACAGGGGTAAGCTACTGCACCCGGCCTGAGAATCTGTTTCTATCACGTTTCCAGTTGATACTGATGCTACGGATCATGGACCACACTTTAAGAACCATGTCACAATGCCATAATATGATTTAATTACATTTTGTTACATTATGATACCATAAGTTACTTAGTTGAAGACATCTGGTTAATACAGTAGCCCTCAAGACAACTTGTTCCTAACAGAAGGAACTCATGAAGAAATACCTTCCCAATGATAAAATATGTCCTATAACAGGGAGATAAGACATCAGGGGAAGACAATAGTGCTAGGGAGAACTTCCTGAATGGGAAAATGCAATACAAATATAAATGGAAATTGTATGCAACCTAATCAATTCACATTCCCAATTCTACATGCCACTTGGAAAAACAATGCCTGAAAAGAGACAAGAGAATTTTGCAAAAGAATAGTAACCATATGACTTACCCTACCAGAGCATTAAAACATACTATAAACACACCTCAAGTAAAACACTGATAGAAATGCAGAAAAATCAATGGAGCAGAATGGAAAGCCTGATACCAAACACATGAATAAAAGTAGATTTCAAGGCCAGGCGTAGTTGCTCACACCTGTACTCCTAGCACTTTGGGAGGCTGAGGTGGGAGGGTTGCCTGAGCTCAGGAGTTCAAGACCAGCCTAGGCAACATGGTTAAGACCCTATCTCTACTAAAAATACAAAAATTAGCCAGGCATGGTGGCGCACACCTGTAGCTCTAGCTACTCAGGAGGCTGAGGCATGAGAATTGCTTGACACAAGAGGCGAGGGGTGCAGTGAACTGAGATTGTACCACTGCACTCCAACCTGGGCGACAGAGCAAGACTCTCTCAAAAAAAAAAAAAACAGATATCAAATATTATAAAGGTGTTATTTGAGTCAGTAGGAAAAGATTCATTGTCCAGCAGGTAATGTCAAAACAATTACTTTTTAATTTAGATGCTATCTCATAACAAAAAAGAATATATACTTCTTAATTGCTGCCAAATATATATGTATATTGTATATATATATACAATATACAAATGTTAATATATATATACATACATGTATATATATATACAATATACATATATACATACATGTATATATATACACAATATACATATATACATACATGTATATACACATTTTTTTTTCTTTTTTTCGAGATAGGATATATATACACAATATACATATATACATACATGTATATACACATTTTTTTTTCTTTTTTTCGAGATAGGGTCTTGCTCTGTCACTCAGTGCAAAGAGTGGTGCAATCACAGTTCACTGCAGCCTTGACCTCCCACGCTCAAAGGATCCTCTCAACCTCAGCCTACTAAGTAGCTGAGACTACAGGTGCATGCCACCAAGTCTAGCTTTTTTTTTTTTTGCATTTTTGGTAGAGACAGTGTTTCGTCATGTTATCCAGACTGATCTCGAACTCATGGCCTCAAGGGATCCTCCTGCCTCAGCCTCTCAAAGTGCTGGGATTACAGGTGTCGGCCACTGTGCCTGGCCTGTTTCTGTCAAATATTTAATCTATCATAAACTTAAAGTAATATTTTAAAGACTTACAAAGTGTAAGCATTTCCTTCCAAGAAAAGGGAAAATATACAGAATTGTCTCTAAAATAATAATGAAACTAAAATGCTAAAAATGTTTCCATAAACCAAGTTGCATAGTAAAGGATAAAACTAGCGAAATATTTAGAACACAGGTCTTAAAGCATCAATAGCTTTTACATACTAAGAGCTTTTACAAAGTCAGTAAGAGAAAAATGGATACACAAACATAAAAGAGATAAAGCATAGGAAGTGAATTTATAATGGAAAAATTAAAATTAAATATTTTAAGAGTTTCTCAAACGCTATGAATATTTTAAGAGTTTGTCAAATATCTAAAATATACAAACTTAAAATAATCTTCCATTTACTCTGATCATATTGGAAACCACCAAGGTTTGACAATGTAAAAAAAAAAGTTTTTTAATCAAACTGAGAAATGAGAAAATGCAATGAAAGCTCAGAGATGTCAGGAAATGTGCCAAAGTGTCAAACACAAAGTGAATTTGAGGTAGAGAAAGAAACAATTGTTCAGAAACTTGTGTTTCTACTGTTTATAATCTTGGGTCTAGGTTTTCACTGACTTTCATTTAAAATATGCCCTTAGCTTTAAAAGCTGGGAGATTTTTAAAATTTTTTGTTTAGTTATTTCCACAGGGTAAAAAAGAACATCTTGTTTTTTTGCCACTGTTTTGTTTTTTTGGTTTTTTGTTTGTTTGTTTGCTTTTAAGACAGAGTCTCACTCTGTTGCCCAGGCTAGAGTGCAATGGTGCCATCTTGGCTCACTTCAACCTCCGCCCTCTGGGTTCAAGCTATTCTCCTGCCTCAGCCTCCCAAGTAGCTGGAATTACAGGCACCTGCCACCATTCCTGGCTTTTTTTTTTTTGTCCTTTTTTTTTTCGAGACAGAGTCTCGCTCTGTCGCCCAGGCTGGAGTGCAGTGGCCGGATCTCAGCTCACTGCAAGCTCCGCCTCCGGGTTTACGCCATTCTCCTGCCTCAGCCTCCCCAGTAGCTGGGACTACAGGCGCCCGCCACCTCGCCCGGCTAGCTTTTTTGTATTTTTTAGTAGAGACGGGGTTTCATCGTGTTAGCCAGGATGGTCTCAATCTCCTGACCTCGAGATCCGCCCGTCTCGGCCTCCCAAAGTGCTGGGATTACAGGCTTGAGCCACCGCGCCAGGCCTTTTGTCCTTTTTTAAAAAGAATTTTTAGTAGAGATTGGGTTCGCCATGTTGGCCAGGCTGGCCTTGAACTCCTGACCTCAGGTGATCTGCCCACCTTGACCTCCCAAAGTGCTGGGATTACAGGTGTGGGCCACCGTGCCCAGCCCACTGGATTTTTTAACTTCATAAACTCTAAAATGTTAATCTATTCAGAACAGTTTATTGGAGTGAGCAAAATGCTGTCATTTCCTTACCCCCACTTTTGTTTTTGAGACAATGTCTCACTCTGTTGCCCAGGCTAGTATGCAGTAGAAGAATCACATCTCACTTCAGCCTCTACCTCTCAGGCTAAATTGATCCTGCCACCTCAGCCTCCTGAGTAGCTGGAACTACAAGAAAATGTCACCACACCTGACTAATTTTCTGTTTGTTATAGAGTTGGGGTTTTGCCATGTTGCCCAGGGTGGTCTTGAAATCCTAGGCTTAGGTGATCTGCCCACCTTGGCCTCCCAAAGTGATGGGATTACAGGCATGAGCCACCACGCCAGGCCTGCTGTTATTTTCATAAAATATACAAGTACTGTCAGGAAACAATAATACTTTACAAATCTTTAAAATTATCTAGTTCTCTGAAATAACAAAATAGTATTGTATTCACACTGTCCAGCTAGCTTCAGTAAGAATACCTGCATTTATCAGAAAACATCAAGTTCAAAATGTGAGCACACTTTAGTGGGCTACCCTCTTGCATGATCACACCCTCTTCCTCCACGATTCACCAATTTTCAGCAGTTTATGAGCAGTGGTTACCTGGTTAGGATTCCTTAAATAAGAAAAAGTGCAACTGTGTGCTTTATGATTAAAATAATAATATGATTAAAATAATATTATAAAATAATAATCTGTCTTGCTTCAGAAATGACATGGACAATTTTTTTTTTTTTTTTTTTTTTTGAGATGGAGTCTTGCTCTGTCGCCCAGACTGGAGTGCAGTGGCGTGATCTTGGCTCAATGCAACCTCCGCCTCCCAGGTTCAAGCGATTCTCCTGCCTCAGCCTCCTGAGTAGCCGGGATTACAGGCATGCACCACCACGCCCAGTTAATTTTTTTATTTTTAGTAGAGATGGGATTTCACCATGTTGGCCAGGATGGTCTCAATCTCCTGACCTCGTGATCCACTTGCCTCCCAAAGTGCTGGGATTACAGGTGTGAGCCACCGTGCCCAGCCATGGACAATTTTTAATTAGATGAGTATCCATGTTGAAATGAATGTGATCTGACATGAAGATGGCACCACAAAGCTCAAATAACTTTTGAGAAAGAACACCTTCACACAAATGCCATCCGACTCTCCACACCCAAGGGAATTTGTGCTATCAAGAGAACTAACCTTGTCAAAAACACAGAAAGAAAATGCATAACCTATTCAAGACACGTATTATCAACAATCTTACACATTGTTTATAATGTAAAGGTACTATTTCTAGTTTACAGATGTGGAGATGTGGAAATTATGTAATTACTGGGAGACAGCATAGTGAATGTTCCCAATCTGTGTACAAGAGATAAAACCCAAGCCATAGACATCATGGGAGGAACAAAATTAAAACTATCTTCTTACACAAGAGGACTGTCTTGCAGGCTCAGAGACAAAGCCTTTTCATTAGGAACCATTGCCAACAATAAAGTTTAGGGAAAGAACATATTTGGCTACTTGGTTATTTTATTTCCTACAGGAAAAGGGAATTACTATAATATACATATTGTGTGCTCACTATCTCTGCATCTTACCTTGTAGAACCTTTTCTAATGATTAAGGGCTGGAAAACCTGCTTACCAAGAATCACATTCCATGAATTCATGAATTACAAAACTACCTTATTTATATTTGGAAAACAATGATCCTAAACCAAGCATCAACTGCCAACTTACTGAATAGAAACTGAGAGTGGTGAGCTTAAACCAATCTTGTTAACTTTTCATATGGCTGATGTTCAAAAACATTAATAACTTAGTTACAGACATTTAATCACTAAATGAAAATCATGGTCCATGAGGTTTATCACTTTGTCAATATTTCATGGCTTTACATATAAATGCTTCCAATTAATACCCATGAGCCCGTGAAATAGACAAGTAATCCTCAATTTCAGATGGAAAACAAAAACACAGAGTCAAAGACATTTATTTGTCCAAAAATCTCATAACTGTTCAATTTCTGAGCCAAGATTCAACCACAGGTCTCCCTAAAATGACACACCAGTGTCCCTTGGACTACTTCCAGTGTGTCCTAATTGTCACTTCTCATAATTAGTCACACGTTTAAGGCAACAAAGGTGACTGCTAGAGTCTGGTCAGATGAAGAATAACCTCTATTGTTGTCTGATGTCAAACTAGCAGCTCTGCCCCTGTGTCTGCTGAGCCAGGGGCCCTGGGAGCCCCAGGCAGGGAAGGGATCACCAAAGCCAACCACCTCTAGCTGCCTCAACAACGGTCCTCATATGCCTTCTGGGTTGTTGGCTATTCCCTTTGGGAATTTTCCCTTTGGCATCTCACTGGTCCTTGCAATCCACTGCCCCTAACTAAGGTAATATTCTCCAAGTGTTGCCATTAATTATCTCAAACTGGGAAGGTCAGGTTTCAAATTTGGCTTGGTCAAGAGAAGTCAATATTAACTTCCCAAAATCTAATGAGATGAACTAATCTCAGGGAAAATTTCAATATGGGTAGAGAGAAGGTATATACACATTTACTTGCTCCATAGTCATGTAAGCTCTCTGAAAATATTATTATTATTATTATTTTGGAGACAGAGTCTCACCCTATTGCCCAGGCTGGAGTGCAGTGGCGCGATCTCGGCTTATTGCAACCTCTACCTCCTGGATTTCAAGCGATTCTCGTGCCTCAGCCTCCCAAGTACTGGGATTACAGGCATGCACCACCACACCTGGCTAATTTTTGTATTTTTAGGAGAGGCAGAATTTTTCCATGTTGGCCAGGCTGGTGAAGTTTTAAGAGATCTTATGAACCAAACATAAATTCATCCAAGGAACGACAACAAAAAAAAGTATTTGAAACTGCATAGTAAGTGGCAATTCAGAGATTTGGACTTTCCTTATTTTAAAACAGTGAGAGTATTGTTTACACTGCCCTGGAGGTTGTTCAAAGATGTGTATTTTTAATAAGATTCAATCATGTTTTCATTACAAGCAGTTATATTACTCCATAAGTATAATTTCCATGTACTGTATAGTAATATTTTCAATACAATTAGCTGCTAGTGCCCAGCACAGTGTCTGAGACATTGTTTGTTTATTTAACAAATACTTATTGAAAATCAGCAAACTGTTGATTCAAGACTTCTTGTTTTTCTTAGAATGGGCTATTGATTAAATGGCTTCAAACCCAATCTTCTACAACAAATCTAAATCTCCCTGTTAAATCGATCCCTGTCCACAGGCCCAGTTTCTTCACCCTTCAAGGAGACTGAAAACTTCCAAACCTCTTACCCTCCTTCACCACAGCAAAGATTAATAACCAGAACTCCTCATGTATCCAAGCTTCTCCAGTACAACCTGGGGAACACACAGGCTATACTTGAATATTTGCATACTTCTGAACCAAATGTGTAATTACACATGCAGACACCTAACTTACCAACTCATTCTCATAGATGACTTCTCATTTTTTCCCCTGAGAACGTCCCTTCTCTGGCATGTCTCTCCCATGATGGCCAATCACAGGATATCTTATACATCTTATACAGATTTCTCAAAAATTTGTGATGGGTTTTGCAGTTTCTAGCTGTGTAACAATCCCTGGGGTTGGTTTCCTCACTGCTGCAGGAACTATAACCTTTCAGTTCTGGAATCAGCTTCACCCAAATGGAAAACTTTCACATCTAATGATTTCATTGGAAACTGCAGAAATGTTCAACAGATGAAAGATTGAAAAAAATGCAGAACACACATACACACAGGGTTCGCTATGCAAATACTTCAAAACACATTTTTAGATGACTTTTAAATAATTGAAATAGCCTATAATATAACCCTGAAGAAAAAGGAATATATAAATAGTATACACAGTTAAAAGCGTAAATGCTTATTGAAAAGTCTAGGGCCGGGTACAGTGGCTCATGCCTGTAATCCTAGCACTTTGGGAGGCCGAGGCAGGTGGATCACCTGAGGTCAGGAGTTTGAGACCAGCCTGATCAAGAAACCCCATCTTTATTAAAAATACAAAATTAGCTGGGTGTGGTGGTGCATGCCTGTAATCCCAGCTACTCGGGAGGCTGAGACAGGAGAATTGCTTGAACCTGGGAGCTGGAGGTTGCAGTGAGCTGAGATCACTCCAGCCTGGGCAACAGAGTGAGAGTCTGTCTCAAAAAAAAAAAAAAAAAAAAAGTCTAGAAGGATGCAGTCTATCCATAGCATTATCTAAAATATAGCTGAAAAAACAATGATTTCAAGGTATCTCTGGGAAAGCCTGGAGAGAAGACAACAGTTTAACAGTTTTAACTTTTAACTTTTTAAAACCTACATTTTCCCAAAGTTATATGACCATGGGAGCTGTTTTTACAGAAAGCATTTTAAATTATAAATCAGAATACACCTTAAGAAAGGTTGGAATGCTAGTAGGCCGGGCGTGGTGGCTCAAGCCTGTAATCCCAGCACTTTGGGAGGCCGAGACAGGCGGATCACGAGGTCAGGAGATCGAGACCATCCTGGCTAACACGGTGAAACCCCATCTCTACTAAAAAAAAAAATACAAAAAACTAGCCGGGCGAGGTGGCGGGCGTCTGTAGTCCCAGCTACTCGGGAGGCTGAGGCAGGAGAATGGCCTAAACCCAGGAGGTGGAGCTTGCAGTGAGCTGAGATCCGACCACTGCACTCCAGCCTGGGCGACAGAGCGAGACTCCCTCTCAAAAAAAAAAAAAAAAAAAAACAAAGAAAGAAAGGTTGGAATGCAAGCCAATTGTGTTATTTATCTCTAGGTGGCTTGCAAAATTATTTTTCTTTACCTATTCCTATTGCTTCAAACATTCTGTGACAAGCATGTTTATTTTGTAATCGGAAAAAATATTAAAAATGCAAAAAAAAAGTGTTCACTCCCTTTTAAGATCACTCTTGCTATTACTTATCCTACTGGCTTTGTCAGCAAAGCCAGTCTACGAGTTGTCTATAAGTTGTCAAAAAGCAAAATGGTCAAGCAAATAGGTTCCAAATGACATCTGGACTCCAGGCTCATATCTGCCACTGCCTGGCCACATGCTCCCAGACAAGTTATACCTTAAGCTGCAGTTTCCTCTTCTGTACAATCTGGATAACATCTACATCTACTGGATATGGGCTAGATGTGACCATTAAATATAGCAACATGGCATGCATTTAGCACTGCACGTAGTGAATCATAAATGCTCATTACTTGCATAACCAGAGTCATGCAAGCCACTGGTCACTGTTCTTAAATTACTGTAACCCTGACACTTTTAATTAGTGTAAATTTGAATACATTTACAAATATTCAATCTCTGAAGCAATTAAGGCACCATATTATTTTATATACTACTTGTGAAACACATTTATTATAAGGTAAATTTACCAGGAGCACCCTGATGCTTAAGAAACTTTCCAAGTGCAGAGTTTATGCATGATTATACTTTATTCTATCTACCTGAAAATTTCCATTAAGTTTACTTACGAAAAAAATAGATCTTAATTATGTTGAGATTTTGATAGCAGTCAATTGCACTGAAAATATTGCTGTACAGTACATGGAAATTATAGAATAAAATCACTTTCTTCTTACATCAAAACTTAACCTGAAAGAAAATTTTTAAAAGTTTCTATATTACAACAAGAAACGAATCCAGTAAAAAATACAAATCAATAAACCTATTTGACTGTATTCGCACTATTAAAAGCTTTTAGTCAAGGGTGTGTGAGGCAAATTTTCAGACTACGCCATCGTGCTGCCACCACAGCTGAAAGAGTTATAGCTTAAACAACCTGAAACAAATGCCACCCACTCTTATTCCCTGTACTAAGTCATGGGTCGCAGTCATCCTGAGAGATGGAGGAGTCAGAAGTTACAGATTTCTCTTGCTCTTTTCAATAACTGAAGTCAGCTTCTTGACAGTTTTACAGCATTTGTGGTAAAGTATAATACCTAATTTCTTGTTTATAGGAGGTAGGAAATCTGATTTTAATCCATGTGTAAAAGAAGTATATTCAATATATTATGATTAGAATGGGTGTCTCAAGTTTCTACCTCCTTTTTGAGTAATGATGCTCGTGTATGACTTTACCATAGAAAATTTTCAGTCACTGCATATCAGTCTTAACAAAATCAAAGAAATGCAGTTAGAGTTACTTTCATCTTACATAAGAGAAAAGTGAAATAGTAAGAGGTAAGGCAATTCTCAGAATGGTGAAGCGAGGAAAGAATCAGAATTACAATCACCTTGGTAGCATATTCCTAATCTCAGTGGGGGCATTTTTCTCCTCTAAAAGGAAATGTGATTTTCATTAAGATTAGTACACATTTTGCATTCAATGTGCCAAGAACAAGTTCCCTGGTACAATAAGTTTAACAGTGGACTTATGAACTTTCTAACCAACTTCATCCTCCACTTCCTGGGAGAGGCAAATGAGAACAGGGAGTGTACTGTCCTTCACTGGTTTCAAAATAGTACAATAATGATGCCCACATCACAATCAGCTGTTTTCTAGCAATGTAGATAATACTTAAGATTTCACAAACATAAACCAAATGGCTGGCTTATACTGGTATTATTTTCACACTTTCATTCTGTATTACTGTCTTCTTCCACAATGGAAGAAATTGTGGCTGAGAGGGGAAACAAAAGTGCCTAAAACCAGCAAGTGGCAGAGCACAGATTGAGGTCCAGGTTCTGTCTCCAAGCTCGCTATACAGTAGCTGCCTGCCAAGTGCTATCTGACTTCTTGCTGGACCAGTTTTATTTGAAACCAAAACTAATGCTGTTAAATGCTAGAGTGCCAAGTGCACTGTTTCATTGCATCAGACAACTGTAAGGCAGCCGGCAGAGTTAAATGTAGAGTATTAGGCTTACTTAAAATGTTTTATGGAATACTTGATCCTATTAAATGATCGTTTCTTTAAAGTATTTTGGTTTTTGTTTTGTTTTGTTTCTCTTTTTTTTGTGGGTTTTCTTGTTTATTGCTTGTTTCTTTGTTTGAGACAGAGTCTCGCTCTGTCACACAGGCTAGAGTGCAGTAGCGTGATTTCGACTCACTGCAGCCTCCACCTCCTGGGTTCAAGAGATTCTCACTCCACAGCCTCCAGAGTAGCTGAGATTATAGGCATGCACTACCACGCCTGGCTATTTTGTAATTTTAATAGAGACAGGGATTCCCCATGTTGGCTAGGCTGGTCTTGAACTCCTGACCTCAAGTGATCCACCCACCTTGGCCTCCCAAAGTGCTGGGACTGCAGGCATAAGCCATCATGCCCGACCCATTTCTTTAAGGTTTTCTTTCATGGTAAATTCTGGCTTAGAATTTCATCTTATTTGGGAATAATGTAAAATGCCGATTTGTTGCCAAAAAAAATTTATTTTTTTAAAAAGGACAAATCTGATTTCTACCACAATATTTGCAGTTTTGTAGCCATTTTGAAGAGTAACACTCAAAAAACACCAGGAAGAAAGAATAAAAGAATACTCATACTTGTTTTTCTTTCCTATGTGCCCACATGACAATTGGATTTCTTGCATTTATGAGACCTCTAAATTCTCATCTTTTCTTTCATGAGCTAGAAGAAAACACCCTTCATTATTCGGTCTTATTCTTCAGCCCATTATTGTTCACATCAAAAGACTAATGTCCTCTACCAACTGAAGTCAGGAATCAAAATAGCAAGGCAATTGACAATTTAGATTTCAGGGTGTTGACATAAATGAGTATGAATTCTTATGTACTAATTAGTCACACAATTAACGTCTATTTCACTCTCAAACGTATGACCTGTTCTATAAATAAAATAGCACTCTGCTGTAATTACTCAAATGGGGATATTTAGGTTGTAAAAAATAATATACCCTTTCTGTCTTGTTAAACAACCTTACCCATGATGGACAAAGTTTTTGTTTTTTCTAGATATAAAATGAAAATGTTATTCAGAATTTTCACTTATATAGTACTGTTAATGAGCATATTTCTTTCAAAAATACTATGGCAGGGAATAATCCTAAATGAGAAGCTCAAATCAAGAATAGAATTTTATAATAGAGTGCTGAGAGGTATAAAACAGTAATGTTAACGGTGTGGCATTTAATGGTGTCTTAATAACAATTCATTGCTTAATGGCTATAAAAATGAATATTTAATACTCGGTTCAATACTTTGCATAACTGAGCTGCTATCGTTCCAATGGACAAGTAATTTGTCTCCATCTTCAACACTGACTTTTTGCTTGAGTTCACACAAACTCAAACATCACCTATACAATAACTGATCATTATTTCTAGGTATATGTGGAAATGATATTAAACCCTACAAATTACACAAAAGAAGCAATAAAGAATATGGCCTTTTCCTTTTAGGGTTTCACAACAAATTGTAAACTGCATAAAGGTTATTAAAATGACAACTCAGTAGCAAAGGGTGAGTGAGAGGAATAAACCTAAATATCCATCAATAGGAGACTGGTTATATAAATTAAAATTCATCCCTACAAAGATATAATACATAGCTAGGAAAAAAATAAAGCTCTTTATGTAATAAAATGGAATAATTACAAAGTAGATCGTTAAGTAAAAAAGAAATGTATGAAGCAGCACTCAATGTGTATAAAAAAGGGAGAAACTATATACGTACACACACTGGCTCATAAATATAAGGAGATGCACTAACCGTACAGTAGCCACTACGCACATGAGGCTCTTGAGCAATTGAGATGTGGCTAGTGTGACTAAGAAACTGACATTTTAATGGAATTAATTTACATTTCAAATCTGACTTGGTAGAAAATTATTTTTGTTAAAGACAACTTTATTGTTTTGAAAGACTTAGAATCATATAACCATGTGTCATGTAATATGTTATTTACATTAATTTTTTAATGTGGCTCCTAAAATATTTAAAATTGCATTTGTGGCTTATATTTCCATTGGACAGTGCTAGTTTAGAATGCTACCAGGATTCAAAAGAACTCATAACACTGATTGCCTCTGGGAAAGAAATGGGTGACAGGAACCAAGGTGCTAGAAGGAGATGTCTCACCGTTTTGTCATTTTTCTCTTTTGCTTTTTGTGACATTTGAATATGTTGCCTATTAGAAAAATAACGAATAAATAACATGGCCCATAAATCCCACTGTAAAGAACTGTCGTTGGCACAACCATCCATTTAATTTTGGATAAAATATTTTCCCCCACAATCAGATATGGTACTTTTGAAGGGGTTATATATAGTCTTGGGCAGAAAACACTTCATAATAACCTAAGATCACAGAAGTGTTCCACAAACAGTACCCGAGTTACAAAGTGAATACAAGCGATCAAAGCCTTCAAACTGCTTGTTTAGTGGCAATACAGCCCAGCATTAGCACAGCTGCCTCTTCTTCTACCATCAGAAACTGTTCTGCTTTTATTTTCCCACCCACTGAATATATTTTGCTTGTTTTCTTCTTTCATCTTCATCCACATCCCCAAATAAAAACACAATTATTCTTCCATTTCCATTTAGCAAAGCATGCATCTACTTAGCTAACCAAAGCAAAAAATAAAAAATAAAATTCTCTCCTTGAAGAGAACTCCATGAAATTTTTTTCCATGAAGCAGTAGTGTAAATACATAAGCAGATCACACAGGGCAAAGGGAAAAGAAGGAAATATACATCATATACACAACTGAAAAATAATATATTTAAATATAAATGAAAAATAAAATTGTATATGAATGGGGTATTACCCAAATCTCCCAGATTTTTCCATTTTATTTTGAATATAAATACTTTAAAATTTTTTTCTTGAGATAGCCAATTATAGAGCTTCAGATGCATATAACAACGAATACTATTTAATTAGAAGTGTCAAATTTAAGAAGCTGGCTGGTTCTCTAAGATTTAAGAATAAAAACATCTCCCTTCTCAAATCCTAAAGTGTCTCCTCCTTTTCTTGCACTCCTTCCACTTCCATAAGAATGTCTGACATAGGTCCATACTGGTGTGACACAGATCCACATTCTGAAAAAAGAGAGTCCTAGGGCCATGGTGATAATGAGTACAAAACCATCCACAATGGTTCGGCCACTGAGTGGCAGCTAAGCTGAGATGAGTTCCTCAGTAAAAGTAGAAGTAAAAGATGTTGATCATGGAATTAAATCATTTCACTGTCCTACTCACTCCCTGCATCCTAAACTGTATTTTTTGGTGCCCCAAAGCTATTCCTTTAATACCACTGGTATTTGTGGTACCTTTGTGTTCAAACCCTTCCAAATATCCATGGGATGCCAGAAACTTGCTCTCTACCTTATCTACGCTTTATAGTAATATACGGAAACTGTGAATGTCCCAAATCCAAGACATTCAAATACCCCACTGCTGTCAACCAAAAAAAAATGGATTTGGGTCATCAAAAATTATAGTAAATATTCAAAGTCCTTAGATAATTTTTAGAACTGCCACTAATTCAAACACGCATAACCTTAGTGTCCTAAATGATACACAAAAAATTAAAATCTCAAATCTTAAAGTGTTGCACCCCACATATATATATGAATCTTGAATTTGATTAGAAAGCTGTAAAAATTCTCCTAAATAAATTTAAGATTATACAACTTATAACCGTGTAACTAAATTAGTGTTGGAAATATGTTTCTAGGTTTCGCAAGTATACCAGCACAAACTTCAGGACTATATTTTCTTAGCGTCATCTAAGAGTGAATTTCCTACATATTTCTACATAGAATCACAAACCTATGGTGTGAATTACTCTTGAATATTGTTTGTTTCAGATCAGACTGTATTTCAAAATGATGTATGGTAAAGTGAAGTGAACTAGAAAGTGGAATAGATTCTAGATATAAAACTCATCCCAATTCAAATGTGAGAGGAAAAATGAGTATATTTCCCCTTTTCAGATTACTAGCATTAAATATTTTTCGTTCAATTAAAGTCAAATCTCACTTTCCTAAAGGGAGGAACAAAGTTCATAGATAATAATCACAATAAAGTTTACCTACTTTCAGAGAAAGAGGAAACTGAAAAGACTGATATCATAGGATCACGAACATTGAAACTTTTATTCTATTTTTGGCAGGGCACAATGGCTCATGCCTGTAATCCCAGCATTTTGGGAGGCCAAGGCAGGGGGATCACCCAAGGTCAGGAGTTCGAGATCAGCCTGGCCACCAGATGAAACACCGTCTCTATTAAAAATACAAAAATTAGCCAGGCATGGTGATGCATGCCTGTAGTCTCAGCTACTGGGGAGGCTGAGACAGAAGAATCACTTGAACCTGGGAGGCAGAGGTTACAGCGAACTGAGATCAAGCCACTGCACTCCAGCCTGGGCAACAGAGTGAGACTCTGTCTCAAAAAATAATAATAAAAATAAAAATAAATTTTAACAATTAAAATGTTATTAAATTTTATTTTAAATTTTATTTAAATTACCTAGTAGGGATCATTTAAATTTTACTTAAGTTATCTAGTAGAAAGAAATAAAACTTAAACATTCTTTTCACCTGCTGATGTTTTTTTCTACCACTTTCAGCTTTGCTCTCCTGAAGCACAGAAACAATATTTTTTTTTTGCTTTAAGTTAAAGTACCTAGCTGCTACCTGGAAATGGGGAACAACATATCTTATGTAGGAGCAAGAGACAGGAAGAACTCACCCCCACAGTGTGGTGGGACAGTTTGCTCAGGAGTTTGCCACCAATAACTGAATCACGGATACCTGAGAATTATAGGAGCTGCCATAGACCAGGAAATACAGATACTGTCCTATAAGACAGTGACCCTGTCTCTCTCCTAATTCTATTAAAGCAGTGATACAGCAAGTGACTGTCAGGCATAAGAAAAGAGAAAGAGTTGCTCTACCCTCGGAGGCTTCCATTTTGTGTGTAACTTGCATTCATCTTAGCACAAAGGAGAAAATGAATTCAATGACTCCTGTAATTATCTTGATTATGGCTAACTGGCCTAGAAACTGTGGCACATCCAATCAGGTCTGGGAATGGTAGGATAGTAGTCATTTTCCCGTTTAGCAGCTCAATTTCCTGTTTTTCCAGCACATCTCAATCAATACACAACTGTGGTAGCTATTAAAACTTTGGCTTCAGCTCCCGCTACTCCCCTTGGGATCATCTAATACTTCCTCGCTTCCATTTCTCCAGAAATAGTATGTGTGCATGTGCATGAAGGCAGATTTGAGAGCTGGAATCCTCAAGGACTGTAGATAAATGTCTCACCTAGATTTGAGCATCTTAACTCTACTTCCTTACAAATACATGTTGTTGTAATTACAGAAGCTATGATGTAAAGCTATAAGGTAAAAAGGTATATTTAAGTTTTAAAAATACACCAGAATGCCTACCAACTACTTGGTGTTAATCCCTCAAATTAATCACACTGAGAAACAATGTAATTTTGCTAATGATTAATATTATTTTAAACATATATTCCGATGCCTTAGCATTCAATCCTATTTAAAGTCAACCTACACACCATATTTTAAAACATCAGATTTTATAAGTACAACCATATTTTGAACCCAAACTACTATAACTCAGCTTCTTATTCAACCACATTTCAGAGGCTTGCTTCTGAAACACTTTGGCTATTCTCAAATATACGGTATTTTTACACCTTTACGTCCAAAGGAATTTTCTACAAGTCTGAGGTCATTACAAAAGAAAACCTCTGTCCTATTAAACCATACTTTTAAAAAATAATTGTTTATATTACAAATAATAATTGTTTATATAGCTCTGATTTCAATTGAGGAATTAAAAACTACAAATGGCCCAACAAATGGCCAGGCACGGTGGCTCACACCTGTAATCCCAGCACTTTTGCCGAGGCGGGTGGATCACCTGAGGACAGGAGTTTCAGACCAGCCTGACCAACAAGGAGAAACCTCGTCGCTACTAAAACTACAAAATTAGCCGGGCATGGTGGTGCGTGCTTGTAATCCCAGCAACTTGGGAGGCTGAGGTAGGAGAACTGCTTGAAACCGGGAGACGGAGGTTGCGGTGAGCCAAGATCTCACCATTGCACTCTAGCCTGGGCAACAAGAGTGAAACTCCATCTCAAAAACACACACACACACACACACACTACATACCCGGCACGGTGGATCATGTCTGTAATCCCAGCACTTTAGGTGAAAGGATCTCTTGAGGCCAGGAGGTTGAGACCAGCCTGGACAACATCTCTGCAAAAAGTACAAAAATTAGCTGGGCATGGTGGCACATGCCTGTAATCCCAGCTACTCGGGAGGCTGAGGTGAGAGTATCACTGCAGCCCAGAAGGCAGAGGCTGCAATGAGCTGAGATTGTGCCACTGCACTCCAGCCTGGGCCACAAAGCAAGACCCTGTCTCAAAAATAAATAAATAAATAAATAGCTACAAGCTACAAATAGAACTAAGTTTTCAACTTTCTATGAGTTGAGCTTAATAGGCCATATCTCCTGCCTTTACATTCTTTGCTGCCTTCATACTGAGATGACAAGTCCAACTAAAGCACTTTGCCAAAATGCTCCAAAATTCAACTCCACAGATTTCTTACATCTAAAGTCAACAGTTTTAAAATATTTAAATTTATAAACAGCACAGTGAACTTAAATTATATGAAATAAATTACTCATACTCACTCTACCATTTTTCTAAAGACTAGCCAATCTTGGAGAATCTTTTCCAAAGGATTCATTCCTCAGATATGAAGTTTGTATGCAAAACTGAAGACGTTTGGCCTTTTATAAATAGTCATGGGAAACTTCTTTCTCTCATACTTTTAGTTTGTTTTTACTGTAGCAGATGGGGGGAAAATTTTAGCAAAGCAAAGTCATAAAAAAAATCTCATAACAACTATCATACTAATGTTAGAACACCAAAAGCTTGAGTATATGAAGTATCTTGAACAACAATAAAAATACTTGCTGGAAATTATAAAGACATTTTGACTTGTAGACTCAAAAAACTAGATAGGAACTCCTTCCACCTTTGGTCCATTTCCTCCTATGCACATTTGTTTCTAAATATCTTCTTAACTATATTAGTCATTTTTTCTAAAGTTTCTCTGGCACAGAAGTCTGGAATTCTCTTTAAAATATATTCTAATATCTTACAAACGTTAAAAGTCTAAAATGTTTGCCAACAGCCAAGTCTAGTCTTTACTTGAAAAAGGAATCAATCACCAATCTCCATTCTGCAAAATCCCCTAGTATAAGATATATTTCACTCCATACAGATAATAAATAATTTTGTTTTAACCGACCTTTCAGTTCATACTTAGAAGTCTCCTGTATACAATAAATTTTTAATTAAACAATGACTAGTTCATTTACTGATCTTATAAATTAGGCCAGCGGGTCAGCAAACTTTGTCTGTATAGAGCCAGAGGGCAAATATTTTTAGCTTTGCAGGCCATATGGTCTTTATCTGGACTACTCAACTATAATGTGAAAGCGGTTGGAGAATAATATGCAAATGAGCATGGGTGGCTGTTTGCCAGTAAAACTCTATAAATACAGGTGGAGGATAACAGATTAACATCTAGAATATATACAGAATTAAAACAAACAGATTGAAAAACAAAGGACTTGAACAGACATTTCTCCAAAGATGATTTACAAATGGCCAATGAAAAGGTACTCCAAATAACTACACGTTAGGGAAACAGGAATCAAACATGCAATGAGATACTACCACATACCCATTAGGATAGCAGCTACGGGGAAGTGGGGCGGGGGGGGCTCTATAACATAAAAGTTGGTGAAGAGAAATTGGAACCTCGTGTACTTTTGGTGAGAATGTAAAATGGTACAACCACTGTAAAAAACAAACAAACAAACAAAAAACAGTATGGCAGTTCTTCAAAATAAATAAATAAAACTGCTATATGATCCAGCCTTTCTAACAACATACCCAAAAGAACTGAAAGCAGGGTCTTCAAGAGGTATTTGTACACCCATATTCATAGCAACAGCACTATTCACAATAACTAAAATGTGAACGCAACCCAAATATCCACTTACGGATGAATAGATAAGCAAAATGTGGTCTATACATACAATGAAATATTATTCAGCTATAAAAAGAAATAAAGTACTGATACATACTACAACACGTATGACATTACGTGAAATAAGCTAGTCAAAAAAAGACAGACTTTGATCTCACTTGTAAGAGGTACTAGAGTAGTCAAAATCATAGAGCCAAAGAAAAATGGTGGTTGTTGGGGGGCTGCAGAAAGTGGAATGGGGAAGTTACTGTTTAATGGGTATAGAGTTTCAGTTTTTGCCAGATGGAAGGAGTTATAATGATGGATGGTGCTGATGGTTCAACAATATGAATGTGCTTAACACCAATGACCATGCAGTTAAAAATGGTTAAGATGGTAAATTTTATGCTATGCATATTTTACCACAATAAAAAAAAAAAAAAAAAGGAGAAAAAGGGGGGGAAAAAAGCAGGTGGAGGGCTGTTTTGACTGTCAGGACTTAGTTGGCTAGACCATAGTTTGCTGACCCATAAGTTAGGCTGTTGCATTTTAAATTCTAAGCATACACATGTTTTAAGCCAGTAACAAAGTATCATTTCTACACTAACATCATGTTCCTTTTATTCCTATAGATACATATAATTTCTGTAGTGAAGCTCTTAAGATTAGAAGCCTATTTCCCAGTGCCTAGAAAAATGTGTTTTATATAAAGTAAGGATTCAGGAGTTTTTGACTGATTAATTAAAAGTAGTTATCTTAATAACATGAAGTTTGGCATTTATTATTATATTAACACATCTGGCATTTCAATGACACCCAACTCATATAACTCACAATGTCGTAGAACACTAAACGTAAGTTAAATGTGTGAAGGCACCAAAATACCTTCAAACTATCCCTTTTGATGTTACAATTATTATTTAGAATGTTTCAAAGAAAAAGCAGCAGCTGAGAGGCCATAAAACTATTTTATTTTCCTAAAATAATCAATCATTCCCCGAATGGGCTAATTTATCATAGAATTAATAAAAGTGAGGATAAGGATATCAACTACATTTTTCCTGAAATGTATTAAAATATTACAGAGTTAATGGTTAAATATAAACCAAAAATATAAGGTCATAATATTGTTATTCAATATCCTCTAATTCATGTAGAGATAATCTGATTTTGAAGGACAAGTATTGTGCTGTTTTAACAAATAATTTCATTTTTCTTATTCAGTAATCAAAAATCCCACTTTTGAAATATTATTATACATTTAATAGCTGCCTAATATCAAAAAATAAGTATAGACTTTGTCATATGATGAAAAAAAACTGTCAGTTTACTATGAGTTAAATTACATCATACCAAACACAGGAATATGTTACACATTACTTTGAAGACATAACCCAATATTTAATCTCTTTTTAAATGCTAGACATGTTATATGCATGGAAATTTATAGTTTTTAAATATAAAATATAAACATGATTTTAAAAAGAATCAAGATAATGCTTTTATAAGGCCGCTTTAAATAAAAATCATTTTTAGCCATTCAGTATAATCCATGGTAGAAAACACAGCCCTATGAAAAGCATAGGTTTGGAATCAGAGCTTGTTTCTAATACTCTTCCATTCCTTAGAGTTGTATGACCTTCAATATGTTAATTAAGCTCTCTGATCCTCAGTTTCATTCACTGTAAAATGAAGTTAACATACTTATTCAAAAAGAAGTAGCAAAAGCTTTAAAAATAATACTGTAAAGCACCTACATGGAATCTTTCAAAAGGCAAAATAATGCTAAAGTTACAATCTTGAGTTCCTTCTTTTTGGCATCAGCTCCATGTTAGCTGTTGATACCTACTTAATCAATGATTCTCAAATCTGGTCACACACTACAATCACCTGAGCAGTATTTTAAAACAAGCCATCCTCTGGTCCCAGACCAGGAGAATTAAAATCAGAATGGGCAGGGGTGTGAGAGCCCAAGAATTAGTGTGAAGGCACCCCAGATGACTCTCATGTTGAAACCTCAGAAAAGTCACTTAACTTCTAAGTATTCAAGAACTCAGTTCACACAATCAGTGAAACTTTAGAACCAATAACGTTTTCCAAAAAAAGCTTAAGAAAGCAGCTGTTAAATCATTCTTTAATTTTTCGTATGCCTTCAATTAACCCCATAGCTCCAAAGCTGCAAAATGATAAAGAGAGCTTTTGTACCCCCTGTACATTCCTGAAAATGTGCTTCAGAATCAAAATATTAAGATCCCTCAGAGCAAGGTCAATTAAGCTTTTGACATTTAAATTTCGAAGGATTTTTTTTTTTTTTGTAAAGCATATCTGGGTGAGTAAAGAACGTAAGCACTAGTTCCAAAGATAAGCACCCAAGTTGATGTCAGCAATCATGTTGCTTTTTCTAAGAGATTAATGTCACTTTACTAAGTACTAATATAGGAAATTTAAATAACTTTACTAATTGGATATCCACGTTAGAGAAGGAAATCACTTTTGGCTATCACTCTCTTTTCCAATGAAGTATTTCAATTTTCCAACAAGGGTCTCCAACAGTGCTGCTCTCTACAAAAAAACGCAAACCAACCTAGGATTTCCACTTCGTAGAAACAAATATAAAAATGATTTATCATTTTTCATGTAGATCACTATGCAAGTTAAGCCAGTCAACTTTCACATACATATGAAAACACACACATGAATTAGATAGGAGTATCTATGTATGTATACATATAGTATACGTAAAATATGTAAATATATAAGAATGTACATATTACTAATTGGATATCCACGTTAGAGAAGGAATATATATAAAGTTGCATGCAAACTTTTTTCTCAAAGGAAAACCGAAACCGTTGTGACTCAATGTCTTTTGACATCTAAACTTTTAGCCTCAAAACAAATGCCAAAAAGAAGCCCATAAGATACAGAACAACAAATATAAAGTGGATACTTCTGCATGATATTAAGAAAGGGATCTAAAGCCAGGCACAGTGGCTTGTGACTGTAGTCTCAGCTACTCAGGAGGCTGAGGTGGGAGGATCACTTGGGCCCAAGAGGTCAAGGTCAGCCTGGGCAACATAGCAAGACTCCACCCTGTCTCAAAAGAAAGGGATCTAATCTAGAATGGTAAGGGATTAAAGCAGTACAATGGAGGCCAAAATGAAAGACATTCAAGATGACCACAGGATCAGACCCTTTCAAGGCAGGGATTTCACCAGCACACACCCTAAGGCAGCCACTATTTCTTTGCACCGTCGCTTCCACTGAAAAGAAACTGACACCCAACCCACATAACTCACAATGTCGTAGAACGCTAAACGCGAGTTAAATGTGTGAAGGCACCAAAAAAAACTTCAAACTATCCCTTTTGATGTTACAATTATTGTTTAGAATGTTTCAAAGAAAAAGCAGCAGCTGAGAGGCCATAAAACTATTTTATTTTCCTAAAATAATCAATCATTCCCCGAATGGGCTAATTTATCATAGAATTAATAAAAGTGAGGATAAGGATATCAACTACATTTTTCCTGAAATGTATTAAAATATTACAGAGTTAATGGTTAAATATAAGTTATCTGTTAAAATGTAGATTGTTATATCATACCATGGTCAAGAAAAGATTAAAAGCAATTAACAAAATGAACTAGGCACTTAGAGTTTTTCTTCTGGTTTTACTACTAATTTGCTGGGACTTCAATACACTTACTCAGTGTTTCTGAGCTTCAGAGTCTCATTTATAAAATGTGGAGCACAAAACTTGGTGCTATGTTAAAATGACATGTTACAACAATGTAAAACTTGGAAAATTACAGAGGAATTCTTCCCGACAGTAATATCCAAGGATAAAGACTAAACTAGGCTTCATTGTCTATTAAAGTAATGAGTTATGATATAATTAGTCAGTTTTATAGCAAGAAATTTTCCTCCAAAACCTAACAATTATAACATATTAAGATTGCTGCCTGCCACCTCCAAAACACCCTTGTCTAGATATTTTTCCCCCAATTTAAACCTTTTATATTCTGGGTTTTTGAGAAAGAACAGAGGCAATATTGAATATTAAATATTCAACAAATCTTATATGACAGGCATATGCCAAAGGACAAGTTAGACAAGTGAAAGAAGACAAATGAAGTAGAGAGGTAATTTTTTAATGTTGATATTTTTCAGGTAGTGATCACTTCTCTGAATAGAATAATGTCAGGTAAAATGATAGAACTACTGTGTTATTTTAGATAAGGTGTTGACACATTTTCCCTACTTAAATTTGAAAAGGGGAGGGCAAAAGTCCTTTAAAAATGTTTGACAAATTAGATAAAGCTCTTTTGTACTTCCTTTTTAAGCAAATAACTTATCAGTTTAACCTTTAAATTCTCAAAAGTGGCTGGGCACACTGGCTCACACTGGTAATCCCAACATTTTGGGAAGCCAAGGTTAGAGGATTGCTTGAAGCCAGGGGTTTGAGATCAGCCTAGGCAACATAGCAAGACCTCATCTCTACATTAAAATAAAATACCAAGAGTAAAGTCTGAAGGTTCTTACTACAGTTATGCTTGCCAGCAAAAAGTGTTTTTCTGTTTCTTCAACACAGAGCCACGTGACCTCACCTATTGACTTAAAGTCCCCAGTGACTTCTGAACACCCATGGGTGTATTTTGTGAAAGCAGGTATGTTTTTCTTTCTTGTTTTTTAAAGTACCTTAACCTAATCCATTTCCAAATCCGATTTAATTCTATTTTATTTTGCAATCCCTGAATACATTTCAGTATCCTGACAGCTGTGTCATCGTCAATTCACATAATACTGCAGCTCCACTTGGGAACCTTGCTTGTATGCTCAATATCTTTCTACCAATATATTTCTTTACTCACCCTAATGTGACAATATATGTAAGGATATATGATAATATTTAAACAATGAAAAACCTGGGGAAAGAAATGAAAGTCAACAGCGAGAGGAATATTTGCAGAGAGGAGAAAGTTAATTGGAGCAAAATATGAAATAATTAATTCACATACTACGTTTCCTCTATGTAAAAATTATACTAAATATCTTTTAGATTAGTCATGTTGCTTTGAGACTTTTCCATGTTTCCTCTAGACAACTGCCAATGTTCGCATGGTCTCTGATGAATAAACATGCTGTGACTTGCTTCTAAGGAAACGCCTGTCATGTTCCAGGGAAAAATGACTTCTACACTCTTAAACCAGGAAAATAGTACAAGTCTCATTCATTAGTGACAACGTCGATTTTTCCTTAACGTTTCTATTTCTGGAATGCTCATATTCTCATTAGGGCATTTCTGCGTTCAGATTAACTAAGAAAATAAACTGTTGGAGGAACATTTATGCTGGGGGGAAAAAAGTTGTACTACATCAAATGAGTTTCCCACTTCAGAAGCTCAACTAGCATCCAGGTTACTCCTGAACTATTTACCAAGACCAAGGTTAATTTCGGGTTTTCTTCATCTCTTGCAGAACTACCTGTTCTCATTACTGTTTACTCAAACGCTTAGCAAGGTGACTATTAGCATATCTGGCAGGAAGACATGCCTCATTTAACATTAACCCACCATGTGACAGCCCCTTCCTCTCTTCTCAAACATGTGAGGATAAAAAGAGAAGTAGAGTTGTTTGCAATCTGATTTGCCCTGGGTTTTGGCACCAGCAATTGGCCACAGGCACACACACCCCCAATCAGAGGCGCGCACCCCGCTCGCTCCCGGAACTGTCATGCGGGCTGACAGCTGGCACACCCTCCTGTCCCCCTCCATCCGCCTGCAGAAAGCCCACTCCTTACAGTCACCTTGACATTGCTCACCTGCCTGGGTCTCAGCCCATGGATAAGGAAACTTTTGCCCTCCCTCCCCAGGAGCTCACTTACAGGTATCGTCCACCACTCCCCCGGAGCCCAAACAAGGGCCCCTTTGTTACAATTTTTGCTCTCGGACTCCTCACCCAATTCCTGGCATTCAGCTGGCCTTGAGCAACCCAGGGCAGCCCCGGTGGGAAGGCAACCAAGAATGACCCGAGCCCTCCGCCCAGGCGGCCTCCGAGAAGGCCGGGAGGAAGCAGCCTCCCCGGCCGCGTGGAGGACAGCCAGTGAGTCAGGCCGCCGGCAGGGCAGCGAGTTGCCAGCCAGGTGAAACGGCCGAGGCCTCGCTATCCTCGCCGTCCTCGCCCTCCCCGGTGAGGGGGGGCGCGGCGCTTTGGGCTTACCCGACTGGGGCGTCCTG
>NW_012115810.1:207188-209962 GCF_000951035.1 Colobus angolensis palliatus | reverse complement strand
CAAGGTCTAGCGGGCGCCCAGAGCACCGCAGAGGAGGCGGCGGCGCTGCAGCCCCCGCCCCGTGGAGTTTACTGGGTAGCCATTTGGCGCCTCTCAGGGAGGGAGAGGAGCGGGGCCGGACGCACGGACACCGCCGCCACGCCGGCAGCGCACTCCCAGGCTCCTCCGGCCGAGTTTGCACAAACAAAACGCCCTGGGAAAACTTTTCCCGAAGAGAAGTTGAAAGGGCTGATCTCTCTTTTCCCACCCAAGGCTCCTACGTTCTTTCCCAAAGGAGACAGTAGCTCGCCTGTTCTCCCTCGCGACTTCCTCTCCTACTCTTCCCTCCCCCGGCCCGCGCTCTTGCCGCTCGGCTCTCAAGCCAGGACTTGAATGGAGAAGCGGCAACCCCTGCGAGGCTCAGCCCAGCGCGGGTAGGGCCGACTCAGCGCCTCCCCTGTCCCGCGGGCGGGGTGCGGGCGTTCGCTGGGCGCTGGGGGCCTCGCTGGAGCCTGCTCTCTCACTCACCCTGCCCCATTTCCCTGCCCGGAGTCCGGGAGCTCGCTGCCGCCTCTGCAGCACTGCCGCCCAGAAGTGGGGACGAGCTCGGCGGCATCAGAGCGAGGGAAGCAGCGAGCCGGAGAGAGGAACGGGGCGGGGGTGGGCCGGGAGCGAGTTGGAATTTCCTTCCCCCAGGGCTTCGGGTCTTTGGGGTCCAGCTGGGGAAGCTGAACCGAAAGGAAGCTCCCAGATGAGGTGTTCCCATTCCCACCGCTAGGGCTGCGCTTGGGGAAGGCTGGTGCGCCCGAGCCGGACAGGTCGGGGGGAAGGGAGGTTACCTGCCTTGCCAGGATCGGTGGGGAGGATTGGGGCCTCCGCGGAATGAGGACAGAATCTCGCAGAGTGGGACCTGCAGCTTGCCCTCCCTGGAGTCTGACCCTCGACGTCCAGGATTGTTTGTTTGTTTTAATTTGTGTTTTTAACTTGACCTCTAAGATTGCCATTCTTTTAAAAGTGCACCTGTGACACAGATCTTTCTAATTGATGGCAGGTTTAAGCTTGCCCTGTCTTCAGAGGCATTTTTTGTAAAAGCCTATAACAACTCTGACATGAGAACTGGACAACAGAATGTCTGATGACAGTCTATAAACTAAGAATTAACTGATAGATTGTATTCATTTATTGGAAGTTTTACAAGGGTAAAGGAATCAGACACAGATGTGTGCTTGTTTGAACGTTTTAGTATCCCCGTGCATGCCTTTTACATGATTCCTTACACCTGACAGACAGGTACTAGGCTGGTGCAAAAGTAACTGCGGTTTTTGCCATTTTTAAAAGTAATGACAAAACCGCAATTACTTTTGCACCACCCTAATTATTTACATATTTTATATTTTTCATAAGTGCCAATTGTTCTGAGATGCGACTGATGGGTCCAAAAATGTGTTTTCAGAAAACCATGTGACATTAAGAAATCAACTTAAAATTACAGTTTTAAAAACATATTTGGATTAAACTGATGGAGAGATCTTACATGAAGGAACATCCTGCAGGGGACTTCTGTTGTAGTACTAACATCAAGTAATAAACCTGTGTTAGCCACTGATAGAATAACATTTGTCAGGTATTAAAATTAAATTGATTTTAATGCTCCTTTAGTTGTTTATCCATTTCAGCAACAAGAAAGATTGCTGAACTAAATGCCTAGCAATGTGCCATTTGTCTGTCATACGCAGGCATTGGTATTTCTTTCTTTCACTGCATCATGTAGTCCTTTCAGTGCATCTTAAATATGACAAGAAAAACATATGACTCATTTGGATTGCAATACTGGAACCATATTAGAAAATGTTGCTTTCAGAGATTTTAACTAAGAGTAAAGCAATTTATTTAAATACCTCTGGATTTTAGTCTTTAAACAATAACTCTAGTTAAACAATTTCATGAATCATTTATGCTTCTGAACACGGAGCTGTGCAAGCTTTTACAGTTGCTTGCACAGACAATGATGCAAATATTGAGTAACAGTGAAACTACTTGAAAGTCTGTAACTTTCAATCACAAGACAAGATTAAATCTTTAATTAGTTTCAGCCTTAATGTATGACATACTAGGAATATTATGGACCCTAATACTAGTAAGATTAGGCCTCATCTTAGTCATAAAACATTTTCATAACATTTCATAACCGCTGAAGGCATTTTCAGTGCTCACCACTTTTTGCTGTCCTCCTTCTGGTCCTAGGGAGAAATATATGCTCCACCCCATGGAAATTAGGTATGACCCTGTGACTTTGATAAGTGGAAATGTGAACAGACATGAAATGTTTTATTTCCTGGTGAAATTACTTAAGCCAGTGTTTGAGTCTATGTTCCCTTCCTTTGCTGCTACAATCATGAAAGCATGTATTAAAATGAAGGTGACACAAGACTGAAGGTTGTTGGAATGCTAAACTATCACCCAGAGCACAGCTGCCCTGGAGAGTCCCAGGACCTACAACAGAATCCACATAACCAAGAAATAAGCTCATGTTGGGCAAAACCACTTAAGAGCACCACCAAGCTTGGTGGTCTTCACATATGGTACTAAGCTATCCTCACTGTAGCCAGTGATTAGCAAAATAATAATCACAGTTGCTATAAATCTTTCTTTTTTTTTTTTCTTTTTTTCTTGGAGAAGGGGTCTTGCTCTTGTCGCCCAGGCTGGAGTGTAGTGATGCGATCTTGGCTCACTGCAACCTCCATCTCTAGGGTTCAAGCAATTCTCCTGCCTCAGCCTCCTGAGTAGCTGGGATT
>NW_012115810.1:197577-203408 GCF_000951035.1 Colobus angolensis palliatus | reverse complement strand
GTGTTAGCCAGGATGGTCTCGATCTCCTGACCTCGTGATCCGCCCGTCTCGGCCTCCCAAAGTGCTGGGATTACAGGCTTGAGCCGCAGCGCCCGGCCTCTTCTGGTTTTTACTTTATTTTGCAGTAGCATTACAGTTACCTTGTTGCAATCATAGCAGACTTAAAAGTTATCCCAGAGCAAATAAATAATATTGTGTAAGCAGCATGCTGAAGATCTTCTATCTCCTAGGCCAGCTTCAAAGGTACTGCCTACCTGAACCTGCCTTGTCCCAAAGGACACACTTCAGTGTGGGGAGAGTTTAAGGTTATAGACATACCCATTTTCATTTAAGGAATATGAAGATCAGAGAGGCAAAATAGAGAGAGGAAAAATTAAGAGATGATCAGAAACTCAGATGCATTCTGGAATGAGCACCCTTGACCAGACCAAGAACAAAGACTCTATAAAAATGTGAACTCTTGTTATTATTAGTCCATGTTCTGCTGTGGGATCCACCCAAGACATTGAAAACTGTACAGAACAGGATGAAGTTGAATCAGATCATTCTGTACTCCTAACAAGGTCCACCCCATGAGAGATTTGCAGCAGAATTAATGACACTGTGTATTTTCCTCTACTAACAACAATAACAACAACAATCTAGGAAAATCAAAGGCAACCCGACACGGAAAATTACACAAAATGAATATTTGGATTACAAATAGTATGATGGGAAGAGCACACTGCCAAAAGTCCACCTAGTATGTTGAAATTACTGTTTCTAGTAAATATAAGGTACAATTTTTTAATGTTTTAAACATTCATTATTGGCTACTTTAATTATTTTTCCTTGGTAACTGCACTAGAAATGGAAAAATGATAGGCAGAAAATGATGACATAACTTATTAGATATATGTAAGTGTGTGAACTTTGGGTCTTATTGTTTAGCTCATCTAGTAACTTGGGAAAATAATAGCAATTCCATAAGATTGTTGAGAAAATTAAATGAGAGAACACAGTTAACAGACTTAGCTCAATGTCTAGCATACAGGGCACTCAGGCATCCCTGGCATACAGGTATGAGTCTGCAATTATAACAAGGTAATGGAAAGAGTGATGCAGATCTCTGACTGAAGTATTTTCTCCTGGGCTTACAGTATTTATTAGCTACCACAATACAAGTAAGTAGCAGGATAAGCTTACTTAAATAAGGTGGTTTTCCTGTTTGACGTATTTTTATATGATTGCATATTTACAAGGGCTACAGTGTATATTTCAGGGATAGTGATATATATATTCTAGATCTTTATAATTTTCTGTTGTAATAAATAGAGTGCATAATTTTGATCAACAAAGAACAAATATTTTCATTCAGAGACCTAGGAATGTACTAAGTAAATAAATAATTATTTTTGGAATGAAAAACAAAAATGGGATTAAGATTTTTTTTTCTGACTGTGTTAAAGGAAACCATGTCATTTTTTCTTTTTACTTTTTTTTTTTGAGACAGAGTCTCGCTCTGTCACCCAGGCTGGACTGCAGTGGCACGATCTTGGCTCACTGCAACCTCTGCCACCCGGGTTCAAGTGATTCTCCTGCCTTAGCCTCCTAAATAGCTGGGACTACAGGTGTGTGCCACCATGCCTGGCTAATTTTTTATATTTTTAGAAGAGACAGGGGTTTCACCATGTTGGCCAGGCTGGTCTTGAACTCCTGACCTTGTGATCTGCCTGACTTGGCCTCCCAAAGTGCTGGGATTATAGGTTTGAGCCACCGTGCCCTTAAAGGACCACGTCTCACCCTTTGTCTCCTGAAAGCATAGCCCAGAACACAGGAGACTCTCCACCAATATGTGTGCACTGAATAAAAGAGTGAAGGAAACCTTCAGGCCTTCCCTCCTCAGGAGAATCCTAAAAGGAACTTGAGTTAGGGAAAGACTTCAATTCAAAGGGGCTGGTAGTCCATTTTAAATGGAACAGATGGAAGGTGAGTTTGTCCTACTAGGGAAAGAAGACTTATTCTTCACATGGTTACCTGATGGGGTTAGTACCAAAATCAATGGGTAGAATGATGCTAAAGGAAGGTTCACTTAGCTATATATCTCTCTGAATAATAATCTAGGTTTTGGAATCCTGCTGGATAGTAATAAATGGAAAGGAGGTTTACATGCTTAATAAATACCTGTGTGCTTATATAAAAAGCAGACAGGCATGTTAAAGTGGGCCATAATGGTTGGAGTTTGTCTAAAATTTTTGTAAACTATTTGGAACAATGAAAACATTTATAAATGCTTATTTTAAGTATGTTTTTATTCCACTGTAAGTACCACTTGAAACTGAAAAATTACACTTCGAAGGTCATTAATATCTTTCTATGCATTTCACCTTTGCACATTACAACCTAAAAGAAGTGTTTATTTTATGTCTTCTTAGACGGTATGTGTTTGTGGTTTTATATAACAAGATCAGGGTTGTTGCATTTCAATTTTAATGAAAGTCTTATTTCAGACTTTGTATTTCAGAGAAGCTGCCCAATCTCAGATAAATATGTTATGTTATTTATGCATAAGACTTTGTTGATGAAAACAGGGAACTGAAAGAATTGTAGCTTTAGTCTCAATCCAGTAATATATGCATAATAGTTAATTATCTTTTCATCTCTGTGTAGTGCTTTCATAATTTACAGAGTATTCCTACATGTATTAACACATAGAAAGTGTTGTTAGAATATGATGTTCCCTATATAAATGCTGCATGAGAGCTTTATCCCAAAATAACAAAAATATTTTCTTTGGCTGTCAGAAATCCTGGGCCAGGTTTTGTAATTAACCAGGTTTTGTAATTGTATTTATCTTTATCATTGGTATATCTCCTTTTCCCTTTCCTCCTATTCCAATTCATAATCTTATTTTAATGCCTTTTTTTCAAACTGACCAACAGTTAATAGGTAAGAATAAATAAACTCAACAGATATGTTTGTTGAAATATTATAGTTTCCTTAACACAGAAATGTCTATTCATGAAAAAAAATTTTGATTTTGTTTCATTGAGAACTGTTTTCTTCTTTGCACTAAAGTTAGAAATATACAAAGGAAAATATGAAAACTTGTTAACAACTCTTAAATGATTAAATGTTCACTTTGAGGTCCAATGTATGCAATTATAATAAAAACTGACAGAATTAGTTTTGTCTATTGAAGCTAAAGCCAATTGTTAAACATTTCAAAGTCAAATATTATAGCTAAAGGCTGTATTGTTTATGTAGTTTTAATAACCATAATAATTGCAGCCATTTTAAGTCTCATCATATCTATTTTAATATGTGAGTTAAATGACATACCCAAATGAAGTGGTAATATATTTATTCATACTTTCAAGTTTAATGCATGCCCCTTCTTTAAGTAACAGAGATAACAAATATTTTTTGTAGAGTAATTGAATGTGGGAGATATTTTTATCCAGTTATTTTATATTGTTTAACAGAAGAAATAAAAGTCATATTTGACTAATTTATTCCTAAAGTATGAATAAATCCCTATTTTTCTTGTATGAAGTTCAGTATTCACTTTTATATCAAAGCTTGAAGAAAATAAATACAATTTTTTTTTTTTTTTTTTTTGAGATGAAGTCCCGCTCTGTCACCCAGGCTGGAGTGCAGTGGCCCAATCTCGGCTCACTGCAAGCTCCGCCTTCCGGGTTCACACCTTTCTCCTGCCTCAGCCTCCCGAGTAGCTGGGACTACAGGCACCCGCTGCCACGCCGGGCTATTTTTTTTTTGTATTTTTGGTGTTAGCCAGGATGGTCTCGATCTCCTGACCTCATGATCCACCCGCCTCAGTCTCCCAAAGTGCTGGGATTACAGGCGTGATTACACCGTGCCGGGCAATACTATTTTTAAAGGGAAAATATGAATTACACTCTTCATGGTCTTATATTTGGAATTACAGAGGTTTTTTTTTTTTTTTTGTACCTTTTCTCTTCTGGAGGGTCATTTACAAACAGCCTTCCAGAGATTGAAAGAACCAAAATAGATGTATGTGCTTTGTTCTCAATTTTAATCAGTTTTTAACTCATCAGATTTTATATTTTGAAACATGAAAAATCACTGAACATTTTTTAGAATAGAACTTCCAAGAGGATTATATATTCATGAATTAAATTTTATTTCAATAAAAGGAGTATTTTATTGGATATCTGCTATACCAAGAATTGGGCTAGGAAAACAAAGATCACAAAGATATTGCCTTTGTCCTTGAGGGGCTCACAGACCACTGGGCTCATCAGTACTATTTTTGTGACTGTCAATCAACTTAAAATCTTAAGGAAGTTGGTCAATAATCAGTGTAGGGCCTTTTACTGCTCTCCCAAAATATAAATAATTTTTCAGTTCTAAGTATCAGAAGAAGAAATGCCTGAGTTTGGTATGCTATCTCTTAAAATGGTGCTATATTTCTATATTATCATATTCAGTGCTAAAAAGAAACTCTTTATTAATATGCACACATTCCAGAATAGAGGTGAGGCCTGGAGAAACGTGCACGGGCATGCAGACATGTAATTTAGTGCTATGAGCACTAAAGAGGGCAGGGTTTTCAGTGCCCATTCAAATTTCAAGCTCAGATTCTCCAACAACACAAAGTTAACTAAAATCTACTTTCTCATTTCCCTCTTTAAGATATCCTTTTGTCAAATAAATTTCTATTTCTGGATTCTGTAATTCTGTTGGCAGTAATTTTCTTACTCATTGGAAGTAAATAAGCCCTTTTATTAAAGTATCAGTTTTGTTAAAAGTACCCTGGTAATTTAAAATTCAGATACCATTCAAATGCGGGTGTTCCTTTAAAAAAAATGATAAGAACAAAACAGTCAACTTTTTTCTATTTTGTGTGATACAATTAACTAAATCTTGGTATTTAGAATTTTACATTGCCTATTCAATTCTAACTGTAACTGGAAGCTGCATCTCTCCCTTTCTGTTTTAAAGAGCTTCCTAAAGCCTTAACTGCTTGTCAGTTTCCATGTATTTCAAAATGTACAACTTCGAGCCAGGTAGCCACTGATTTGGCTTTCCAGGCATAAAACCTAACAAGTCTCAGCATATTTCATCCTGGCAGGGCTCCTTGCCCCCTCCTGTGCCTTTTCTCCTGGGAGGCTGAGTGTGTGTGCGGTTAACTAAGTACCACAGTGGTTAAGAGCTCAGGCTCTGGAGCCAGACAGATTTGAGTTTACATCCCTGGATTTGACTCTTACTATCTGGGTGACATTAGGAAATTTACTGTTTCTGGCAAAGACTAAGTGTCCAGTGAGGGTAATGGAAGCCCTTATTAAACAAATGTTACAAATGGGAGCCAGCTGTGTCTCTGTAAGCTGCCATCTGTGAAGCAGAGAATTTCCTCCTCCAAGCTGAGAGCTCTGGCTTCTTGCTCTGTAATGACCTTGAGTAAATCACTTTACTGTGGGATCTTCAATTTCCTTATCTCTATAATGAATCTATAGATATTCTGTGATCTCTGAGTTTTCTCACTATGTTGAGTAATCAAGCTGATTGTGTTAAAACTATTGAATTCAGATATATGGACTATTAATAACAAGATGTCACATACAGCCCCTTGCAATGCACTCTCACTTACTGAATCTAGTTTGAGCCACTTAAGGGCTTGTATAGATTGACACTCATATCTTTATTTAACTGTTCTGGAAACTGAAGCAAAGACTTGCCCAAAGCCTTGATGCCTTGATACTAGTAAAGTAGCAAAACTAGAATCCAAAGTTATTTCTTCTGTTTTTTTTTTTTTGAGACGGAGTCTCGCTCTGCCGCCCGGGCTGGAGTGCAGTGGCCGGATCTCAGCT
>NW_012115810.1:190741-193870 GCF_000951035.1 Colobus angolensis palliatus | reverse complement strand
GGTTCAAGCGATTCTCCTGCCTCAGCCTCCTGAGTAGCTGGGACTACAGGCACACGCCACCACGCCTGGCTAATTTTTGTATTCTTAGTAGAAATGGTATTTTGTCATGTTGGCCAGGCTGGTCTCAAACCTCTCACCTCAAGTAGGATCTTCTTTTTGGAGGCTGAATAACATTCCATTTACACACACACACACACACAGTGTTTCCTTTATCCATTTATCCATCAATGGACACTTTGGTTGTTTCCATATCTTGGCTACTGTGACTAATGCTGCAATAAACATAGGTGTGCAGATAGCTTTATAAGATGGCGATTTCATTTCCTTTGGGTATAAACCCAGAGTAGGGATTACTGGATCATACGGTTGTTCTATTTTTGATTTGTTTAGGAATCACCATACTGTTTTCCACAGTGGCTACATCCATCTACATTCCCAACAGAGTGTACAAGGGTTCTCTTTCTCCTCACCCTGACCAATGCTTGTTATTTCTTATTTTTTCTTAATTTTTTTTTTTTTTTTTTTTTTTGAGACAGAGTCTCTCACTCTGTTGCCCAGGCTGGAGTATAGTGGCACAATCATGGCTCACTGCAGCCTTGAACTTCTGGGCTCAAGCAATCCTCCCACTTCAGCCTCCCAAGAAGCTGGGACCACAGACACATACCACCACATCTGGCTAATTTTTGTATTTTTTGTAGGAACAGGGTTTCGCCATGTTGGCCAAGCTGGTCTCACACTTCTGAGCTTAAGCCATCCTTCTGCCTCAACCTCCCAAAGTGCTAGAATTACAGGCATGAATCACTGTGCCCTGCTAATTTTTTGCTTGTTGTTATTGTTGTTGTTGTTTTTGGTAAAGATCCATATTACCCAGATTGGGATTATAGACATGAGCTACCACACCCGGCCGCTTGTTATTCTTGATAATAACTTCTTGATAATCTAACAGGTGTGAAATGATATTTTACTATAGCTTTGATTTGCCTTTCCCTGATGATTAATGATATTGAACACCTTTTTATATACTTGTTGGCAATTTTTTATTTCTTCTTTGGAGAAATGTGTATTCAGGTCCTTTTCTCATTTTTCAATCAGGTTATTCATCTTTTTTGCTACTGAGTTGTGTAAAGTACTCATATATTTTGAATATTAATCCCTTATCAGCTATATGGTTTGCAGTTACTTTCTCTCAATTGTAAGCTGCCTTCTCATTTTGTTGATTGTTTCATTTGCTATGCGGAAGCTTATTAGTTTTATGTAGCCACACTTGTTTATTTTTGCTTTTGTTGCCTGTGCTTTTGGCATGCGAATCAAAAAAATCATTGCCAAGACGAATGTCAAGGAGACTTTCTTCTGTTTTCTTCTAGGAGTTTTACAGTTTCACGTCTCATGGGATGTGATCATTCTTTTCAGAGGGCATACACATAATTATATGCCAGTACAGGAACAGAAACTGAACAGTTACAGAGTTTACAGGTCACTCCTACGGTTGATGAAGTTATGTAGTAGCATGTTTTAGTAAAAGAAAATAACCATATTTTATAACCACAGTTTCACAAGAAACTGAAAAACATCTAATAATTTAAGATGAAAACTTTTGAAGTTTTTTGTAGCTCCTCAGTTGGTAACCATTGTTAACCAGAGCTGAATAGCAGTTCTTCCTTAAGACATGCTTTCTGAATATAGGCATACCTTGGGAATATTGCAGGTTCCATTCCAAACCACTGTAATGGAGCGAATATTGAAATAAAACGAGTCACATATTTTTTTTGGTTTCCCATTTCATATGAAAGTTATGTTTACATTGTATTGTAGTTTATTAAGTGTGCAATAGTATTATGTCTAAAAACAATGTACATATCTTAATTTAAAAGTATTTCATTGCTAAGAAACACTAATTATCATCTGAGTCTTCAGTGAGTTGTAACCTTGTTGTTGGTGGAGGGTCTTACCCTGATGCTGATAGTTGCTGACTGATCAGGGTGATAGTTGCTAAAGGTTGGGTGGCTGTGGTAATTTCTTAAAATAACACAACAATGAAGTTTGCTGTATCAATTGACTTTTCCTTTCATGAAAGATTTCTCTGTGGTATGTGATCCTGTTTGGCAACATTTTACCCACAGTAGAATTTCTTTCAAAATTGGAGTCAATCCTCTCAAACTCTACTGCTACTTAATCAACCAAGTTTTTATAACATTCTAAATCATGGCAGGTCACGGGGGCTCACGCCTGTAACCCCAGCACTTTGGGAGGCCGAGGCGGTTGGAACACCTGAGGTCGGGAGTTCAAGACCATCCTGACCAACATAGAGAAACCCCATTTCTACTAAAAGCACAAAAATAGCCAGGCATGGTAGTGCATGCCTGTAATCCCAGCCACTCGAGAGGCTGAGGCAGGAGAATCACTTGAACCGGGAAGCAGAGGTTGCGGTGAGCCGAGATTGTGCCATTGCACTCCAGCCTGGGCAAAAAGAGTGAAACTCTGTCTCAAAAAAAAAAAAAAAAAGAATATATACATATATTCTAAATAATTTGTTGTCATTTCAAAAATGTTCATGGCAACTCTACCAGGAGAGATCCCATCTTAAGACACCACTTCCTTTGCTTATCCATAAGAAGTAACTTCTTATTGGTTCAAGTTTGATTATGAAATTGCAGCAATTTAGTCATATCATCATGCTTCACTTCTATCTCTCCGTCTCTGATTATTTTTACCACATCTGTCATTATTTTATGTATTGAATTTTATCTACTGTAGTTATTTTATCTACTGAATGCCTCAGAGTCATCCATAAGAATGGTAATCAACTTTTCCCAAATTCCTATTAATGTTAATATTTCGACCTCCTCCTATGAAGCACAAATGTTCTTAATGGCCTCTAGAATGGTGAATTTTTCCAGAAGGCATTGAATTTACTTTGTGCAGAGCCATCAGAGGAATCACTATATATGTCAGGAATAGCCTTATGAAATCTACTTCTTAAATAAGACTTGAAAGTCAAAAGTACTCCCTGATTCATGGACTGTAAAATGGATCTGCTAATAGGTATGAAAACAACATTAATTTTTCTGTACATCTCCACCAGAGCTCTTGAGTGATGTGGTGCACTGTCAATGAGCAGTAGTACTTTAA
>NW_012115810.1:188597-189857 GCF_000951035.1 Colobus angolensis palliatus | reverse complement strand
TACATGGGGACTATTTGTGATAATCAGTGACCTTTTACATGGAAAGCTACTAAACTATAGTTTTATGTCTGACAAATACAAGACTCCTTTCTTCTCTACATATTTTGATTTAAATGAAGTATTGCCTCATTACTCCAGGTGTAATTCTTATGTATGTTATAAATTTTGCAATCTGTCAATACTACAGAACAAGCTGAGCTATGGTTAACACTATTTCAACATCCAAGAACTTTCTTCCAGTTCTTTCTGAAATATGCCACTTAAAGAAAGCAAGTTTAAGGAAGTTGAAGATTCTAAGAAATTGATGGAGCATGCTAGTTCTGTGCTTCAGTTGACATCAGTCATAGCAGTCTAGCAAAACTGATGAATTACCTAAGTTATTTCAGGATTAATATATATTTTAAATATCAAAATCAAGTCAATTCACTGAAGCTAGGCATTCTGCAATTATCATAGTTTCATTAGTGGAAATTCAAAATCCCATATCTGAAAAATATTTTTAAAAATAATTTTGTAATTTTTAGTTTCTTTATCAATAAAATGGTAATACAACAGTATCATCATCTGTGTTGCAGGGTATGAATTATGAATAAGTATGGCAAATGACTGTGCTCTATTAAAAATATCTGATTGTAACAGAAATCATACAACATTAAACCTGAAAAAGACTTTAGATAACATGTGCTCAAACTATTCATTACATACATTAGAAAACTGAAGTTTATAAGTAAGATAACCGGATTTAGTAAATAAAAATACAGGATAACCAGTTAAATTTGAATTTCAGATAAACAATGAATAACTTTTTGGCATAAGTGTGTCACCTGCAATATTTGCCTGTTATAAATAGTTATTTGCTATCTATCTGAAATTCAAATTTAACTGAATATCTTGCATTTTACCTGCCGACCCTACCTGTAGAGGTATCACAATTCCTTTTGTTCATTTCTTTGACCATAAATTGTACATTAAATCTCTAGACTTATTCATCCTATATAACTATAACTTTTGAGCCTTTTGCTCATTTTCCACTCCCAACCCCAATCCCACATCCCCCAACTCTGGTAACTATCATTCTACTCTCTGTTTCTATGTATTCAATTTTTTTAAAAAAGATCTCACGTATAAGAGAGCATGCAGCAATTCTCTTTGTGTGTCTTGCTTATTTCACTTAGCATAATGTGCTCTGGGTTCACCCATGGTGTTGCAAATGGCAGGGTCTTTTTTTTTCTTCTCTTCTCTTCCCTTTTCTTTCCTTTT
>NW_012115810.1:182332-185536 GCF_000951035.1 Colobus angolensis palliatus | reverse complement strand
TATTTTTTCTGAGTAGTAGCTCTTAACAGTAGACTTAAAATATTCAGTATGCCATACTGTAAACAGATATGCTATCATCCAGGCTTTGTTGTTCCATTCATAAAGCATAGACAGAGTAGATTTAGCATAATTCTTAAGGGCCCTAGAGTTTTTGGAATGGTGAGTGATTGTTGGTTTCAACTTAAAGTCACCAGCTGCATTAGCCCCTATCAAGAGAGTCAGCCTGTCCTTTGAAGCTTTGAAGCCATGCATTTACTTCTCTCTGGCTATGAAAGTCCTAGATGGCATCTTCTTCCGATATAAAGCTATTTCATCTACCTTGAATATTTATTCCCTAGTGCAGCCACCTTCATCAATGATTTCAGCTAGATTTGATACCTTGCCGCAGCTTCTGCATCAGCACTTGCTGCTTTACCTTGCAGTTTTATGTTAGAGAGATGGCTTCTTTCCTCCCAACTCTGTTAGCTTTCAACTTTTCTTCTGCACCTTGCTCACTTCTCTCAGCCTTCATATAATTAAAGAGAGTTAGGACCTTGCTCAGGCTTAGGCTTTGTCTTACAGAAATGTTGTGGCTGGTTTGATCTTCTATCCAGACCACTAAAACTTTCTATCAGCATTATGATCATTTTGAATTTTTAAAAATAATTTGTATATTCCCTAGAGTAGCACTTTTAACTTCCTTTAAGATCTTTCCTTTGCATTCACAACTTGGCTAACTGATGCATGTAGCCTAACTTTTAGCCTTTTTCAGCTTTTGACATACCTTCCTTACTAAGCTTAATCATTTCTAGCTTTTGATTTAAAGCGAGCATCCTGTGACTCTTCATTTTATTGGAAAACATAAAGGCCATTGTAGGGTTATTAACTGGCCTAATTTCAATACTATTGTGTCTCAAAAAATAGGGAGGCTCAAAGGGAGGGAGAGAGATGTGCAAACTTAACCAATAAGATGGCAAACTTAATCAATCAGTGACCAGGAATTGTTGGTCATTGGAGCAGTTAGAACACACACAACATTGATTGATTAAGCTTGCCATCTTCTATAAGTGCAATCTGTGGTGCCCCCAAACAATTGCAGTAGTAATTAACATCAATGATTACTGATCATAGATCACCATAATAAATATAATAATAATGAAAAAGTTTGAAATATTGGGATAATTACCCAAATGTGACATAGACACATAAAATGAGTACATTGTTGGAAAAATGATGCCAATAGACTTGCCTGATTAGGGTTGCCAGAAACCTTCAAGTTGTAAAAATGCAATATTTGTGAAGCATGACAAAGGGAAACACAATAAATGAGGTATGGGCCAGGCGTCATGGTTCACACCTATAATCCCAGAACTTTAGGAGGCCGAGACAGGCAGGTCACCTGAGGTCAGGAGTTCAAGACCAGCCTGGCCAACATAGTGAAACTCCGTCTCTACTAAAAATACAAAAATTAGCCAGGCATGGTGGCGTGTGCCTGTAATCCCAGCTACTCAGGAGACTGAGGCAGGAGAATCACTTGAACCCAGGAAGCAGAGGTTGCAGTGAGCCGAGATTGCGCCACTGCATTCCAACCTGAATGGCAAAGCAAGACTCCATCTAAAAAACAAAAGTATACAGTATACCTATGCTCCTAGTAAACAATTGAAGTCATTTTAAGAGTAGAAAAATCTTAGCTGAGAAAAAAGTATACATTAGAATCATGTAGAAGAATCTTATATCTTTTATTCTGATCTAAAGTTGAAGTTTTAAATTAATTAGTTGAAGTTTTAAACATCCTTTGTTTTAGCCTAGAAAAGCTGTAATTATGTTGCATTTTTTTATTCCAAATCCATTTTATTTCTATCTTCTTTTTAAAATTCTTAATAGTCTTGTCAGATGTATGCCAATTTTATAAGACCTTTTTCATTACCAACTTTTGGCTTTTCATGTCCACTGCATGTTTATTTTTAATTTTAAAAATGCAATGCATTGCTCTTCCAGTAGTCCCCAGGGAAAAATCAAGTAGGATTTAGAAGACGATTTATCGGATTGGTTATAGAGATGAGGCCTGCCCTGAGTAGGAAGTTGGAACAATAGACACCTCTTAAATTTAAAAGTCTGTTTTTGAAAGTTGTGTTATTTAGCAAAATCAGTAGTTGTAGCTAATTTCAAATTATAATATTTTCATATGAAAGTACTCCGAAAAATATGAAATAAAAGTCTTAAAATTCTATAAAAGAAGTTTTATTAACAATGCAAACTACAATACATAGTGCCTTCTAGCAAGCCATAAAGAGAAAAATCTCTTACCAATGTTATAGTAATGTTTGGTATTTATTACATTTACTTATAAGGTACTAAGGAGTGCTATATATTTTAAGGATGCAGTTAATTCTTGTTACATGTTACAAGACAACAAGGAAGCATAATTATTTTTATTTTATTTATTTATTTTCTGAGATAGGGTCTCACTCTGTTGCCCATGCTGGAGTGCAGTGGTACAATCACAGCTCACTGCAGCCTCAACCTCCTTGGACTCAGGGAATTATCCTTCCTCAGCCTCCCGAGAAGCTGGGACTACAGGCGTGAACAACCTCGACTGGCTAATTTTTGTATTTTACTGTAGAGAGGGGGATCTCACTATATTGCCCAGACTGGTTTCCAAATCCTGGGCTCAAGCAATCTTCCCATGTTGGCCTCCTAAACTGCTGGGATTACAAGTGTGAGCCAGTGGACCTGACCTTTATTTTTATTTTAAAGATGAATAAAATGCAGCTCAAATTTATGACAAAATAGGAAATGCAGAGGGGCAACACCTTTTTCTTTTAACAAAGAAGCTATTCCAGAGCAGAAATTGTTATTACCGGGTTGGTTTTACAAAAGAAATCAATGATATGTTGTGACTGGTACAGCAATAACTCAAAGAAAAAGAAAACGGAGTGTAGCTAAACATTTAATTGTTTTTTCTCTCTTAAAATTTTTTGTGGGAGTAGCAGAAGCAAGGTTGAATCAGGGAGGCTGGACTGGGAAAGGGGTCAGTTGGTGTTCAAACCCAACAACTTCTTTGTGGTTGAGAGAGGTTTGAGGAAAATATGAAACATTTGGAATCTTCCACACTAATGTTTTAATGAATTCAACAGCTCTGAAAATGTCATTTATGGATAAGGAGTGTTGAGTGTAAAATTATGAAGATGTAATTGATTTGTAACAGATATTTGCTTTTTTTTT
>NW_012115810.1:98721-180577 GCF_000951035.1 Colobus angolensis palliatus | reverse complement strand
TGGAAGTTCATTCCTGATTTGGCTCTCTGCTTGTCTGTGTAACAGATATTTGTATGCATATGTTGTATATGTGCATGTGTGTTAGGGGTTGAATTGTTGGCCAGAGGAAATGATAATAATAAGATAACTGTAAAACCACTGTATTAGTCTGTTTTCACACTACTATAAAGAACTACCTGAGACTGGGTAATTTATAAAGAAAAGAGGTTTAATTGACTCACAGTTCTGCATGGCTTGGGGATACCTCAGGAAAATTACAATCATGGCAGAAGCTGAATGGGAAGCAAGGCAAGTCTTACATGGCCGCAGGAGAGAGAGGGAGCAAATGAGGACATGCCACACTTTTAAACCATCAGATCTCATGAAAACTCACTCCCTGTCATGAGAAGAGCGTGGGGAAAATCCACCCCCATGATCCAATCACCTCCCATCAGGTCCCTCCCCTGATACATGGGGATTACAATTCTAGATGAGGTTTGTGTCTAGGGCCATACCACACTGAAAGCGACTGTTCTCGTCTGATCTCAGAACCTAAGCAGGGGCACACCTGGTTAGTACTTGGATGGGAGATTTGGATGGGGACACAGAACCAAACCACATCAACCTCATAACCCAGAGCACAGAGAATATTGTGGCGAGGCGGTAAGGACGGACGGTTAGGAGAGGATCCTCATCCTTCACGGCAGGCCCAATACCTGAGAACAATCATCTCCCAGAAATTACTTTACAAATTAAGAGCATGAAACATTTGAACAATCCTCTGAATTGGAGCATCTTCACAGAATGCTTTCACCCCGTTTTGAGGAATGTCCCTTCCATCCACTCACCTAATTATGAACCCAGAAAAAAAACAATAATAACACTCTAAACTGTTTTATCACCTGGGCAACTCCAAACATCATTTTTTGGTTCCTATTCCCTTTTATTAAGTGTTCTGACCAAAGGTGAGGAAAAGGAGATATAATTAAATGCCCCCTATAAGCTACTATTGTTTATTTGTTTAAAACATTTAATAAATACTCTCCAAAAACAAAACACAAAAATCTATCAATGTGCTAATAGTTCTGCATAGGTCATAAATTAAAAGAAAAAGCTTAGATTTCTAAATGCACACCAGTAAGTTTGCTTTTTATTCTAAAATATCAGAAATCATTCAACCGATTTTTTTCTCTCAATAGCTGCCTCTTTCATTAGACTGTCTACCTTTGGGTACAAACGGTTATGTAGTGTTGAAAATCCATATTTTGTGGACTCATGTCCTTCTTTGCTAATGCAGTGGCTGTAGCCCCTCAAGTGTTGAGAAATACAAGGATTTATATTTCTCACAATATAACAAGGATTTGTATTTCTCATATTTTTCCTGGAGATCTTGGGATTAAAGGTAAAATTGCTTAATTTGAGCTCATGGATAGTCTTCTTATGTTACTCGGTTCTATTCGCTCTCAGTTACTTGAGGGCAAGAGCTCTTCACTACTATTGCTGCAGGGCTGCACCATAAGCACACATCTCTCTGGGTTACAGAAGCTTATCACTGGTGCTCTCACAGCTGTAAGTCCTCAAGATACTAGGGAGGTGCCCATTCCTGGAGTCTTCAATATCCTGAGGTCAGGCTGTGTGCTACACCAATGGGCTTTTAATCCTTGTATTTCTCAAACTCCTTCAGCTTCTGTTCAAAATTCCTTCTACCCTAGAACTCAGGAGTCAACTCCTGTGGTCTACCTAATTAGTTCTTCAGACATGTCTGGGCATTCCTGAGTTCCATTTAGACTCAAATTATGCCCTACAGTACCATGTGGAAAAAAAAAAAATGTCTTTTAGTATTGATTTGTAGAATGCTCTCTGCCCCCTGAAGCCCAATACTACTCATATCAATTTGATCCCTCTCTAACCTTATGATCAAATTTATCCTCGACCTCCAGGATTTTAAGGAATTTCATGTTGGTATCTGACAACAACTGAAGTTTAGCTTAAATATGAACTTTTGAAAAATAATATGAATTTTGTCACAGATAAGCATCTAATTAAGTTTTATTATTTGGATTAGTTGAAGACATAGGAACTCTCATGTTTATCAAGAATCCCAACTTTAAACATTGTTATGAAAAATTACTCACACATTGGAAATGAAGCAAAAAGGATCATGTGTCCTTTCAGTATCATATGGGAGCTTTGTCTAACAGGTCCACTTAAAGGTAGTTTAACTCTGTAGGAGAATGCCCCTTTGTTTGATATACTATTTACTATTGATTAGAACCTACACTGTGAAGTCACATGTTAACTTGTGGGTTTTCATTGGGTAGAGATGCAAAGGATTTGTCTAGTACAAAAGATTGCTCTAAGATTATTATTTGATTTCCCTATAGGACATAAATCAGTTTTATATCCAACCTAGCAATCTTACTCCAACATTCTTATTTTCTTTTTCTTTTTTTTTTTTTTTTTGTGAAGAGTTTCACTCTTGTTGCCCAGGCTGGAGTGCAGTGGTGCAATCTCGGCTCACTGCAATCTCCGCCTCCTGGGTTCAAGTGATTCTCCTGCCTCAGCCTCCCTAGTAGCTGGGATTACAGGTGCCTGCCTGCCACCACACCCAGCTAATTTTTGTATTTTTAGTAGAAACGAAGTTTCACCACATGTTGGCCAGGCTGGTCTCAAACTCCTGACTTCAGGTTATCCACCCACCTTGGCCTCCCAAGTGCTGGGATTACAGGCAGAAGCCACTGTGCCCGGCTCTTTTTCTTTTTTTCAAGACAGGGTTTGGCCCTGTTGCCCAGGCTGCAGTACAGTGGTGTGATCATGGCTCACTGCAGCCTCAACCTCCTGGGCTCAAGTGATACTCCCTCCTCACCCTCTCAAGTAGCTAGGACTACAGGCATGTACCACCATGCTGGGCTAACTTTTGTTTGTTTTTTGTAAAGACAAGGTCTCACTATATTGTCCAGGCTGGACTCGAACTCCTGAGCTCAAGGGATCCTTCCATTTTGACCTCTGAAAGTGCTAGGTTTACCAGTGTGAACCACTGTGCCCGGCCCTTCTTTTCTTTCGTACCTCTTTATGTGTGCTTGCTCTTGAAATCATGTTTATTATATTGCAGTTTCCTCATTAACAAGTTAAATAAATTTTTGATACATGTTTTATATTTGTATGCAGGCTTTCCATGTGTCTGTGATAGTGAAAAGACTGACTCTCATTGACTGAGTGTAGAATATTTTTGTATCTCTGAAAGGTATTAAATATTTGTTATAATGTCTTTTAAAATAACAGAGCTCGATTTTTATTTATTAGGGATAAGCACTTACATAAATCTCAAATTTCCAGAATTTCTGGAAAATAAAGAAACTAAGGTTCTAAGCCTTTAAGAGATCTAGACTCTGAGGCAAAAAGCCCTTCCTACAGAAACTGGCTAATCAGAAACCTTTCAATTTTAGAATCAAGTTTACTTAATTAAGGTCAAACTATGAAAAAACATTAGACTTTTAAAAATTTTAGCTTTAAAATACAGCAATATATCTTTTACCTGTATGAAGTGTAATGAAACATATTTATTTATTTGTTTTTTCATTAAATACTTGGGTTTGTTTTTAATGAAAAGATTAGTTAATCTGGATTTCCACACTTCTTGTACTGTTTCTTGATTAGATAAGCTAACATTATTCTCACGTAATTTATGAAAAAAATAATTTGAGAAAATTAACAATCATGTAAATTGAATTACAATTCTGACAATCTTTTTAAAAATAAAACTAAGTATCTTCTGTAATGTATCAGTTTAAACAATTTTCAAGCCCCTTAGTTAACTTTGAGAGCTGGAATTAGCATGAAATCTAATTAGTTGGTGGATGTTACTGGATACTTAGATAATTTCTAAGTAATATAGAATACTGAAACAAAGGCCAATATTTTTTGTTCACTAAAGAGAAACTGTATTTTTGGTTCATGCTAACATGCATATTCCTTTCTGTTACTTTAAAAAATACAAAAAGAATGCATGTATAAAGTCATGTTATATTTGATTATGGTTTCTGATAATCTGCTAAATTGCTTGGGTCTGAGGAAAATGTCTCAATTATCTATATCTCCATTATCTCTGTGAAGTGGAAGTTGGTTACTTTGGTTATGGTTAAAATTCATATTGGCGATTGAAATGTTACTAAAAGCAACTGTGGCAGGGTGCTATGATTGTAAATCAAGGTGATGGAATATGTTTTAGTTGATAAAAGGAGAGGGGAAAGTAGTATTATCCTAAGGTAAAATGTGTGCTTGTTCTAAAGTATGAAAGAAGAAAGTAAAAAATAAATGTGAATAGATACAGACAATTGCAGAAGGTTTATAGAAAGTGAATTTTAGTTGCTTTGGTTTATAATTCCCTGCAAATGATAAGTCCAAAAAGAAGAATTATAATGTGTTAAATTTTTGGCAAATTTGTTTAGGTTTGATGGTGCTATTCATAAGATAATTTTTAAAGTAGCTGCTTATGAATGAGCCTCTGTCAAATATTACATTTATGTAAAACTAGAATTTGGTTTACTCTCTCTTAAAATTGCAAGTAAGTCTTAGAGAATTCCATCTGCTGTTAGCAAGAGGTAGTAAAAAGTTATTCTGTGTAATCTGCTCACAGAACAGGGATTCTGTCTCATCTTAATAATTTTTAATAATTTGTGGTAGTGTGTTTTTTTCATATCCTTGATTATTCACAAACAAAATAAAATTTCCTGACTTCTAATTTAAATATTTTATTGCCACTTTGATTAATAGGTAGCCAATCAAAACCATTCACTGTTCTCAGGCATCTATGAGTCTTTTGTAAGTGACCAAATATCTACTGATAACTCTTGTGATTTTACCTACCTAAGGTCAGATCCTTCAATGTAAGAAGTATTATTTTCAATATATATTTTATATCTAAACCATTTTTGGAAATTCCCAGGGCGGTGGGCAATTCCAAAATTTTTTCCTTTTACTTCATGAAACAGGAAGATGTAAATAATTGAGTTATAGGTTATATTCTATATTTCTTAAATAGCTGCACACTATTGTAAAATCCAATGGGAATAGTTGGCATATCAAAGAGCATCTCTACCTTCCCTAAATACCATGAATGTAATTATGTTATACTTATGTTATTAATGAAAATATTTCATTGATTATACTCTTAACTACTGATACTTCAAGATATAGAATCTGGGTATAGAATGTGGATCTTAAGTGTCACCACTTAGACAACTGTCAGATAGTACCAGGAGACTGAGTCAGGATTTTAGGTACTCTCTTTTTAGTCCTGCAGACAACCTCATGAAAGCAAACTGCTGACCTAATACCTAAGATTTAAAGTGTAGGAAAATCTAATTGTTATTATATTTAGGGTTCTTTTTTCTAATGGGTATATTAGAAACCCCTCCCGCATTTTTTCTGAATCTCTCCTTAACTCTTGATATAGTAGACTACACTTTTGCAAATGAAAATGAAACACTCTTTAAATGGCAACTTATTTTCCCTGAGGCTTCAGAATTGAGGAACAGAATACTTTCCTGAGTCTTTCTGATCTTCTGTTATGGCAATATAGTTAATTGCACAGGCTCAGTAAAAATCTGTCCTGCTTTTTACCAGGACATAGACAAACTGATTGTGCAACCAAGACCATTCTTGGAAGTGACATATATGAGAATAAATCTTATTTCATCAGTTCTGACAAGACCACCATGAAGGAACAAAGGTTGCACTTCGTAGGTGAAACCTATGGCCATAGAACAGTCCCAGAAAAATGGTCGCTAATATGCATTTGAGATCTTGTAGGCTATAAATACCATTACTTCTTAACAGGCCAGGAACTTCACTGTATTTTAGGGACCTTGAGCAGAAAACAATATACTCAAATTTATAGATACTATAGGTAAAATCTGTTGAGATGAGTATCTTGGGTTTGGTTTCCTAGATTCGGACTAAAATAGCCAACAAGAGCAATTTTGAAAAACTTGGAATAATAAATCTATTAAAAATGTAATTTGAGGTTCTTTATGAAATTTTCACTGAAGTTAATTTTCTGGACTGGGTACATTATACGGCTCTAGATGTGCCAGCCTTAGCAAGGAGGTTAATTAACACTTTGTACTACAATCATATGTCAAGATAAAATGAGACCAGTCTTCTTTTGTTTTCAAAAATAATCTCTGGGGATTTGTTGTTGTTTGTATAGTTGTGACCTTAAGTCAATTGGAAAATATTTTATAACCACTGAAAAGAACAAGTTTTTGATATCTAGACTAGTGGTGGTTGTTGGTGGTATTTCTGCCCTTGGAACCAGGTTTAACATTCTGTTTCCCTCATTAGTGAGCTAAATAAATCTTTGACACATGTTTATTCTACATTTGTTTTAGTCAATTTTTCAACTTTTTGAAAATGATACATTATCAAAAACATAATGAAATTCAGTTTAGTTTTCATACCTAACTTTTAATAACTTGATTGTAATTAATAATTTTAACTTTGGAATTATACTCCAACACAATGACTGTTTAACTTTGCTTTTTGAGCTATTAATTTTTACAATCTTAAAGGAAACACTTCACTGAAATTTGTTGATTACCTTGCTCTTGGTCTTAGAAATTTCTGTAATGTTAAATGAGATGAAAAGATTATATTTCTCTAAATCAACCAGTTAATTATTACTCTGTTTGAACATAAAAGCCACCAGATCTATTTCTTGATTATTTATTTCCTTACTTGCCTTGACCTTGCAAGAGTATTTTCCAGTTAGTGAATTCATTGCTAGCACTAATATTTGATTTCACTTCTAGACATTTTTACGTTAAAGAAACCACAGAGAATATGTTTTTTGGGTATGATGTACTACAATTTAGGAGCAACTGTAATCGGGTAAGTGAGAACTGATACTAGAAGAAAGGGAGCAAATATCAATGATTAAGCATACAATGCAGTGACTAGGAACAACAGGCAGAGAATAGTATTAGCAGTGAGAAGAAAATTTTTATAAATTATTTTAATGGGGCAAATTAACCATTTTTAGTAAATTGCACATGGAAAAAACAACAAAATATGTCTTTTTCTTACTTTACCTTTGGATTTCTCATAGAATGTCTTTAATTTTGGTGTATACATTGAAACCAGTTACAGTATTTCAAATGACTGGAATACCTAGACCAAATTTTGCCAAACGGTATTTTAATAATTCTTGCCTGTTTGTTGTGTAGAGAATTTTTGTAAGATGGATAGAGTAGTTGTTTTTGGTTAGTTAATAGGTCTTCATGACCATCTTCCCCAGTGAGTCTTATACTCCAACCTTTCATTTAAGTAATTGCTATGACATTAGCTTAGTTGCTTAGCCAGGAAACTCTATCAGTGACTGTCAAACAAAAACAACAACAGGATATAACTCCTTATTTTTATTTCAAAAATAGTAATTAGATTCACCAACAGCTGTACTAAATTCCTTCATTACATGACCAATGCAAAAACTGAGATCCTGTTATAGATTATATGGAACTAGTCTTTCCCAGACAAACACACAGTTAAAGAAAAAATTAACATTAAATTAAAGGAAGAAGTATTACATTTTCATTCAAAAGTATTACATTTATTAAGAGATATCCTGATTCATTCTTTTTACCTAAAGTCACATGGCAATATATTTGGTTAGTGTTCCATTTGGAAATGCTTCAGGGTATCAGTTCCTACTTTGAGTACTGGTTGACTGAATGATTAATATGGAGAAAAGTCTGTCCTAAATTTATTAGGAACCATGGAAGAAGAAAGTAGGCTATGTGTATATTTTTTTTCCTATATCTATGTTTTTGTATTTAATATGCATCTGATTATGTTGACAGCCAACATTTCAGTCACTATAAAAGCTTATTTTTTTTCTGTCTATATATCTTTTCTCAGACTAGTAGACTCTAGTAGAAATTGTTCTGTTCCTGTATTAATCAATGTGAAGTAACACATGAGGACTCGATCAGTTAGGTTGGTCTGGAATGGATCACAGTACTTTAATCTATAACTGTTTATGCTAGACTTAAGTGGTAATGTTTATGCTATAGTTGCAGGGAGGGTAGAAAATTCACTCATTATACAGATGTGCAAAGAATGTGTGGATTTTTATTTATCTATAACTAGTCCAATTTTGTTGATAATTCAGTCAGTCGGGGAGTGGAAGTGGCACCACTCACCATCACTCCTAGTGATCCACTAGCAAAATGTTTGCTTCCTGTTCCCGTGACATTATGTTCTGCTGGTCTAGCGATCTTAGTTCCAGAGGGAGGAATGCTGCCACCAGAAGACACAATTATGATTCCATTAAACTGGAAGTTAAGATTACCACTGGACACTTTTGGCTCCTTCTACCTTTAAGTCAACAGGCTAAGAAGGGAACTACAATGTTGGCAGGGGTGATTGACCCAGACTATCAAGATGAAATCAGTCTACTACTCTACAATGGAGGTAAGGAAGAGCCTGCATGGAATATAGGAGATTCATTAGGGTGTCTCTTAGTTTTACCATGCCCTGTGATTAAGATCAATGGGAAACTACAACAGCCCAATCCAGGCAGGACTACAGATGACCCAGACCCTTCAAGAAAGAAGATTTGTGTCACTCCACCAGGAAAAAAACAAACAAACAACAACAACAACAACAACAAAAAAAAAACATGACCTGCTACCTGCTAAGATGCTTGCTTAAGGCAAAGGGAATACAGAATGGATAGTGGAAGAAGGTAGTCATCAATACCAGCTACGACTACATGACCAGCTGCAGAAACAAGGACTGTAACTGTCGTCAGTATTTCCTCCTTCTTTTGTTAAAAACGTGTTTGTGCATGTATACACTTGTACTAGGAAAATATCTTCATTTTATTTCCTTTCTCTTTTATCATGGGACATAAGATTTACTGACTTCACATCAGCATTTGAACATTGTTAACTTTATGTAATAGTATTTGTGTTGGGGATTGGTGCGTTTCCGGTTGCTCAAAGGATAGTTGTATTATGTTAGCCATAATTATGACCTTATTATTGTCTTTATTTGAAGATTATGTATGATCTCAGAAGATGTGTATGGGTTGACAACTGGTGGACTTGTGATGGTTAATACTGAATGTAAACTTGATTGGCTTGAAGGATGCAAAGTATTGATCCTGGGTGTGTCTGTGAGGGTGTTGACAAAGGAGATTAACATTTGAGTCACTTGACTGGGAAAGACAGACCCACCCTTAATCTGGGTGACCACAATCTAATCAGCTGCCAGTGTGGCTAGAATATAAGCAGACAAAAATGTGAAAAGGAGAGACCGGCCTAGCCTCCCAGCCTACATCCTTCTCCTGTGCTGGATGCTTCCTGCCTTCAAACGTTGGACTCCAAATTCTTCAGTTTTGGAACTCAGACTGGCTCTCCTTGTTCCTCAGCCTGCATATGGCCTATTGAGGGACCTTGTGATCATGTGAGTTAATACTTAATAAACTCTCCTTTATATATATATATATACACCACGTCCCTTCACTGCCTCCCCATTGTTATCATATATTTTATATATTCCATATATGTAACATATATATGTATTCCATGAGTTCTGTCCCTCTACAGAGCCACATCCCTTCACTACCTCCCCACTGTTATAATATATATTATATATATAATGCATATATATATATGTATATATGTATTCCATGAGTTCTGTCCCTCTAGAGAACCCTGACTAATACAGGGGTTAATTGGGGTAAGGGTTAAAATTTCAATTTGCCAGTTCAAGGTATATCAATTTCTTAAGTTTAGACAGTTTCTTTCTAGTTAAGCAAATTCTATTGAGTAAACATTTAGTCAATTCCAAATTCAACTCATTATTAGGACTTTGTCCTGTTCCTGCCTCCCTTATAAGAGGGCAACTCGATGGAAAGCATAAGATTCTCACTGGAGGAGTGAGTGCCTCATGGTGGTCTTTGTGCAGATCCAGCTCATGGATTTGCAACTGTTGATGTCTATCAACTTGTGCTCACGCTAGTTCGGTTCTTGAGTGTTTTGCTGGTGTGTATGAATGAAATCTATGGCTAGGAAATTGTGGTATGTTCATCTTAAGTTAGAACCTAATTGTTTTTCCATAACTACCTCCTATCTTACTTAATCACTACAGATCCTGCATTTGTTCTGGTGTGTCTTCCCCTTGCTCCTAAGTTTGGGGCCCTTTTGGAAATCTTTAGCTATAGGAGGACTTTGACCTCATCTTGCAACCATGTTGGGTAAGCACCCAGCTAATTTTTGAAATACTAGCAGTGCCTGCTGGTTATAGACCCGAATTTTTGGGTCCGTTTTATACTATGTGCAGGCTTTGTGGAGTCACAAATCCTGCTGGAGGAGGAACCACATCCCTTCACTGCCTCCACATCCCTTCACTACCTCCGCACTGTGTTTAACCACATCCCTTCACTGAATCCCCACTGTTATAATCCTCCTTTCTCTCCCTGTATCAGTATGAAGTTTATTTCATGGTAACATACTCCCAAGATACCAAGTGGAACATGGGACAAAAATTTTCCATTTTTGGCTCCTTCCTCAACCTAGTATTCCATCCTCCCATGATTTTAACCCTGATGAGTATAGGCAGAATACAAGATATATCTGAAAGGCTGTTTTCTCTGCCTCTCTTTTTACTTCCCAATATCACCTCTCCTGAAAGGGAAAGACTTTCTGCTCCTTATTCCTCTTTGAAATAACTTGCTGATGTGAGATCATGGATTTCCTTTTCTCTGTGGTCTATAATGAAACCCTGCCATTCAATTTGTTTGGCATTGTTCTTAATATATTAATCAGAAATAAACTTAGAAAATGTTTTGTTTCAAAACATTCTGATACAGAAGCTTATTGACTATCGTTGAACTCAAGAATTACAGTCTGTTGTCAAAAGCTGAATGTTTTACTTTTTCAGATCTTTGTTGTAATTGTCATAACTACCTCAAAGGCATATGGATGCCTCTGAAACCATTTGTTTATTTTTTCACTCAGCAAAATCTTACTGAGCAGATTGTATGTGCTTGCCACAGTTTCAGGTGCTTGCATGCTAGTGGCAGAGGCAAGCAATAGGCAATAGAGTTAAGGAAAATATTAGAAAGTGATAAATGCCAAGTTGAAGAATAAAGGAGGGAAGGGCAATTGGAAGTGTTGTGGGGAGTTGCGCTATTCTCGATGGGATAAAGACCTCACTGAGAACATGACTTTTGAGAAAAATCTTAAGAAATGAAAGGAGTTAATCATCCTGTATCTGGAGGGAGACCATTTTAGGCAAAGAAAAATCACAAGTTCAAAGGCTTAAAGGTAGGAATTGTGTCTGCTTGGAACAAAAAAGGCGCAGGAGATGAGTTCAGACAGGTAACCAGGAAAGTTTTTCACAAAGTGTCCCAGGTTGACTAGAACACCTAGTCAACCAGAGGGGTGGCTGGCTTATTGCGTCCATTGATTGTTTCCGTCATGGTTTTTCTTTCACTCCCCCGTCCCTAACTCCTGTTTACTGAGATCAGACTTCTAAATTAACCACTTTCACTTAATTCAGCCTTTGTCTAGACTCTGCTTCATGGAGAATCCAGGCGAAAGGTTTTCTTTGTTTGTTTTTTGTTTTTTTTTCTCTCTATCTTCTGCCATTTCAGTGGCACAGAGGTACCTGATCAATCCTTAGCATTAAGAAGATTTTCTGGTAAATGACAGACACTCAATAAATATGTGTTGAATTTAATTGAAAGTAATTTGGTTCTCCAATTCTGAGTTCAGGACTAGCAATTTGGAACTGCAGTGTCGAAGCACAACTATGAAAATCATATATTACCTCATAGGTCATTGAACTAGACTGTAACAAGTCCAAAATATATGACATATAGAGCAGGGTTAAAAGACCTCTATTCAGGAGGAAGACTGCTTGGGTTATGTGTCACTTGCTAGCTGTGTAAATTTGGAAGGTTCCTTAACCTCTCTGTGCTGTAATTTTCTCATCTCTAAAATGGGAATAATAATAACTCATAAATCAAATTGTTATTGTGAGTACTAAATGAGTGAACATATAGGATGTATATGGCATGTAGTAAGTACAATATACATGTTTGCTGTAATAATAATCATTATTGATTTCTACCATAGCATCATGGAGACCCAGAATCAAATTAAAATAAGTGAATATTGACAGATTTCAAAGAAATCTAATTAAAGTCTTCCTACCATTTTCTTATATTTACATTGTTTGTAGTTACAAGTAGTATTTACCTTAATAAATGGTTATACAGTATATAAATGAAATTCCACAACTTATTCCATTGCCACAGCCCAGCCAAAGTTCTATTTTATTCAAAAATAAGTTATTTTGCTAATGTCAGCCTAATTTATAAATGCATTGACCCATTCATGATAAATGTTAAAATTGCATAATACACTAGCTTATCCTTGAGTTTCAATGTAAGATGGTAACAGCAATTTATTTTGCTACTAAGCTTCTGGACAAAATATCAAAAAGTCTCATAATCCTGAAATTTCATCATTTGTGAAGCTGGGGTTGCCATGCCTATCCCACCATGTTCAGGGAGAATTAAATGTTATAATGTTCATGAAGGGGCCTAGCACAGACTCTGGCATGTGGCAAAGATCAATAGCACTAATTGAAATAGATGCTAATTGGAATAGCACTAATTGGAATCCCATCCATATCCCACGCTTCTCTGATCTTGGTGCTGTGATTTTCTTAAGAAAAAACCAGGCCAGGCATGGTGGCTCAAGCCTGTAATCCCAGCACTTTGGGAGGCAGAGGCGGGTAGATCACGAGGTCAGGAGTTCAAGATCAGCCTGGCCAAGATGGTGAAACCCCATTTCTACTGAAAAAGCAAAAATTAGCCAGGAGCGGTGGCAGATGCCTTTAATCCCAGCTGCTGCAGAGGCTGAGGCAGGATAATCACTTGAACCCGGTTGGCAGAGGTTGCAGTGAGCTGAGATCGCGCCACTGCACTCCCACCTGGGCCACAGAGTGAGACTCTGTCTCAAAAGAAAAAAAGAAAAACCCAAACACAAAGTTTTAGCCTTAAGAATATCTCATTAGAATTTGGCAAATGGAACTCATGTTCGAAAATAAATGTTCCAGATACGGTGTTAGACATTGAAAGCTTTTTTTTTCTTTTTGAGATAGCAGCCTCAACCTTAAGCAAATCTCCTGCCTTATCCTCCCAAGTAGCTGGCACTATAGGCACACCCCACCATGTCTGGCTTAATTATTTTATTTTATTTTGTGGAGACAGGGATCTTGCCCAGGAGTTCAAAACAAGCCTGGGCACAAACGATCCTCCTGCCTCAACCTCTCAAAGCACTGGGGTTATAAGCGTGAGCCTCCATGCTAAGCTGAAGGCTTTTCATCAGCCATAAAAACACTAGTTGGCCGGGCGCCGTGGCTCATGCCTGTAATCCCAGCACTTTGGGAGGCCAAGGTGGGTGGATCACTTGAGGTCAGCAGTTCGAGACTAGCCTGACCAACATGGTGAAACCCGTCTCTACTAAAAATACAAAAATTATCCCGGCATGGTGGCAGGCATCTGTAGTCCCAGCTACTCAAGAGGCTGAGGCGGGAGAATCACTTGAATCTGGGCTGCGGAGGTTGCAGTGAGCTGCGATTGTGCCACTGCACTCCAGCCTGGGTGACAGAGAGAAACTCTGTCACAAAAAAAAAAAAAAGAAAAGAAAAAGAAAACACTAGTTACAGAGTTATTTCAGCTGCATTTCAATTTGTAATTTAATTTAGTAGGTCATAATGGGAACTATTAAAAGCAACCTAATCCAAGTTCTTTGAATTCTTTTAAGTTGGCATTAGTTTCTGAGCAAATTAAGCAAGCTGCTTGGAAGACATGGTATCTTGATTCAGACACTAACCTGTGTTTTGCAAACTTTAACGTTATAATACATGCTGAGTGTGCCTTCTAAGTTAATAAAAATAAGGTAATAAATGGAACACTAGACTTAGTGTTAAAAAATTAATTTCTAACTGCATGACCTTGACTTAACCCTTACTTTCAAAGTCTATAAAATATTTGGTTATGGGAATGTGGTTATAGACTACAGATATACTATAACAGATATATACTATTTCCTTCATTGGTACTTATGCCAGTGAACTCTACAAGGAAAGTCCTATATACATTATATACATTTAAGACATTATTACTTCAGCTGTCGGAAATCTCAGAGTGAGACTTAAGGACTTAGCAGAGTACTTCCATGAAGCGGAAGGAGGAAAGAGAACTGGTTAGTGTTATTTCAGATAGCTGCCAGTGTGAGGATGCACCACTAAGAGGCCTTCACTATTATAAGGCTATTTATGAATATCCTTTTTTCCCCAACTTAGCATTTTTACTGCTTCTAAGATGTCATATGCTCATGGGATCTTGCAACTTCACAGGTAATAAAATTCCAAAAGATGAGAAAAACATGATGTTCATTCATTCAGTCCACTAATATGAATTTATTTATAGCCACTTTGACTTCTGACACTATTTAATCCTAATCACATATTATATGTGAGATAATTTAGCATAATAAAATTGTGTCTTTTTACATCCATGCTAATTGAGTGCCTTAGGCAGAACAAGTACAAAATTAATTGCTATAATAAATCCTTGTGACTTCATTTAGGGGAGAAATTATTGTGTGTAAGTTAAACCAAAGTACTGAAAGAAAACATATAACATTTTAAAAAGAGGTTTCTGAGGCTTAAAATGAGTGGACATTTTGCTGAAATATTTTACTTGAAATAATACTGATTAATTACTAAAAAAAAGTATTTGTATAAAAGCTTTCCCTAAAGGCATTTTAAGAATAATTATTTGAAAATAAGATTCTAGGCCAGATGCAGTGGCTCACACCTGTAATCCTAGCACTTTGAGAAGCCGAGGAGGGTGGATCATGAGGTCAGGAGTTCGAGACCAGCCTGGTCAACATAGTTAAACTCCGTCTCTACTAAAAATACAAAAAATTAGCCAGACGTGGTGTCAGGCACCTGTAATCCCAGCTACTCAGGAGGCTGAGGCAGGAGAATTGCTTGAACCTGGGAGGCGGAGGTTGTAGCGAGCCGAGATCACGCCACTGCACACCAGCCTAGGAGACAGTGCGAGACTCCATCTCAAAAAACAAAAAACAAAAAAAGGAAAATTCTAGAATTTAATTGTTCCTCTTTGTCACCCTGAGAATGCATTAGATAATTTGGTGCCAAAAATCCAAATGACCAAAAATCCCAGAAATGCAGATGAAAGCCCTCTATTAATTCTAGACTTTTGGGATTATCATTTTTCAAACGTGTTTCCTGCCCAGTTTTAAATGTCTGGTGCTGAAAATGATAAGCAACCAACTTTGTCAATAGACTGTTTATGTTCCTTACTCTGTTCTCAAAGTGACAAAGTACCTTGATTCTAGCAGTGATTCTCCATCCTGCTTTAGTGTTGGGTTTCCACTGTGACTGTTAACTGCTGAAACTGAGCCCAGAGCCCTTGGTCACACGATCTGAGCATTGCAAGGGGCACCAAGAGGTAAGTTAACTCATCCTTCTGCCTTGAGGAAGGGTGAACTGTGCCCAAATATTTCCGGATGGATAATTTTGTATCTTAATCAGAGCAGAAAAACTAAGGAGTGGGAATTTCCTTCAGAAACATTTTTGCATATTTTCTGACTATTTCTATGCTAATGTAATTGCAAGAGCAAATAAATGTCCTAAAGTGTACATTGGCAGTGCCTCCCACACAGCCAAATTAGTACATACCCTGGATTAGTCATCTAGGTTTTACAGATTCGTTAATTTACCTGAGAAAATTCCTTTTATGGGTTAAACAACCCCATAGAATGTAACCATTTTTATTTTATATTAATCGTCATTTCTATTCCCAGTATTTTTCCATCTCTTCCCTCTTGTCAACTTCCCTCTCCATTCTTTCCTTTCACATTTTTTATGAGGTCTTCTTTCTCCTTTGCCTGTTCTCTGCACTCCACCCTGAGAAATGCTGCCATTAAACTCAAAGTTTAGGTCACTACGTTGGCAGCATTTTTTCCTGACCTCCTATATTCTATTGGATGCTGAATTTTGTAATTAATGCTTCAAAAATGACTCCTGAATCATCTCTCTGTTCAGTTCTATTGCTACTATCGTACTTCAGCCTTTTATTATGTTTTGCTTGGATATAAATTAGCTCCCTCTCTTCTTCTGTCCTTGCTTTGGTTTCTCTCTAGCTCCCAAGCATCCTATATGCCGCTGCCAGAGTGGTCTCTGAATAAAGCACAGCTCTCACTTGACCCTACATTCAAACCTTCACTGGTTCCGCACTTTCTGCTGGATGGCATCCAAACCCCTTGACATGGCTCTCTCTTTCCCCACTGCCAACACACACCTTATCCCCCAATTCCAGCCTACCTCTCTAGCTTTACCACTTTTTTTTTTATTATGGATGGCAGTCTTGCTAAACTATGCAAAATTTCCTCAACACACACTAAATTTCCTATTAATTTCTGTTAATTTAATATTTACCCATTGAAATTCAACTCCTTCAATTCCTAGTCCAGTGACCAACTAATTATAACAGCAGCTATATTTAATTGTGCATTCCTAACACGTCAAGACCATACTGAACATCCTATATATATAATCTCTAATCCTCATCCCAATACCTACTAGGAAGTCGTTACTGTCACCATTTCACACATGAGGAAACTGACATTGATGATACTGAGAGCTGCTGCACTCTCTTCAGTCCAGAAATTCTTCTTGCGTGAAAAGACTCTGCTCCAGGAGTGGAGTAGAAACTTGAGTGAGTGTTAAGGACCAGATTTATGCTAAGTAAAGAAATATGAAGAAGAAAGATGAGGTGGAAAAGGAAGAGAATGGGATGAAAGAGGAGAAGAGGAGAAAGAGAAGGAAAGGAGAGATTAAAAAGATAAAAGACCCTTCCAGTGGAGAGTATTATTTGGTATACAGTTGACCCTTGAGAAATGCAGGGATTAGGAGTGCTGACCCACTGTGTAGTCAAAAATCAATGTGTAACTTTTAATTCTTCTAGAACCTAACTACTAATAGCTTACTATTGATCAGAAGCCCTACTGATAACAATCAATTAACACATATTTTGCATGTTATATGCATTATATACTCTGTTCTTGGAATAAAATAAGCTAGAGGAAAGAAGATGCTATTGAGAAAATAAGGAAAATAAAATATATTTACTGTTCATTAAGGTGAAGTAGATCATCAAGAAGTTCTTCATCCTCATTGTCTTCACACTGAGGAGCCACAGGAGGAGGAAGAAGAGGAGGGCTTGGTCTTGCTATCTAAGAAGTATGGAGGCAGAAAAAATCTATGTATAAGTGAACCCATGCGGTTCAAACTCATGTTGTTCAAGGGTTGACTATAATTGATTTTTGACAAAATTTAATTAAAGTCATGAGGGTAACATCTTAGTATCCTCATACACAGTGTGCAATGTCCTCATACGCAGTGTGCAAATGCTCTGTGCTCATGGATAAGAGAGCTCAAGAGATATGTCTTGTTTAGGAATTAAGATGGAAACCATTCAAATAATTTTTTTTCAGATACATGAGTAATATAATGAAAGTAGACTCTTTTACACATTTCTAACACTCTATACCATATGCCTGTATATATTTTCTCAACTTTGTGTTTGTCAGTTTGCTTATAATTTTGTAATACTTTTTGATGTTTTATTATTTTATTTTTATTTTTTTGAAAGGGAGTCTCTCTCTGTCACCCAGGCTGGAATGCAATGGCACAATCTCGGCTCACTGCAACCTCTGTCCCTGGGTTCAAACGATTCTCCTGCCTCAGCCTCCCAAGTAGCTGGGATTATAGGCACCCACCATCATGCTTAGCTAATTTTTGTATTTTTGTCAAAACAAAGTTTCATCATGTTGGCCAGGCTGGTCTTGAACTCCTGACCTCAGGTGATCCACCCACCTTGGCCTTCCAAAGTGCTGGGATTACAGACATGAGCCACTGCACCCGATCTTATTATTAACTTCCAACTGAGATAGACTTTTATAATATACTCTGATTCTGAACAACCTACAGTAGACATTTGTAAAATATATTGTTAATTAAAATTTTTTTTAAATGAAACTCTCCAAATCTGCTCCATGAGAGTGAGGCTGATGCAACTAGAAGCTACAGAAATATTTGGCCTTGGATTTCACTCGTTAAGAGAGAGCTGCCCACTCGTCCTCACCAGCAGGGCAGTGAGTTTGCTTCACTTTTCTTTGGCCGTCAGTACAGAAGTCAAGGCTGTCTGCAGTCTTTGTACAACTCAGGATATTTCCTTCCTTTGAGGACAAGGCTGTCATCTGATTCTTTCCTGGAATCTGGAGGTGATACAATAGATATGGACTAACAAGAAAGCAAGTAATGAAAAGAAATCAAGAAATGCATTTTAATGATGATTTTTAGAGGCGAATTCATAGTTATGGTTAGTTTGGCATATAGACCTTTTTGGTTGGCTGAATGATAGATGTGATAAACTCTAATGTTTTTTCTAATTCCGGAATGTTTTATATCTTTTGAGATAAGTTATTTCAAACTGGATGATCCTGTAACATTTGGTTTATATTTTTTGAGGCCTTTTCAATTACCATGAAGAGTATAATTAATTTTGCAAGATTTAATTAGTCACATGAGCAGCATCCTGGTTTTGTCACAGGCAGAGGACAATCAGTGCTCTGTGCTCCTGGATAAGAAGAAATAGCTCAAGAGATGTGTCTTTGGGGAGAAATTATTCAGGAATTAGAGTGGAATAATGGAGTTGGATGCCTCAGTGTGTTTCAGAGGAGTACATCCATTCTGCCCCTGGGGTTCATCTTCTCTCTTTCGCTCTCTGCCTCTGTCTTTTCTTGTTCCATGCTAGCAGAAAGCTCCCAGATTACAAAGCTGGTGTCTTCCTCTTTAGTAACTGTCCCTGCCATTGTTAATAGGAGAGGGGTCAAATGAGTCTTGATTAATAAATCCCCATTGCCTTCTTCCCACCTCTCTCAGGTTCTGTGATCTTGATTCAGTGTTAAATTGGTGACCCTGTGATCTTAAATGGCTCATTTAATAGGGTGAAATTTAGTTAGTGTAAATGTAAATATTGCATCTTCCCCCCACATCCCAACACTACTGTGATGTGCACAACAACAATATAGAAGAGTTATATTAATAGTAATTAAAGTCTTATTTTTCAAACTTCCTTATTTTAAAAAAAAAATATAAGCAGCTATTGTCTTCATAACAAAACTTTAAACATTATTTAAAATTATTTTGAAAATTTATGGTAGATAAAGTACTCAAAACAGATTTCCTGCTTCTAGCTGTTTATGTAATGTTGTAAATGGTGGGCCCTGATCTTTGCCAATGTGTTTCACTTGATCAACTCTACAAATATTATCAGCAGTACAAATATAACTCTCCAAATAGCATTTAATGTCTAACCAGGAAAATAGAAATCACCCTTAGCCTTTCAAAGAGGAGGAATTAAATATGGATAATTGATCACTCAGATGATGAAAAACAGAGAAGTGGAACTGGGAACAACCCATAGGAACTCAGAAATTCTATGTGGGTGAAGCAGCCCAGAGGTTATCCTTCGGGGAGCTCTAATTTCTCTTGGAATGGAAGGATATCAGATGAATGTGTGGTTACCAGAAACCACAAACTGGTCTCAGGTAAGAACTAGAACCATGATGGGGGTGGCCCAGTGATTGCTGGGGACAAGAGGTTGCGGGGAGGCGTGCTGCCTAGCAGGAGTGGAAACATGAAGAGGAGACAATGGGCACCATCAGAGATTCCTTGGAGATTCCAAACAGAGAGAGGAAGGAATACCCTAACTTCTCCCTGAAAGGAAATAAAAGCTGTTGGTATAACAAATTCTTGTCTGTGTCCTTTAAAGACCCTTTCTGTATTATAACTGTGTGGGCAGAAATCAGCAGTGAGTGAAATGGAGTTATGTTGAATAGAGGCATTCATGGTGCTGTAAGACCAGAGTAAGCAGAAGGAATGGCTCATCATATATGATATTTACCAATGGGGTAAAACAAGGATGTCTTCTTATTAGCCTTCTTTTTACATTATACCTTAATAATTCAATGGAAATCAGGACAGACTGATTTGTGCCCTCTCATCTGAAACTTTGTAACATAGAGAATGGAAAGTTAGTAATAATAGCTGGTATTTTTTCATAATTTTTATGTGTAAAACTCTTTTCTAATAGCTTTCCATGTATTAATGCTTTTAATTCTCAAAACGACCTCATGCATTTCTATCTGCCCATTCTATGGAAGAGGAAGTTGAGGCACAGAGAGTTTAGGTAATAGGCATACAGATGACATAGTTGTATCTGGGGGTACTAGAAGTAGCCTTAGTAACCAGCTCTGCTATGTCATTTTAGCCACAAAGAAGGTCTTCATATAACTCTTCTAACATGAAACATTGTTTCTTCTAGGCATAAGCTATATGCCAGCACTCTAAACCAAGCCACCATCTTGTTTTCCCTATACCAACGGCCTTTGGACTCATCCCCTCACTCTCATTCTTGTCCTCTTCAGCCAATGTTCCTCAGAGCAGCTAGAATAACTTTGAAACCACAGCTCTTTTTCTCAGAGTCCTCTGATGGTTTCCCATTTTTAGTTAGTAAAGTATATTTTACTTAAAATTACTGTCCAGTGGGTTTTTACTGGACAGGTGTAGCCAGGTGTGTTTGGAGTGCTGTTGATATCCTGATGAGGCTGGGCAGTCATTTATTTACCAGTCCATCTCCTATTGGAGGGACATTGTTTTTACCTCTCTTATACTTAGGCCTTGGGCAAGATCTATAAATGAGTCAGAAAAATCATCCTGAAATTATAGTACACCTTTTGTTTATGAGAAGAGCACTGACCCTTTGGCAGCAGAGAGCTCCAGGCTTATGTTAGATTCAGTTCATCTGCTGGCAGAGTAACTGCCGTTTTATAATATCTGTCAATGGTCCTATTTGTTTTGGCCTGTTGTGGAAAAGTTTGCTGGGCAGCCAGAACAACAAAGGGCAGTACTAGGACTGGAGTTGGAAGAGTCAGCTGGGGTGAATCTCTAAGTGATAGGATATAGGGCAAAGGAAACTGGCCATTGACACAGATGAGCTAAATTTCACAACTTACTTGCTTATATTTGAACAAACGGCAAAAGCTAGAAAGCCTCAACATGCTGGGAGAAAGTTTCGGTGCCTCGGGTGAATTACGTGTTATGCCTATGGCAATGAATCATGCTAGGATTTCAACCAAACTGCTACTCTTAACTAGCAAGAATATCTTAGATGTTTCGTATGTGTGATTAAGAAATAATGAACAGTGAAAAGCCTGGCACTGTCTCTGGCTCATCTAGCTGCATTCATTCATATTTCTAAGAAATACAAAACGAAGATTAATTGATATAAAAATATAAGGAATATTTATCAACTGCTAAATAAGAAGCATATTAAAATATCTTAGGAAAAAACTTTATATTTTTCTCATAGACTATGTATACCCAGTCAAAATTACTAACATAACCCAAGAAAAAGTCTTTGATTTGTAATTCCTTCATGAAAGTGGCAAAGGTGAACTATGCATGAGGACCACAATGTTAAAAGTTTTCGTGTTTTAATACAAATGATTTGTCATAATTTTGCCCAAGATTTCATTGAATACAAAATATATTGAGTCCTATGGGTTCTGTAAAAGAACTTTGGAATCTCTTTTATTGATTCAGATTTTATGCAGCCAAAATAATTACTGAAGACATTTCAGCCTGTCTTTTTTCAATTCAAAGGTCATTCACACTGACTTCTTGCTTTGGCTTCATGCAAGACATCATTAATTATATGTGCTATAAAATGTTTACTATCCCTTCAAATATCTCAGTAATGTCCATGTGTATTAAACTATGTTTTTTTTTTTTTATCTGAGACAAGTAAAAATACCTCTTAGGTGAAGAAAAACCTCATGTGTTTTATTGCACCTTGCATTTTAAGACGTTACAATCCAGCACCTCATAAATATTTGTCCTTTTTAAATCATTGCCTGGAAAATAAGTTTGTCTAACTTTTTCCATAAAGTTAAAGTTGCAGAGGTCAAATTTTGTAAATGCTACAAAATCTTTCTTCAATGAATAATCACAAGCTCATGCAACTCAACAGATCTTTAAGGAATGTCACAGTTGAGCCTGAATCCACATGGGTCCACTACACACTGACAGTTATTTTATTGTTCAGACCCCCTGAGACAGACTATCTAGAGTCTTGCCTTGGTAACCTGTCTAATGTTAAATCATCCTTTTTTTTTTTTTTTCTGTAAAGCTTATATGATATCTAATTTATGTTACTGAAAATTATGACTCTTCCTATGGTTTTGCTATTATTAACAGAACAGCTGATCAAAAAATGTGCTCTGACAATGATTACAAAATGAAAAGTGAATGGAAGCTAAGGTTTGGTGACATTTTGCTATTTTAGATGTTTTAATTTTTTTGAACATTGATATTGGGATGTCACATATTTATTTGAAAAAAATTAAAAGAAGGATAATGGGGAACATTCTCCTGACAAATGACTGAAATTCCTGCCTCAACACTAAGCTTATTTTTATTTTTCAAGACAGGGTCTCACCCTGATGCCTAGGCTGGAGTGGTGTGGTACAATCATAGCTCACCACAGCCTTGAACTCTTGAGTTCAAGCTACCCTTCTGCCTCAGTCTCCCAAGTAGCTGAGACTGCAGCACATGCCACTATGCCTGGCTAACAACCTCATTTTATATCTAGTGTTGATCTGAGAACATAACTCTTTTCTCAGTAGAAGTCCTCTGTTTCTTAAATTAGCTAAAAATCTCCATGTTCTTTCCAATGGGTTAAGAGTAGCTCACATTTGAAGCATGAGATGTCTGAAAATAAAATCAGAAGTACTCAACAGTGTGTAAAGCAACTTCTAGACTAAAGACTTTCATTGGAACTGTGCTATATATTGTAAGCAGTGACCAAACATGTAAAATGATAACCAGATTATGACAATAAATGTAAATCTCAAACAGATCACTGATGTACTGATGTTTGCATTTAAGGATGGCTAATATTAAACTTTTATATCTTCTGTTTAATGTTCAATCTGCTTATGTAAGTAGATACTCCTTTTTGCTTAGACTTTTTTTACATGTAAATATGAATTTTGAAATTCTACATGTAATATGAGCACCAAAAACCTCTGCCTCATATCCTAGTGATGCTTATTGAATATGTTGCTTAATCAGCTAATGAACACAAAGCTAAATAAAAGTTGTTTTTCTTCTATAATTTTCTATCATAAAAATCATTTATTTAGCAAATATGAATTATGCTTCAGTATTAGGCAATCTACCAGGTGGAAGATACATAGTATGTAATTTTTAAATATAAACATCCAGAATCCAGAACTTTTTTTAATGAGCTAGTGTAGGAGATATCTTGAATATCTATACAAATTATGTAAGCTTACTTATTTTAGAAAGTTTTGGTTTTTTAAACATTTCTATTTCACTTGATTATATTATCTATATTGTATTTACAATTTGTCATTATGAAAATAGTATATTTTCATGAAAATCTCAAAAATAGAAAAATAGAAAAACAGCCTCACCATATAATATTTTGGCATATTTCCTTCCAGATTTTTATACATAGTATAAAATGTTTACAATATGCTATGTTTATAATTCTGAAAAAATTATAAAAATAAAGGTAAATTTACTCACCAAAAAATGTTCATTAATATTATTTTCATGTACTTGAAAACATGTTTGTAACATGAAAAAACTTTAATTATAGGTTAAGAGACTGTATTCAGGCTACTAATTATATGGAAAAGTTAAATCCTTCCTTTTTCTTGAAATTTATACTAAAAAACATACATCAACTTTGATTCTTTAAAAATGTGAAAATTGAATGCAAGTTTTTTTAAAAAGCTATCATCAAAGAAAATACAATATAAAAAATTACAGTGGGATAATTTTATCTCTATATATTTCTTTTGTCTAGAATGAAGGTACAAACTTTCTCTCCTAAAGTTCGCTAAATCTAGAATGACCAGTTTTGCAGAATCCAGGCATTGACTGTAATTACATGTTGGTATTTTGACAGCATGGACTCTTAGGTTGAGTTACTGAGAAGCTGACTCTGAGATAAGAATTAATGTGTTAATATTTGTGATTTTTTCAGGATGTACTCTTGGCTGAAGAAGTAGGACTGAGAAGGCAAAAGAAGACAAATGGGAGACATTTCAGGTAGATTCTCAGCCTCACAGTGATTCCACAGGGAATATATATTACGTCTCAGATTTGTCCCTCTTTGAGGCAAAGACTGTTAAACTCCCACACAAGTCATTACTTGGCTATGGGTTTCCCCAGGATTGTAGTGTCTCAGGCACTTCTGCTTCTCTGTAAAGAGTACAAGTGCAGAAGATCAGCACTCAGAAGGCAGCTCAAGGTCAGTCCTCTGAAGAGGAGACCCCAGGAGATCAGGGTGGGTACCAGGAATATGCACACACAACAGTCACAAATCTGCATTTAAGTTTAGAAAGATGATTCTCCATGTTTTACTGAGCTGAAAGGTCTATGGTAAGGGTTCAACATTGGGGCCAAGTTTACAGGTCTAATGGTGCACTGAGAGGTTGGGCATTTTCAACGAAACTGTGATTCCAGTTTGGAATGTGAGCTGCTGGTGGGGAAACCTCAGGTGTATGTGATCAGAAGTATAAAGAAGAGGAGACTACAAGTTCTGTAAAAATTTGAAGTACAAGGAAGGAAAGGGGAAAAATAAGAGAAACCCAAAACACATTTATCATGGGAGGTTGCTTAGCTCAGGTAAACTGTGTTGTTGCCCAGGCTCCAGAGGAAGGTTGGTCAGAAAACTCTCAGCTCACATTTGAAACTACTAGAACAGTTTCCATTTGAGTGCAGTGAACTTGACTTGGGCTCCAGCCTGGAAAGGACCCTGGCTCTCTAAGGGCCTAGGAAATCTGTGGAAGTGAAACTCAGAGGAGGCCTGGAATGATGGTAGGCTGAGCAAGAAAGAACATTGACCTCTGGGTCAAGGCCAAAGGAGAGGCCAGCTGCCTCTAAGGGAAATAAAAGTGAAGCCATCCAAGAACAGATGGTTTAAGACTTTAAACCTGTGCCAAGTTTACTGAAGAATGTGAGACTGTGTACTTGCAAATTACCTCAACACTATATAATTTGTATGCTGAAATCTTCTCTCACTGTGAGAGATTCAGAGCCTTAGAATCTTTCAACTTATGATTCCGTGATCCTAAATGAGTCATGTATGTTAGTGCATCCCGAGGATACTGTGTTGCGAACAGTGCCAGGACTGGGTGCTGCTGAGATGAAAAGTGAAAACAGAAAAAGATAGTGATTCTCCCTGTGTGATGTTGGAGGGAGCTCTCTTGCCATTGTGATTACACAGAAACTTGTCCACAGTAAGTATCAGAAGGAACCCATGAAGGAGAGACTTGTATTCACTCCTTGCACTTGGGTGCCCCATTTGGACATTGTATGTCTTTTAGTCATATTTTTATGCTGGCAAACTATTTTTTTTTTAGTTCACAGCAGGTAATAATTATAAGTCTTCAACAGAGTTACATGATAAGCTTTCTTTTTCTAAATTCTAGAATACTCTATTTTTAATATTAAAAAATAAACAACAGAAAGCAAACAAAGGAAAACCCTCAATGATGGTATTTTTACTTCCATTTCATCTTTTTAAGATAAATGTTTTAGAGCAGTTTTGGGGTCATGGTAAACTGAGGAGAAAGGTACAGCGTTTTCTCACATACTTCATGACCCCACATATGTATGGTCTTCCCAACTTTCAACATTACCAGTCAGAGTGGTACATTTGTTATAATTGATAAACTCACACCGACACATCATGACTACTCACAGATCATATATACTTACTTTTGCGCAGTCTATGGGTTTCAATAAGTGTAAAAAAAAATTCATCATTATGGTATCATACAGAGCAGTTTCACTGCCTCAAGAGTCCTCTGAGCTCCACCTACTCATCACTCCCTTCCCAGTAACCTTTGGCAACCATTGCTCTTTTTATTATCTCCACACTTTTGCCTTTTCCAGATGGCATATTCTTGAAATCATAGAGTACATAAGCTTTTTAGATTGTCTTCTTTCACTTAATAATTTGCAATTACGTTTCCTCCATGTCTTTTCATGGCTTGATAGCTCATTTCTTTTTAGCCTTGAATAATATTCCATTGTCTGGATGAACCACAGTTTATTAATCCATGCACCTGTAATGGACATTTTGGTTGCTTCCAAGCTTTGGCAGTCGTGAATAAATCGACTAGAAACACTTGTGTGCAGATTTCTGTATGACATAGTTTTCAATTCCTTTGGGTAAATATATTATTAAGGATCACAATTGCTGAGTCATATGGTAAGAGTATATTTATTTTTATAAGAAACCACCACACTGTTTTCCAAAATGGCTGTACCATTTTGCATTCCCACCAGCAATTAATGAGCGTTTCTATTGCTCCACATCCTCACCAGCAATTGGTGTTATCAGTGTTCCAGATTAGAGCATTATAATAGGTGCATCATGGTATCTCAATGTTGTTTTAATTTGCCTTTTTCTGATTACATATGATATAGATCATCTTTTCACATGTTTACTTGCTATCTGTATACCTTTGTTGTTGAGGTGTCTGTTATGGTGTTTAGCCCATTTTAAAATCAGGTTGTTTTCTTATTGTTGAGTTTTGAGAGTTCCTGGTATTCTGTTTCATTTTTGTACCCAAGAAAATAAGTATCACTTGGGTTGCAAGAGCTATGCTGTCCTCTTAATGATAATATTCTTTGTGAAGTTGGCACAGATGCTGGTTCAAGGAGAACATTTCTTGCATAATGACCAGAAGATTATGAATTCACACATTTTTCTTTAACGTTCCAAAAAGGGGCAGACTATGCAATTTCTTCCCTGGAAGGTTGTAATTAGACTCAATCCCTCTTCCTCCCTCTTAAAAGATACTCCAAAAATGTTTCATTCTTTAAAAAGATATATATTATGGAAAACTTTAAACATATACAAAAAGAAAGAGAATAGCTTAATAATAATATGCTGTGTCCCTATCCCCAAGTTTCAACAATTATCACCTTATGGACAATCTTGTTTAATTTTTACCCTCATCTGCTTCCCTTGTTACTTGCTAGATTATTTTGAAGCAAATCTCAGGTATAATTTCACCTATACATATTTCAGTGTGCATAAAAGATGGGATCCTGCACAAAACATAATCACAATATCATTTTCACACATAAAAATTTAAATAATTATTTATTATCTTCAAAGATTCTATCAGTATTTACATTTTCTCATTGTTTCACTCTGTCACTCAACTTGTTTGTTGTAATCAGGATCTAAAGAAGATTCATACATTGTAATTGATCAACATGTCTTTTGAGTCTCTTTTAATCTATAGTTTCCCTTCTTTATCTCTTACAGCTTGGAAGCTAGATTTAGAGGCTTGATAATTCAAGTTTGATTTTTTCTTTTTACATTCCTACATAGGTGGAGTCGCAATCTTCCTTTGATGACAAATGCTATCAAGTTTTTTCTTTTGCTGATGTTGGGAGCTATTGGTGATCATTGCTTAGATTTATATTTCATTAGAGGGTCATACAATGATGATATTTTAATTCTATCATTCTCTTTGCATTTATTATCCAGAATATGTTAATAAAGATAAATTTCTCCCATGAATTCTTTGGTTACCCAGCAGTAGAACTTTTAGAAGAAAGCCTACAAAAATGCTTGATTTTCACCCTTTTACCGGTTTTCTTTTTTTTTTTGAGACAGAGTTTCGCTCTTGTCACCCAGGCTGGAGTGCAGTGGTGAGAACTTGGCTCACTGCAACCTCTGACTCACCGGTTCAAGCAATTCTCCTGCCTCAGCCTCCTAAAGTAGCTGGGATTACAGGCGCCTGCCCTCACGCCCAGCTAATTTTTTTTTTTTGTATTTTAAGTTGAGACAGGGTTTCACCATGTTGGCCAGGCTAGTCTTCAACTCCTGACCTCAGGTGATCCACTGGCCTTAGCCTCCTAAAGTGCTGGGATTACAGGCATGAGCCACTGCACCCAGCCACCAGTTTTCAAATAATACATTGGCTCCCTGGAATTCTCCAAGGATAATGAATAAGTTTTTTGTTGTTGTTTTGTTTTAAAAACATATACAAATCATATTTTAGACCACTGGTGTTACTATTCTGATTGATGCCCATATTGTCCCATCTTTGACTAATGGAAACAGACCACTCCAAGATGACTTGCAAGTAATTTGGATACTTCTGCCTCTTTGTTTTCTACCACCAAATGATGCTCCATTTTTATCTTGTAACTTTTCTGTCCCACTCCTACAAGGAACCACTTCTCCAAAGAGCCCTGGTTCTTTTCAGTGGGAAAGGCATTTGGAGACCACAATATTGGCATTGCTGTGTTCATTGTATTATGCATTGGTCATTGTTTCTCAGTCATTGCAGTTTATAGAACAAGGAAATATGTTTTTTAAATTTTTGGAGATAAAACATTTTTGAATTCATACGCATATTTCCTGTTCAATTTTAAGATGACAGGAATTTTATCAAATGTTATGTATGCATTTTATTTATTTATTTATTTCTGAGGAGGGTCTTGCTCCATCACTCAGACTTGAGTGAAGTAGTGTAATCACTGCTCACTGCAGCCTCAACCTCCTGGGCTCAAAGGATCCTCCCACCTCAGCCTCCTGAGTAGCTGGCACTGCAGGTGCATGCCACTACACCTGGCTAGTTTTTGTATTTTTTGTGGAGATGGGTTTTTGCCATGGTGCCCAGGATGGTCTTGAACTCCTGGGCTGAAGTGACCCGCCTGCCTCAGCCTCCCAAAGTGTTGCAATTACAGGCACGGGCCATCTCGCACAGCCTACAAAATTTATTGATGTTATATCTGCATCTCCTTTATGCCATGTCCAAAATCCTGATTTTTAAGGACACCATTATAATTACTCCTTTGCCTTGAACCATATGCTCACATAGCAGCCATGGAATACAATGCCTACAACACCACAGGTACCAATAATAAGGTTACAGAAAATGGTGTTTGTTTTTGTTGTTTTAAAAAAGGTCCTTTCCCCCCTTAAAGTATGTCTCTAGGAATATAGAGTCAAAACATTATGCTTTAAATCCATTTGGAACAGATCTTGCCTGATACTTAATATTTTTGGATGGTAATATTCACTGTCGATGTGTGGCAAATGGACCGTCATGTATACTTGTGACATTTTAAATTAGTATAGTTTACCTCGATTTTGAGTTTACAGCACAAAAAAGGAAGAGCCTTAAAATTTTTATATTCTCTAATTCAGTAATTCTATTTTTAAAAAATTGTATTAAGAATAACATGAAATATGGTAAAAAGATTCACATGAAAGAATGTTCATTAAGTTTATTTATAACACAAATGAGGAATACCCTAAAAACAGAACACTAGCAAAATGATTATGGAACACAGGAAAAGTGGAATGTTATGCAGCTGTTAAAAATCAGGTCTGCCTTGAAGAATTTTAATGGCAGAGGAAATGCTCATAATATGATAGTCAAAAAATGGACCCAAAACCTCTATATAGTATTACCTCAATCTAGTGACAATATGCATAGAAAAATGACTGTAGGGTAATAAACCAAAATATGAAGTGTGCTAACTTTTTAATATTTATGTTATTATGTTTTACTTATCATGTGCATTTTATAATTTTTAATAAAATAAGACATAAACATAAACTGTGATTAATTAAAAAATACAAGACAATAAGTGTAAAATATCTACTCAAGTTGAAAAATGACTTTTACAAAAATTATTAAAAACTCTTAGATAAAAAATATTTGACCATGTAAAATGAAAAACTTCATTAAGTAAAAAATAAAATTAAAAGACAAATACAAAATTTATTTTAATTAATATTAAATTATTCATAATGGCATAATACTATTAATTCATCAAGGAAAAAAGCAAGACCCAGTGGGAGAAAATAAGTAAAATACAGTGTATAAAATAATTCAAATGATCAATAAACATAAGAAAAACTCTCACAGAAACCTAGCATATGATAATTTCTTCACTTTAAAGATGAGGAAAGGAAGATCAAAAAGGTCATATCGTTTGCTTACATAAACAGTGACGAAATTCAGATTCAGCCTTGGAACTTTGGATCTCATGTTCTGTCACAATCGGGACTTAGGAAACCAACTGGCCTTCATCTAGATGTGACTTCTTTGGGCTTACTTCCTTTTCCCCCAGCTTTATTCAGGCACAATTGACAAACAAAAATGTTACATATTTAAGATGAACAGCAAGACATTTTCATGTCTGTATATATTGTGAAATAATTACCATAATTGAGCTAATTACCATATTTATTACCTCATATAGTTACTTATTTTTTGTTTTTCATGTTAGTGAAAACACTTAAGGTCTCTTAGCAAATTTCTAGTATACAATCTGATATTAACTATAGCCAGTATGGTATACATTAGATCTCTAAAACTTCTTTATCCTGCATAACTGAAACTTTTTACCCTTTGACCAACATTTTTGCCAACACACCCCTCCCAGCCCCTGGCAATCACCATTCTACTCTTGACTTTTATGAGTTTTTGGATTCTACATATAAGTGAGATCATGCAGTATTTGTCTTCTCTGGCTCATTTCACTTAGCATAATGTTCTCCAGGTTTATCCACGTTTGCAAAAGGCAGGATTTTCTCTTTTTTAAGGAAATTTTTTGTGATTCCCCTTATTATCAAAAGTTCTTGAGGTTAGAATGAGGAATATTCCCCTTTCCCTGAACACCAGACCCTCACTAAATTTAAATTAAATTATGTGACGCAGTTACTGCTTGCTTATAAATAGATTATATTTTTTATTAAGCTATTAATGTCACCAAAATAATTGCATGTTCATTATTATTAAAGTCAAAATGTATTTTAAGTGGCTTTTCAGTCAACTTGGAGAGTATGTCTTATGATATTGAATATTTTATATTTAGTCAACCACTTAATCTAGAAGCAACATAAATTTTAGAGTAATTTTTGTGACTCTCATATATTTAACTATTAAGTTATCCTCTTTTTGCATTCAAAGTAAGTAGTATATTCAGGCTTTAAATGTTTATCTCAATGATTACCCCGTCCACAGCCCATCTCCTATTTGTTTGATAACAGATATGACTACTCTAAATTCAAAGCATATTCCCATCCTGAAAACTTTCTAACTGACTTATTCATTAGGGTTTTTAAAATACAAACTAGAAATCAACAGGTTGTCTTTAAGCTTTCTTCATTTGTAGCATTATTTCTACCATAGTTAAAAAGAATTTGCCGGTGTGACCTAAATAAAAGGTATGGATGGTGTGTTTCAATTTTAGGCAATGATGGCAAAAAAAAGTTTTATTTTATCTTTTTGAGATAAGGTCTTGCTCTGTTGTCAAAGCTGGAGTGCAGTGGTGTGATCACAGCTCATTGCAGGCTCAGTCTCTCAGGCTCAGGTGTTCCTACTGCCTCACCCTCATGAGTAGCTAGGCCCACAGGGTTGAGCCACCACACTTGGCTAATTTTTGAATATTTTTTTGTAGAGATGGGGTAGGGCATGGTTCATGATGTTGCCCAAGCTGATCTCAAACTCCTGGCCTCAAGCAATCCTTCCACTTCAGCCTCCTGAGTAGCTGGGACCACAAGTGCATGCCACTCTACCTGGCTAAATTGGAAAAAAATGTTTTTGACCACATGAATACAGGTAGAACAGATACAAATGGGCTTCAGTGTTATAGCCAAGAACCTTTTTTCTTCCCCAGGTTCCTGAAAGGTTACCCCACATTCTCATGCGTGACAAAAGCCCCAGTGTGGGCGTAATAGACTCTCCAATAAGTGACTGCTTATTTAACTGTTTCCTAGCTGATTCTGATAGATCCTGCTCCCGAGGGACAAGGTCTCTTTTATGCTAGTGCTTCTCAAACTTGACTGTGCACATGAGTGACCTGTGGCTCCTATTAAGATGCAGATTCTGGTTCAGTAGGTTTGAGGCAAGGCTTGAGATTCTGTATTTTTAAAAAGACCCCAGGTCATGCCGATACTTTTGGTCCACAGACTATACTTTTTGGGATAAAGCAGTACAACCACCTCCAAGCTCTTAATCACCCGTAGATGCCGCACATTTGTGCACCCAGTTATGGGTTGGATGCATTTGTTTTTATCTGTGGTTAGGGTTCATTCTGCATTTAGTAAACCTTCTCCATTCAAATGGAGCAATTACAGAATTTGCAGATCTATTTGTCACAATTGTTAAACACTTTCTTTAACGTTTCCTGCAAATGATCCTTTCCTTAAGGAAGAAAGCAGGAATTATGACAAGAAGGAAGAGAATAAGAGCAAGTCTTGCATGCTTCTCAGCAGTGGCAACAAAAATTCTAGCACATGGATAGGCCCAGTGGTAAAATAAACACGAAGCTGTTGTAGGGTGTCTCTAGCTCCCTGTGAAATCCCATGCTTCCTGGGGTCCTAAATGCTGGAAATCTGGTGCTTCATGACACTGCTGTATATCTGCTTTATTGTCTCCAGGTTGTCCTCCCTTCCCTTTCTTAAGACCCCTTCAAAAATCATCTGGCATTGTCCAATCCATCCATTTTCTTGAACACTTATTTTGTACAAGATGGTATAAACATGGAAAAGAAATGAGTGGCTTCTCTCTATAAAAGACATGCAAAAGTAAATATTAAAGGTGTTCCATAACAGCTGTATTTTATTTCAACAGAAAACACAAGGCAGTTACCTAGAAACTCAGCATGAGAGGAGAACTTAAAAATCATCAAGTTCAATTCTTATCCAGCACATTGCGGGCAATTGTTTGTTAAACCTTTGTTTAATTTGTTCCAGGAACAGAGGGTTCATTAAGACCCAAGGTAGTTTGTGCCAACACTGGTCAGCTCTAATTGTTAGAAAGTTCTTATTTATAATGGATGACTCCTTCTAGCAAGACATATACTCACAGGTTACAGAGGAAGAAAAGTTATCATCTGCTGGTGAAGGCTGGGAAACCTCTTAGAGTAGGAGGTATTTGGACAGAATCTTATACTCCACTGAAATTTAGGAAAGTAGAGAGAAGTTGGGAGGGCAGCATTCTCATTCTCTTAGAATTACACTTTCTAATTCTTCATCTAGATCCTCTAATTATGCTCCAGTGTTAATGGATATTCCTACTTTGAATACTAAAAAGCCATCAACAATGTGTCAGACACCATAGTATCATTCCATAGGTGATATTTGAGAAAACATGTAGGCTTTTCAAATTCCCCTCACTCATAAAGCAGATGATTATCCACCCACTACAGCTGGGCCTGCTCTAATCTAATTCTAAAAGGCTAGATTTATCCAGAGGGCAAACGAAGTAGGCAGACACACAGCTGTTGTTTGGAGAACAGTACAGTGTTGGGGTGAAAAATAACACTGGCTAAAGATAAGCTCAATAGATCTGTCGGAGCACAGCTTTAAGCCATGTGGCTTCACTGCATCGGGAAACCACAGGGGGAGCTGGTCAACCCTGTTACCCATCTGGATGGGACAGTTTCTATTTAAAGCCATTAACCCAAGTTTTAGTTTTATGCAAGGCAGAAGTTTTCTGGGCTTCTCTTTTCATGGAGAACAAAGTGACCAGAAACGTAATTCAGAATATAAACGACAGAGTACATACGTGTAAAGGAATGGAAAACATATTTGTATTGATAGCTTCCATGTGATTTATTTGTTTATATATTTATTTATTTATTTATTTTTGAGATGGAGTCTCACTCTGTCGCCCAGGCTGGAGTGCAGTGGCACGATCTCAGCTCACCAAAACCTCCGTCTCTGGGGTTCAAGGGATTCTCCTGCCTCAGCCTCCTGAGTACCTGGGATTACAGGCACCCGCCACCACGCCCGGCTAATTTTTGTATTTTTAGTAGAGATCATGTTTCACCATGTTGGCCAGGCTGGTCTCAAACTCCTGACCTCAGGTGATCCACCCGCCTCGGCCTCCCAAAGTGTTGAGATTACAAGTGTCAGCCACCGTGCCCAGCTGTGATTTTTTTTTAGAAAGCGATTAGCATTTGTGTTGGGATTAAAACAATGATAAGGTGTGGGGTAAAGGTTTTTGTTTGTTTTTTGAGGGGGTATAGTGGGTCTCCTAGAAGTCTGGAGGTGCTGGGACCTCCCTGAGGAAGTTAGAGGGAAATATTCCTTGTTAATTCGGAGAAGGAGATGCAACATGAGAGGAGGAGAGGAGGAGCTCAGACAGGGATGTCTGAGAATTGGTGGAAGGCCTTTCTCTGGGATATGACCCTTCCTTGCAACCATTCTAAATCTTCAAGAGATGCAACAACAGTATCAAAACATTTACACGCTGCATGATGTAAATGGATTTTCATGGAAATGATGAAAGGATTGTGTTTTGCATCTAAAATATGGAGCTTTACAGATACGGAACAAAAGAGTAATGGTTTATGGCAGCATAAGGACATATGAGAAAGAAAGCCCGAAGAATTTGCAGTAACTATGGAGTAGGCTTTGAATTGTGGAAGGGACATGTCCACAGCTGACATTTAGGTTTCATATATAAAATTGCTTGCTCCTAGGAAATTTTGCACCTGAAGCTAACATTTTTTTAAATTGCTTATTTTCTTTTAAGAAATGCCTACTTTGAAAGGTCAGGCTGTCTTCTAGAATATGGAACATCTCCCACTATGTTTGTACAACTGAGTAGCCCCTACAAAGTCCTAGGATTTTCTAAGCCCTGTTTTTCTAAATGTTTAAGCTTATTTCCTTTCCCTTGTCTATATTTATAGCTTTAAAAAAAATCTAAATTTATATTGAAATGCTTTGAGACATAGAGCACGTAAAACCCAAGGTCATATTACTCAATTTCCACTCTACGTCATTCACGTAGGGACATAGTAGTTAAAAACTGTAGCTTAGACAATTCTTAAGACTTTACAAGAAGGCTAAATTTTGTTAGAAAAGTCATGAATCACTCAAAGACTGCCTTCCTGAAATAAAATAATTTTTCCTTTTTCTTAGAAGATACTTTATCTTTTTATCTTCCAGCACCTAAAGATTTAAAGAACAGTGTTGTTATGTGATGGGACTTGACTATAAGAAGCCCGAACTGAATTCCTTTTTCTGGAACTGGCCTTGCTATCCTCTGGCAAAACAAAATTTTGAAAATGACAAATATATCACTGCCACTGGGGCTTGGAAATATGTTTCCAAAGTCTTTGAAAATTTAAACTGCAAGCTGAGATATAGCTTGAGGTGTTTCTCTTAAACTGTTCTTAAACTGCCTCTTCTCAGCGCTATATTAAATCACTGAGCTGTCTGCTGAAGTTAAACAAGGTGATGATTGTACCTAAACAATAAATGCATTTGGGTTTAAAGTTTTGACTCTTTGTTTCTTTTGAAATAATATTAAGTGAAGGGGATTAATATAGGTTTTCCTGCTAGGGTATAAATTAAAAGGGATTAAATACACATAAATTAGATAAATTCAAGTCATTAAATGTTTATCAAGCATCTTAAATAAGATATATGAGTATACACTGGCAAAAAATAAAACTATGACATTGTCTCAGGTGTTAAGGAGCTTATAATTAAGAAAACTACAGGTACATGTTTATTTAGTGACAGAAAAGTGAAAAAAACATGTGCAGACCGGTGTGTACTTGAGTGGTTTTAAGAATATTTCAAGTAACTTCTCTGAAGGGTCTATGCATAGTAAAGAAAAACAAATAACCGAATTTAATTATCTATGCTGGCTTGTTGGATGAATGATCATGTCACATTGCTACTTTACTGAATGAGAATCATTATAGCTGAAAATATCCAATAAAATAATTTGTGTGGCTAGAGGTGCAATTAACCATCTTCTCTTTTATACCATAAATCTCACATCAAATACTTAAGTGTTTGCTACATTTACTACATTCCAAGGTGCCACACTATAGGCTATGAAGAATAAAAAGAGGCTTTAAGACACACTCTTTGTTCTCCAGGAATTTTTAGACTGATTGGCCAGACAAGGTTCCTTCGTATAACAGTACTACAAGAATTCCAGAGCAGGAAGAACTAATTTGCAGTTAGAGTTGTCAGGAATGATAGGAGTATTGATAGAATTTTGATGGGGGTATTGGACATTTCAGATGAAAGAATGATAAGAATTCAGGGGTAAAAGTTAAAGGTGTACAGAGCATTTTTAGGGTAAAGAAATGTTTTAGTTACGTTAGAATAAATTGTTCCTTCCTGCAGTCGTGAGTGATAAGACCAAAATAGCATGTTGAGGACATGTTAGAAAAGCTTTGAGTAGAGACTGCAGAGCGAGTACATCATTCTATAAGCGTAAGAGTTTCATGGAAAACTTTTGAGCAAGCAAGTGGTCAGAAAGCATTAGTTATCAAAGCATTTATTTAAAAAGAAGATTCTTGAAGTGATACATAAATTATCTTGGCAGGAGGAGTCTGAAGGCAGTATGCTCAGGTAAGCGGCCATAGCATTAGTTAGTGTGTGAGTTAGTGTATTAGTCCATTTTCATGCTGTTGGTAATACACGCACGAGATTGGCTAATTTACAAAGAAAAAGAGGTTTAATGGACTCACATTATGGTTCTATGTGGCTGGGGAGGCCCCACAATCATGGCAGAAGATGAAAGGCATGTCTTACATGGTGGCAGACAAGAGAGAAGAATGAGAGCCAAGTGAAAGCAGAAACCCCTGATAAAACCATCAGCTCTTGTCAGTCTTATTCACTACCATGAGAGCAGTATGGGGGAATCTGCCCCCATGATTCAATTATCTCCCACTGGGTCCCTCCCACAACACACAGCAATTATGGAAGCTACAGTTCAAGATGAGATTTGGGTGGGGACACAGCCAAATCGTATCATTTGGTAAGGACCAGAATCAAGTGCGAGTTAGAAATGAAGAACAGAATAAATCTGGTTTTTTGTTTGTTTTTGTTTTAATGGAGCATTTACATATTACCATACATGAATACTATCATAAAAATGCCAAAGCTAAATGTATTCATAATCTTTATTATCAATGAGCAAACATTAATGGAATGAAAAAGTGTCTTATAAAAGACAACCACATAAATTCTTTATCTGAATGATGTTACCGTTCATAACCCAGTTTTACTCATGTTCCCTATGTAATTTTCCAAGTAAGCCTTTCTGCTGAGAGTTTAGTCCTTGGAAAACTTGATGTTCTTTTGAGAAACTGATATATTTTCTTCCTTCTCATAATGGTAGCCATAAAGCTCAGACAACCTTCCCTGAGTGCTGGCAGGCTCAGAACCAGGCCTGTAGCTTAACCAGCATAGCTGTGTTGATTTTGGATTGTAATCTCTATTTTCTCCCGTGTTCATTCTCCTCCCATGTCCTTTGTCATTGCTCTTCACTAATATTATTGTCTTGGTTTCTCTTCTTCTCACTGTGTCTCTAAATGATTTTTCAAAGAGGCAAAGTATAACACATTTAATATGTACCAATTGCTCTCCCTCCTACATCTCCAGTCTCATTTTCTTTCCTGAGATCTAGCATGGTATTCCTACATCTTGCTTGTATTGTGTCCCAGCCTCTAAATAAATGGCTCCATCTAGCACTTTCTTATGTCCAACTTCCAACCTTTTTCAAACGTGATCCCTGAGCCAGCAGCAGTGGCAGCATCACCTGGAAACTTTTCAGAAATACAAATTCTGAGGCCCCACTCCAAGTACTGAATCAAAAACTGTGGGAGTGAAGCCCAGCAATCTGTGTTTCAACAAGGCCTCCGGGTGATTCCAACACATGTTCAAGTTTAAAAGCCACTACTCTAGACAAAGACTGGGCTCTTTTTTTTCTCTCCTGGTCTATGTGTTCTCTAGCTCACAGCATCTCTGGTCCACTCTACATACTTGCTCTGCTCTCATGGCAAATTCTTTACACATTTTTTAGAATAAGCATAAATAAGAGCACTGATTCTATTGAGGTAGCAAATTATTATCCTTGCCACAGTTAGTAAAGCATTCATGGGTACCCTCACTGATGAGTGACCATGAGTTCACTCATGGTCACTCATTGATTCATGCTTGGGCCACTCTTGGACAACCCGACAACACTTGCTCCAGTCAATAGCCACCCCTAATTAAAAGACAGGGTATAATTCCTTTCCTAAGCAAGGCTACAGCACATAAACCAGGAGGAGACCTGTTCTGTTCAATAAACGTATCTTTAATTAAGTAGATGTATATAGTATGACTTCAGCAGAGGACTAACTGAAAATTTCTTAGTTTGGTAAAATGGATGCAGTCTCCGTTTAAGAAAGACAAGAGGCAACAATTATTGTTTGGCATCACTGGAAATAGTCCAGGCAAGGCAGTTTACCCGTTCTCCCATCCAAGTATTAACCAGGCCAGACCATGCTCAGCTTCCAAGATCAGATGAGATCTGGTGTGTTCAGGGTGGTATGGTCATAGACAGTTTACCCATTCTGATATTTGAAGATGGTTCAAGTTAGTGTTGATAATAAAGACTCTATAATAAGTGAACAATGACTCAATTTCTAAATTACACAGATGCTATCCAACTTATATCCTTAAAGGAAGTGTATTGCTAGATGTTCTCATTTGTGTGTAAAGATATGGTTCCTGCCTACTACCACCTTTTGAAAGTTAAGAAGCACTTTATACATTTAAGTGTAGTGACAGCTTCAAAAACTGGTTTAAAACCTTCAAGTTGCTTTGTTAGGGGCAACAAGTGACAGGGATGGAAAGATTTTCAGGGGAATCTCTTATTGAACTGAGGCAGAAAATAGATTGGGGGGTGGGGTTCTTGTAGTTATGCATGGTGGCAAAATAAGCATACAAGTATTCTTGCAAAATAAATGTGAGTTCCTAAGATTTATTCAATTATAATTGGAAAGATGTCAGTAATCCAGGCAGCTAATAACTGGGTCATAAGCAGTCTTGTTCTACAGTTGATTAAAAACAAACAAACCAATACATATTTATTAGGTACTAATGCTGCGCTCCCTTCCTACCAGGAGCTTTCATCTACTTGAAGAGTATGAAGCAACACTGAAGTACAAGATAAGAGATGGTTACGTGCTAAATTATGTTATCCTTGACATACTTTTCTTTGTACATGTTTAGAGATCTCATCCCTCATGACTTTATTTAATAACTATGTAGGTCAGTGTTTCTCAGTCTTGAGCAATGTAAGGACAGACTGTGGCAAAACTTGCTTATATTTCCTCATTTCTTACATGGAATGAAATCATTTTTATTATATTTTACCTAAACATGTACCAATCTAAAAACAGGCACAAACTGCTTAGCCTATGACCCTTAACTATAAAAAACAAATTTAGAAGTTAAATACAGAAAAGTTACTCAACAGAATTTAAATTAATTTAGTGGCAAGGATAATATTTTATTGAAAAAACAAATCACAACTAAAACCCTGAGCATGGTTCTACCTGCTAAAATGCATCCTCCTTTGTGTTCAATAGGCCTTTCTCACTATGAGTCACACAATGACTCAGCTCTTGCCACTTTATTCAGACTACTATGAACCTACCCTTTACACACTTCCTGTAGGTTTTTTGCATTTGATTTGTACGAACTTATATATGTATTTACTCTGCTTGTGATAGTTTCTTGTTATTTGCTAACAATTAATATAGTACCACAGATGGACAACCTGATTGGAATACAAATGAAATAGAAATCTTAGGTGATACTCTATATAAGGAAGCCATCCAGATGGCCCCAAATTTTCATGTTACTTTTTAAAGACTGTCATAGATACGAAGACACAAAATCTTCATTAAAAAATCATTTAAAAATCCTCGGTAAACCAAGGGCATCTGTGGCGGGCACAGCTGTGTGTCCCAGATACCTCTGTAAGGAAGCATGTGGTGACCAAGCTATCAGTAGACCACCTCCAGCTCTCAGTTCCTTTAGGGTTTGCTCTGCTGCAAAAAGCTGCCTAGCCCAAGAACTCACCCTTCTCCAGATGCTCACATTCAATGACTGATGGAGGCAGCAATATCAAAACCAGGTTGTTACCCCCGAACAGGGACAACTCTGATGGGTCATGTACGCACCAGCTTCCCTGTGGAGTTGGCTGAGGTCAGCCTGCCTTGTAGTTCTACTTCTCCCTACCAATCCTGCTTTCCCCTCTCTCCCATTAGTTATGATAAACTCCATCTCACTACCAAAGACCCAGTCAACAAGAGCTCCCAGAAATCTCTCTGAGGAACCCCCAGTGGACTGAGAAAGCTTCTTCGGTAGCCCTGATTCTTCTTACACGTTTCTAGTTTCAAAGTTCAGCTTCCCGTTGTATATTCCTGACAGCACTGAAAATTCAACAGGTCCATATCACCAGTCTCTTAGGTTCTTGCCCCAGAAAACTTTTTTTTTTTTTTCTGTTTTAGAATGGCGCTACCATTGTATTCCCACAGCAGCAGAAGATGGGAGGTGATTTTGATTCTTCACTCACCTTGCTCCTCACAGCCAGTTTATGATTCAGGCTTCCTCACAAGGAGAGGTCTGTGCTCATTTCTCCAGGGATCCACTTCCCTTTAAATAAGGGATGCTGCTGAAATGATAATGGAGATCTCTTTGCTCTTGGGATATGTCTTCTTTTCAATAGTTTTGGGTTTCCCTTCTCTTCAGTTCCACAGATTTTTAAGGACAAATAAAATGCCCCCCGCCCCCGACCAAAAGACATCTACACAAAATTCCAACCCACAATCGCCTACTTATTTTGGAACACAATATACTGGTTTGCATATTAAATAAAAGGGGGATGGCAGAAAATGCTAAAGGCTTCACTCTCCCTTCTTCAATCAGCATTAGTGTAGTGCAGTCATTAGAACAAAACACTTATTTTGTTCCAGTTAAAGGTGAAATACATTCAATTTTTCTTTTCTTTATCTTTGATATTGCACTAAAGAGTCATGAAAGCCAAGTCTTGAAAAATGCCAAAATAATAATTTTATATAATATAAATACAGACTAAAACATGTAAATGTTATGTGTTTTAAAGTCTATGAAAACATACATTTTTTTAAGCAGTCAACTCATTGAAAGATACTAATATTCACAATAGAAAGTTGTGTTGTCTGCTGAATATGAGACTCTGAGGTATTTGTGAGCGAGAAATTGTCAGGAAAGCAGTAGAACATTTCCTGCCCGTGGGTGCAGTCTTGAGGATTTGTAATAGCCATGACGAATCCAAAAACCATCACCGCAGCACCAATGGGAAGCATGACATAAGACATAATCTTATCGGAGTGTGTCCTTGGTTCTTCAGACAGTTTCAGATAACAGGCTGATGGAATGATAAAAATGAGGGGAGTTGCACAGAGCACACCCTGCATGTTGAAAACAAGAAACAAGATAATGTGACTAGATGGAAACATTCTTCGGACAGCTTTGAAAAGCATTTACAAAATGTGTTTTTCATGCACATGTTAAACATGTGATAGGTTCAGATGAATCAAACAAAGGGAGGAAAAATAATTCTAAGAAAGACTTAGAAATAGGCGTTGCCTTTTCCACTGGCATATTTACAAATGAAAATAATGAAATAGTACAACAACTTATCAGACTTAAGAAAATATTATCAGAAAATAATATAGAAAATAAAGCAGATAATAGGACTGACTTCTGGCACTCTTGAAATTTCCTGTATTTTCAGTTCTTCATATTTCCTTACATTCTTCATTAAAACTACTGTGTATCCACTATGCCCTTCAAACATGAATGGTCTATTTGTCATTTGTGTATAAGAAGGAAATTTTGGGAAATTGTATAGGGGCCACGATGTCTTTCTTCTTTACCTGAGCTTGTATGGAAATTGTGCCTATCTGTGTGAGAAAGAAAAACCATAACCCTAAGGCATTTAATGTGAAATAGCATTTCTAAATGCTCTTTCAAATAAAACTAAGCACATTAATTACTGAGAAAGTTGACAGCAGAGCTAAATGACTATAACTCATTCACCCTTGCCTGCATTAGCTAGGAATAAGCCCAACCTAAGGAGGAATGTCAGATTTAAAATAATGAGTGGTAGAATTGTCTATTATAAAAAATACCAACAGCTATTGATGTCAAAGGAAGAGACTTTCCCCCTGAGTAGGCCTAATTCTCAACAGAAACTTAGCAAATAATATAAATGTTAACATTTAATACATTTTAGATAATATGTTTTTCTAATTATGTTAAATTTTAATTATAGTATATGTAACAATGTAACATACATTAAAATTTTATGACCAATATTCTCTTAAACCATAAAACGTGTTTTTTAAAAATAAATTCTATTGTGTACATTTGAGGTTTATAACATGATGTCATAGAATACATACAGAGAGTAAAATATATGTATTGAACTAACATATCTATCATATCACATAATTATTTCTTTGGTGATGAGAGCAGCTAATATCTACTTATTTAACAAAAGTCCCAAATATAATACAATTTTATAAATTACAGCCCTCATATTGTACATGAAATCTGTAGACTTGTTAATCCTACATATCTGCTACTCTGAATTCTTTGACCTACCTCTCTACATTTCCTCCTTTTGTTTCCTGCCCCTAGTAATCACGGTTTTATTCTTTTATCTCTAACTCTATATGTTAGATATTTTAAAAAGTATTCCATACATAAGAGAGATCATGTCATATTTTGCTTTATGTGTCCAGCTTATTTCACTTAACGTTCTTCAGGTCTATCCATGTTGTGGCTAATGGCAGAATCTCCTTTTTCAAGGCTGAATAATATTTCATGTTATAGACAGATCTATATGACATTCTCTGTATCCATTGATACATCAATGAACACTGAAGTTGTTTCCATCTCTTCAGTATTGTGAATAATGCTTCAGTGGATGTGGGAGTATAGATATCTCTATGAGGTGGTGATTTCATTTTTTTTGAGTATGTACCCATAATAGAGATTCCTGGGTCATATGGTGGTTCTATTTTTAATTTCTTTAGACCCTCCATTCTGTTTCCCATATTGAATATTCCAATGTACATTCCCACCAGCACACTTTTCTCCATACTTCTGTCAACATTTGTTATTTCTGTTCTTTTTGATTATAGCCATCCTAAAGGTTATGAAGTGATATCATCTAGTGGTTTTAATTTGCGTTTTCCTGATGATTAATGATGTTGAGCACTTTTTCATATACCTGTTGGCCATTTCCATGTCTTCTTTGGAGAAATATCTGCTAAGGTCCTTTGCCCATTTTTTAATCCGGTTAATCATTTTTCTGCTATGGAGTTATTAGAATTATTTGTAACTTTTTTATAGTAACCCTTTATCAGTTAGATGATTTGCAAATATTTTTTTCCCAATCTGTATGTTGTCTTTTCATTTGTTGTTGTTGTTGTTGTTGTTGTTTCACTGCAGAGGCCTTTTAGTTTGATGTAGTCCTATTTATTTACTTTTGGTTTTATAGTCTGAGCTTTTAGTGTGATATTCAAAAAAATCATTTCCAAGGCTAATATCAAGGAGATTTTACCCTATGTTCTCTTCTAGGAATTTTATAGTTTCAGGCCTTACATTAAGGTATCTTATCCATTTTGAATTGATTTTTGTGTATAGTGTAAGATCAGGGTCCGATTTCACTCTTTTGTATTTGGGAATCCATTTTTCCCAGCATCATTATTGAAGACTATCCTTTCCCCATTGTGTCCTCTTGGTGCCCTTGTAGAAAATTAGTTGACCCTATATGTTTGGATTTATTTCTTGGCTCTCTTTTATGTTCCATCAGTCTATATTTGTGTTTTTATGCCAATACCATACTGTTTTGATTACTGCAGCTTTGTAATATCATTTGAAATCAGGAAGTGTGATGCCTTCAACTTTATTTTTCCTTTCAATACAGATTGTTTTTTCTATTTCTGTGAAGAATGCCATTAGAATTTTGATAGGAATTATGTTGAATTTGTATATTGTTTTGGGTAGTATGGCTATTTTAACAATATTAATTCCATTCACAGGATATCTTTCCATTTATTTATATATTCCATTTATTTGTGTCTTTTCCAATTTCCTTCATCAAGATTTTATAGTTTTCAGTATACAAATTTTTCACCTCTTTGGTTAGATTTATTCCAGAATATTTTTTGATACTATCATAAATGACATTGTTTTCTTGATTTCTTTTTCAGCCAGGTTATTATTTGTGTATAAAATGCTACTGATTTTTGTATGTTGGTTTTGTATCCTGCAACTTTACTGAATTAATTTATCAGTTCTAACGCTATTTTTGGAACCCTTGGGATTTTCTACATATAGGATTATGTCATCTGCAAATAGAAATAATTTTACTTCTTCTTTTCCAATTTGGAAGCCTTTTATTTCTTTTTCTTGTCTGATTGCTCTTGCTAGTACTTCCAGTACTATGTTGAAGAGAAGTGGTGAGAGTGGGTATCCTTACCTTTTACTGGGTCTTAGTAGAAAAGCCTTCAGTTGTTCCCTATTAATTATGATGTTAGCTGTGGGTTTTTCATAAATAGCCTTTATTATGTTGAGGACTTTTCTTTCTCTAAACTGCTAAAAGAGTTTCTATCAAGAAATGATGTTAAACTTTGTCAAATTCTTTTCCCGCATCAGTTGAGATAATCACGTGTTTTTTGTTTTCTCTCTCTCTCTCTTTTTTTTTTTAAATTTTCTTTTTATGTTTTGAGACAGGGTCTCACTCTGTTGCCTAGACTAGAGTGCACTAGCATGATCACAGTTCAGCCTTGACCTCCCAAGCTCAAGCAATCCTCCCACCTCAGCATCCTGAGTTGCTGAGACTACAGGCGCATGCTACCATGCCTGGCTAATTTTTTTGCAGAGACGAGGTCTCACTATGTTGCCCCAGCTTGTCTCGAACTCCTGAACTCAAGTGATCCTCTTGTCTTAGTCTCCCAAAGTGCTGGGATTATAGGTGTGAGCCACCGCACCCATGTGATCATGTGGTTTTTAGTTTTCATTCCCTTAATATGAGATTTCACAAAGGTTGTTCTCTGAAATAATAAAATGTAAGTTTTTAATATATAAAATCAATAACAAATGTGATATTACTTTACAACTAAATGCAAGTTTTCATAAACTATGCTTTTCTAAATTTAAAAGTTAATTTGTAAGCATATACAAAAGTAGAAAGAAATAGTAAAATGAAACCCTATGCAACTATCATCTATGGTTTAAAAGCTTTTTGACATATTATTTTGGTAAATTTTTTCCAGGGAAAATAACAGCAAAGTGAATTTGAAGTTGGATGATGTAAAATTTTAAATTGTACCTTAAAAATAGCTTTAAAATAACTATATTCCCACACCAGTTAATAAAATTGCTGTGTGTTTTATACAAAGCAATCTCTCCATACCAGAAATATTATGACTATGATCCCAATTATACAACTTTTTGAATTTTTACAAAAACAAAAGTATCCAGAGAAAGAGTAGTAGGGACCACACTGCATGGAAAATATTCCCAAAGTAAGAGACATAAGAATGAGAAAATACTAAAAAATACCAAAATCATGTTCTAATATAAAATATATGGAAATATATACTTTTGCCATTCATAGCACCTGAATACAAATTAATATCTACAAAGGTACACAAAAAATAAACAAATAGTTGTCATATGACTAGAATGAAATGTATTATGGATTCCATAGATTCTATCATAATATTTGGAATTAACAGTGCTTTTTAAGTTATGAAAGCTACTGTAACACTTGGTCTGTATTTATAACAAAAAGTATTACCCTCTGATTTCTTTAAAATAACAATTTATGAAAACAACAAAAAGTAATTCAAATACAAATATGTGTATGTGTGTGTGTCTGTATATGTGTGTGTGTGTGTGTGTGTTGTAGTCTCCTCTTTGTAGGCACAAACATGTGGCTAATTCATCTGGAACTGTAGATTGTGAAAGTACTATCAGAATGAAAACTGCCCCCAGCTTCTGCTAAGAAGCTGTCATCAGTCACCCTTTTGGTACTCTTCCAAACTTAACTTGCTGGGCAGTGCGAAGCAATGGGTGTTCTGTTTGTTATAATTCTTAAGTGTTGAGAAAGTAGCAATTAGAGGAAAGACTATATAGCTCATATTTCTACTAGAAGGATTCCAGTTGAGTATCTTGTTTAGATACCAGCTACTTTCTTGATATTTAAAAACTCAGTCTTACTAAAGGTTGTTGCTAGAAGTCAAGATCAGCAGTAAAATGATAGTGTGGTTGCATCTGATCTATTCCCTACGAACTAGTCCAGATTATTTGCTCTATTTAATTAGACTTGCTTAGGGATACACCACTGGCTTTGGAATAATTTTTGAAATTGCTTGACAGGATGTAAAATCATAACTGCTTATTAAAAAGACAATAAAATATAGTCTAATTTATAAAGGTGGGACAATACTTATTAATTGATAACAACACTATGGATGTCAGGGCATTTTGCAGTTTGCTGGAGAGAAAGGACAGAAGCTATTGAAAATTTTTATTGCCAGTACAGATTGAAAAAGTGTCTGAATGTTCCTACCTGAATAGAAATTTCTCAAATGATGCAAGGAAGCTGGAAACTAAATGAAGTAATGCTTATACATCTTTTAAATTTCTACTTTATAATCAATCTACACTCATGAAATTCACTCCAATACTTCAAAAAGAAACTCGCTCTTGCTCAGGAAGTCTTTGGCAATTGGGACTATGGCTTGCTCACCCCAAAGACTGTAGTTCTCTATCTGGGCCCTTGCTAGCATTTGGCTTGCTTTCTTCCTTCCACTGTAAACCACACATAAGGCTTGTTGAGCTGGTTATGCTGGCCACAGGCACCAGCTGCTTCATTTTCTCTCTTTGTACTGCTGCAAGTAGAAACCCATAGGGCCCAATTACTGCAGATGCCTCTTTTCTCCAATAGCAACATTAGTGCTAAGATGCTGGATTCTTGTTACCAAGAAGAGTGCTTATATTTACTTGATTTGCTTCTAAAATGAAACCTTTAAAACTTAGTGTGTGTTTGCTTTGGAAAAAATATTTCATTGTTGTCTACTGCCATGCAAACAAGAAAAAAAAGGAAAGCAAAGTTCTATTTTTTTAATTTAATAACTAATATTATCTCAATTCATTTTATTCTATATTATTTGGTGATACTAAATAGTAGCATTTCCTTACTTTGCAAGACCTGATTCATCTCATCTGTGAAGCTCATTAAAAAAGAATCTTACACAATTTAAAATCTTACACTTAGGAAATCTCAGAGTAGTGTAATGGTTTAAAATGTGAGCTTTAGGGTCCAAATGCCTGTGTTCAAATCTGAATTTTTTTACTTTTAACTAGTATGACCTCAGACTATTTAATCATGCAGTGCCTTAATTTCTTCATCTGTCAACTTAATATAGATAAAAGGAGATGATACTGCAAAGCACCTGGTACAGAGTAAGTACTCAATACATGGTAGCTCACATTATTATTATTATTCATTTTTTATTTTTTAAGATGGAGTATTGCTCTGTTACCCAGGCTGGAGTGCAGTGGCACAATCTTGGCTCACTGCAACCTCTGCCTCCTGGGTTCAAGCAATTCTCCTGTCTCAGCCTCCCAAGTGGCTGGGACTACCGGCATGTGCCACCACACCCAGCTAATTTTTAATTTTTTTATTTTTTTATTTTTATTTTTTAGTAGAGACAGGATTTCACCATGTTGATCAGGCAGGTCTTGAACTCCTGACCTCAGGTGATCCGCCTGCCTCAGCTTCTCAAAGTGCTAGGATTACAGGCATGATCCACTGCGCCCTGTCCACATTATTATTATGAAGTGGAGCACAGCATGCTTTATTTCTAAAGTGTTGCATGATCCAGCATGTATTAGTTACTAACAAACATGACGCTTGATTTGGCTCTATTAGACATTGTAAGTATCCACACAAAAAAGAGTTGAGTAAAGAAGTGAATATGTTCTTATGCACACCAAAAGACATACTGATGTGGAAAACACTTATTCTCAGGTGGTCTGAGAATGGAGATCCTAGAGTTTATCAATTCTTACAAAGTGCTTTAAAACTAGTGTAATTGTCTTGGGCTATCAGGTCATAACAGACAATTTGGCATTCTAATTTTTAATGTATGTCTATATAATCAGGTTTTAAAAACATCTAAATATCTAGCCTTTGGCCTATGCAAAATTGGGAAGAAGGTAAAAGTTACCTTTGACACTTGCTTACTTTCCTATGAGCTTTCCTTCCACTGTTGGTAGAATAGATAATTACCAGTCTCCTGAGGTTTTGGAAACTGCTTACTCCTCACTTTCCATTTACAAGAATGGACCCCCAGTAGGGTGCCTGACTGAATTCCTTCCTGCCTTACTCCTCACTTTCCATTTACAAGAATGGACCCCCAGTAGGGTCCCTGACTGAATTCCTTCCTGCCTTTGTATGGAATTTCAAATCAAAATGGCATCTGGATGACATAGTAACTTGGGCATTGACAATAACACCTTCACCTATACCTCAATTCTCAATGAAATGAGTGAATGATGACTTGGGATCCCATCTGTACGGGTTTGCCCTCCCTGTGGTGCATGACCAATAAATGCTAACCGGTGGGTGATTCTGATGAGAAATTCTGTAAGGATTGAGAAGATTAGCCACTTTGTAGTGGTAGAACAACTTCCATTCCTATCTTAGCAAATGGTATAATTATTCTAGTTCCACAAAATAAAACCAAGATGTCATTCTGCTCCCGTCTTCCCAATGGAAACTGTGTCACCAAATTGTGCCAATATTTTCTCAAAAATGTGTTTTGGGAATCCATTCACTTCCCTCTGTCTTCTTCTTCTTCTCCTTCTTTTTTTTTTATGAGACAGGGTCTCACTCTGTTGCCCAGGCTGAAGTGCAGTGGTGCCATTGCAGCTCACTGAAACCTCTACCTCCTGGGCTCAAGCAATCCTCTCACCTCAGCCTCTCAAGTAGCTGGGACTACAGGCACGTGCCACCAAACACAGCTAATTTTTTGAAGAGGCGGGGTTTCACTATGTTGCCCAGGCTGGTCTCCAGCTCCTGGGCTCAAGCAATCCATCCACCTTGGCCTCCAAAAATGCTGAGATTACAGTGTGAGCCACCGTTCCCAGCCTCCTCTGTCTTCATCACCTATATTGCAGTTGAACTTTTATGTTTATTTGTGAGAATGCATAGATCCTTTCTTATCACATTCATCCTTATATTCTATTGTGTGGCACATAGTAATTAATAAATACTTGATCAGTGAATAAAAGAATTAGAAGTTGCACTGGATCTGGCTGGGCGCGGTAGCTCAAGCTTGTAATCCCAGCACTTTGGGAGGCCGAGACGGCGGATCATGAGGTCAGGAGATCGAGACCATCCTGGCTAACACGGTGAAACCCCGTCTCTACTAAAAAATACAAAAAAACTAGCCGGGCGAGGTGGCGGGCGCCTGAAGTCCCAGCTACTGGGGAGGCTGAGGCAGGAGAATGGCGTGAACCCGGGAGGCGGAGCTTGCAGTGAGCTGAGATCCGGCCACAGCACTCCAGCCTGGGCAACAGAGCGAGACTCAGTCGCAAAAAAAAAAAAAAAAGAAGTTGCACTGGTTCTTAAAGTCTTTGTAAAATGTAGACAGAAATGAAAGAAAAATAATTGTTATGGGAAATAAAAATCAGATAAGACAAAGAATAATGGAAAGAATTGATATGGCTTATTCACAGGCCAAAAAATAAGACTGACTAGAGCTGAGCATAGATTTTTGGGAAGTAAATGGGAAATAGTTTTACGTAGAAGACAAGATTGTAGAAGCAACAGAATTTATACTTGCTCTGGTAGGAAAATGCCGATAAACTGAAAGCAGAACTTAAAGATATGATAGTTGAAACACAGCTGAGATTAATTCAACTGTGATATTATGAGGACTTCTATTTGGATGATGGCAGTGCAGACTATAAAAGAAAGGTCTGGAGAGAGAAAAATATTTAAATAAAAAGAAATTGTGTCATAGCAAGTGAATGGATATAACTTGAATCCTTTCATATTTTTCATAAATTTCACTAGATATATTATTTTTCAGCAAAGAAAAGTCCATATCACCTTAATTTATAGCTATTTTTAGTAACATTTATGTGTTGTAGTAAATGAGATATACAAAAGATAGACTCTAAACCCGGGTTTCTCAACCTCAGCACTATTGACATTTTGGATCAGATAATTCTTTGCTGTGAGAGGCCTGCACATTGTGGGATGTATACCCCTGGCCTCTGCCCACTCGAGGCCAATAGCACTGCCTATCCAGTTGTGACAACCTCATAGGTCTCTAAACAACCACTGCTTTAAAACTATATAGTTCCATAAAGTGCACAGAATCATAATTGAAAATATTTACCATTACAAACATATTTTCATTCCACTTCAAAAGTGATGCTTTTGTTAAGGAAAATAAATCTTATGTTAAATGTAATCATTGTCTTTTACAGAGAAGTTTAGAGTGAAGGGGTAAATCTTTGAATGTACTCACATTGAGTTCTAAAACTATCCCAAGGCAATCAATCAGCAATGACACAAGCGTGGCTACAGTGATGACCATCACTGTTACAACAATGTGGAAAACCGACGAAAGATTCCCACCAAAAAACACATTGGCAATTACCTGCCGAATAAACAGATTATTTTGAGAGGGACTTTTAAAGGCGTACAGGATTTGTAGAGGGAGTATTTCACAATGGTCTTTAGGAATGTATAAAATACTACCAACAAGGCTATTAATCAAATCTCAAGTCACTAGAAATGTTCTATCTTTTCCAAAGTACTTACATATAGACACACATATCAATAACAAGTATTCTTTGTTGAACTAATAGTCAGTGGATTATATTACAGACCTATAGTGTGGCATACCGATGTTTCAATACATGTATCTTTCAAGTATAAGAGAGACTTTGGAAACTTATCTTATTCTTCTTTCTTGAGTCCGACAGGTTACTACTAAAACAAACTAAACATGCTATTTAGATTATTTGCAGAGCCTCTAAGAAATAGCTGTCACATTTCCCTTATTAATACTGGATGTGTAATATCCTTTACTAACAGGAAATTAATTCTGTATAAACTAATTCTTATTTGTTACAATTTAAGTCTATTTTATCTTGCCTTTCCTCAGCAAAAATGGGAAAGAGTTCATCACCATTTTTCATGACTACTCAGATCAGGAAAGCAATAAAACATTACCGACTTAATGTGTCCCATACTGTGATATGGTTTGCACAGATAAAATGTCAGGGAAATGATTCCTATTCTCAGGAATTAATTCTTGGAGGCATACAACCAAACTTAAAAAAGCAAGTAGAGATCAATTTATAACAGGACAAAAAAGATCAAAGAGCATTTAGGGCTAGAAGGAGCTTTAGGTATCTAGAGCTGTCTCCTTAGAGTAATCTCCTTTACAGCATCCCTGAAATATGCTTGACCTACCTTGGCTTGAGGTAGGGCTTGAAACATGCACAGGATTTGGAGCAGAATTACAGGCCGAGACAAGAGCATGAAAAAGAGCAAAGAGGTAAGAACAGGAACAATACCTATGGAGGATAAAGAGAAGATAGTCTGAATAAGTAGTGACCCTGTGCAAAAGAACAGTGAGACAAGAGTTGGAAATGACAGAAGTTCAGATACTGAGGTATCATAAAGAAGCCATCTCTCTAAGCAGTGCTGCCTGGATATGCAACATCTCCCACGTGTCACATACCACCATGACTTTGTTAATAACTTAATGGTGATATTAATAACATAAGTTGTAATGCCTCTCCAAATATTATCTTATTTAAGATCCGTTCTTACAGATGCCTCTATGATATCCTTGTGAGAGTGAAAAAATCACTTAGTGAGGCAGCTAGTAAGAGATATTTATTAAGGGTAGACAGCCTTTTTAGTGCTTTTATGAATTGAAACAGTTAGATTATATTTTTGTCAGTCGTACATTTGTGTGTGTACACGTGTATGCATGCAGAATAAAGAGCAAGAGAAGGGAAAGTTATAGACACCATTTCTCTGCTGAGTATTTGCTACTGTGGCAGAGATCTTGATTCAGTTCTGTCTTCCTGCCACAGCAGCTGGAAAGCAAACTCAAGTTTCAAGTACTAAAGACAGAAGTTGTGCAGGTGAAGTGACTCAGCCCGTCTGTAGGGAGTTTACCAGCAACCATGTGAGAATGCACCATCTGTTCTTACTTGTTGATCTAGAGATCAGATTTGAACCTATGTATTGGGCAGAAGCTAAAATAATACCATTTCCTGAATGTAACAATAGCTAGTAAAGTTTCAAAAGGCTCTTAAATTTAAAAAAAAATTAGTTCAGTCTATTTCTCCTTTACAGTCAAGGTAGAGAACTGGCCTGTGAGTTGCACATGTGTGAGGGAGAGAAGTACTAGTTGTAAAGGACATACACAGTGCTGAACATTTCCCTCTTCTGTTTCCCTGTGCAGTCAGTTCCTTATCACTGGGACTGACTTAAAGTAAGCCCTGGCTTGCCTCAAGAAGCCTGCTGATTACTTAGTGTATTTAAAGCTCTGTAGATATTTCACTTCTCTCATTAGACCCTTTCACATGGTGCACTGTGTAAATAGCCTCTAGGAACAGATCCTAGATCTGAGCCCTTTTCAGTGTGGTCCCTGAAAGACCCACTGTGAAGCCAGATCACGTTTTACTGCTCACTGGTAGAGTGGATTTTCAGCTGACAGCATAAGGGATTCCTGACGGCCATTGTATCTAATTTACACCAAATAATGAATTCTCTTTCAGAAAATATTTCTCTACAAATTCAAGTGGAATATATAACACAATTTAGAGCTGACTTTGACAATATATGTATATGTAAATGATATCCTATATATTTATGTTATTATTTATATTATTATTTTATGTTATGTATAGTTGTAAATATATACATCTACATGTATAAATACATAAATAAAATATATCTGTAAAACTAAAAGTTTCAGTTGAACTTTGGTTCTCCAGGGAATATAAGATATTTTAGTTTTTAAAAAATAACAAAACCAGTTAGAATCTGTAGATTCTACAGTGCCTTTAATACATGTTGACTGATAAAACATCTAATCAAAAAGACAGTTTTGTAAAACATGTTTTAAACATTGGTACTTAATTTCTTTGTAAGAATGCCTTAAAAGCAACAACTTTAGTTTGGCTGTTGCTAAAGGTTGGCAGTCACTTTGGAATGCAGTTGTATAAATATTTGTGCTCATGGTAATATAAGCCAACTCCACCAAACCTAATTTTCAAACCCAACTTTTGAAAAATTGTCTTGTAAACATCTGAATATAAATTCATCTTTAAACTACATAAATGACTACATTTTATAGTCAAAAAAGAAAATTTTATGAATTACACCATTTGTCATGCCCTTGGGAATTTGCCAAACTGTATTATTTATAAATCTTCCTAAATTAAATGTGGCAGAGAGATCACCTGGGTAAAGCGTTGGGAAGGAACTGTGCTTACCTCTCTCGTCACAAAGCATTCCATAGGGTATGTCAAAATGACAGTGACACCGTAACAAAATCTTCCGAATGTTACCAGGTCATCATTTCTGCAGTAATTTTCAAATAAGTCTCCTAGATAATAATATAAAATAAGTTCATTTACTAGATACTAAATGTTTGAGATAACTATCTAATAAATGAAATATTAGATATTACAGTCATGCATCACCTAACGGCCCACATATATGATTACAATGCTGTATGTTTACTGTATTTTTCCATGTTTAGATACATAAATACTTTCCATTCTGTTACAGTTGCCTACATAATTCAGTACAGAAACATGCTGTACAAGTTTATAACCTAGGAGCAATAAGCTATACAATATAGCCTAGATGTGTAATAGGTGCTACCGTCTAGGTTTGCGTAAGTATACTGTATGATGTTTGCACGATGAGGAAATCACCTAACAATGCATTTCTCAGAATGTTTCCCTGTCATCAAGCAACACATGACTTGTAAGTGAATCTCCATAAACTTCATTCCATTTAATTAAGAGAATAGATGACAAGGTCTAAATATAAGTTTTCGAATTCAATAACTATGTAGTTTTTCACTGATTTAAACCAGTACCTGCTCCATGTGAAGATAAATCCATCACTGATAGTTTTTCTCTTATTATTTGTTTTTGGTAGATTTGCTGCAAATTTGTACTGACTTCTGAAAAATACTTTATCCATTGTCTTCTTACATCAGAATCAACTCCCTAAATTCTTGGGCACTGGCTTTGTAAACTGGTTTCTGGTCTTTGTTTCTGGTGAGTAAGTGACTTCATTATTTTTTAAAAATGTCTGTTAAAATAAACAAATTTCCTTTTGAAATGCTATTTTTAGATCAATAACAATCCTGAAAGGAAGAGTAGACCAGTACATCTGGGGAGCTGAATTTCCTGTGTATCATGCTATAGGGTTTCATTGCAACCTTGGGGCCACAGCAAGAAATTCCAAACATATGTTGCCTTTCATGGCATCTCATGAGCCCAAGTGTAAATGCAGTGATTCCAAACTGTGAAAATATGGCTATGTCCCAGAAAGAACATTAAATTTAATAAGTTCCAGACTAGATGATGGACTAAACAGACCTTGAAACAATTTTTATTTAGAGACTATATTTCTCAGCTGCCTATGAAGAAATACAGGGATCTAACTAGGGCACAGATGTCATGTCATCAAAAAACAATTACCTACAACTGTACAGTAGTCCATGGAAGAAATAAAAAAATAAATAAAAATAAAACAATGACTAATGCCAAAACAGAGTACTTAGGCTTGCTTATTTTCTGAATATAACACGCTTAGATGTTAAAATTGTGGTTCCCTTTTTAAAATTAAACTTAATTGAAAATTAGGTCAAAGTCACTCAATACTACACCATTTAAAAAGAAGAAAAACTATACCTCGGAACTGTTTTTTTTTTTTTTTTCATTACAAAGCTGAATATCCTAAATAGTTTGCCTCTTCCCAAGATTTACTTGAAGTGGCTCTCTCCCCTCCCCCCATCAACTAGAACAAATCTACATTACTTTAGAACATCCCTTTTGGGCAGGAGGGGATTAAAACACAAAGGTGGCAGAAACCTGCTTCAAGGTTGACTGAAAAGATTCCAGTACTCTAAGAAAAAAAGACTGAAGTTCCCAGTTCACTAACCTCCACTAAAAAAAATGAGCCCTACCATCTTTCCAATAGAAACGTCAGGGAGAATCTTGAGTTCCCACTGCCTCACAAGCTGAAATTTATCTACTGAAAGAGGTTAGAAAAGAAGAATGCAGTATACACAAATTAGACTAGATTTACCCAAGGAGAGGTGGCCTGGAGGAACAATGTCAGCTTATTGCAGCCTGAATCTAACTATATTTTAAACAATTACAGCTAGGGGGAAAATGACATCAAACATCTGTCAGCTTTGTTTTATAAAGATGTAATTATATCTGAGCAATTACCACTGATAAAAGCTCCAGGAAGATATAACTAACAAAAAAGGTTTATGTCTTACAGAAAAGGCATTTAAAAACAAAGGTCCTGTACGGACCAGAGCCCACAGGCCATTTGCATTGGCAAACTATGTAGCAATAGTGATACATGGCAATGCTTTGGAACACAATTCTTATCAGAACTTTCAAGGTCACTTTGTTACTGCACTCTAGTGGCACATGCATGTATTATATTTTTGACTGCATTTGAATTTTGTTAATCATCATTTTTTGAAGTCATCTTCCTTCATTTCCTGAGAAATATTTGCCTAAAATCATAGTGATCTATAACCTCTGTTCAGAATAAGGCAGCCATCCTCCCAAGAGCACCCAAGTTTTCAGAAAACTAAGCTAATGGGAGCTAGAGGCAAAGGGACAACTTTCAGAGGGTCATGGTTGACCAAAATAGGGGAGGCAGAAAGAGGATGGAAAGAAAACTGAATCTGAGAGTCAGAAGATTTGTTTTCTGGTTTGTCACCAGCCAGCATGAGCGAGTTACTTCATCTCTTTGTGTTTTAATCAGGGGGTAGAACTAGTTATTCCACTTCCCTTCAAAGGGTTATTTGAAGGTCAATGAGATAATAGACCTGCAAGAGCTGTGAAATATGTGAATCGCAGCCTATTGCTGGACTGTCCTGAATATTACACCACATTGATGATTGAATGTAAGGGTCAAGGGAAGTAGAAGAGAGGACTGCTCAGTTGTTGGGCCTGGGTGAATGCAAAAAAAGAGAGAAATATCTTTGGAGGGAGGAAGAAAAGGTCTGGTTTTAAGGGAAACACAATGTTTTGTGATTAAAACAAATACAGAACAACTGAGTAGAAATGTCCTACAGGCAGCAGGTTGGAGACAGAAAGAAAGGTCTAGGTTAGAGTCAAAACAATGAAAATATCTGGAAAATTGAGAGAAGAGCAAACAATAGGAAGGTCTGGGTTAGAGTTAAAACAACGAAAATATCTGGAAAATTGTTTGAGAGAAGAGCAAACAATATGCTTGAGACCTTTATCTGGGTGGTGTGGGATGGAGTGGAGTGGGAGATTAGAGAGGGTACAGAAAAAGAAAAGAGAGAAAAAAATTAACAGAGAAAAAGAATAACAATGATAATATAGTAATCCTCTTTCCTCTAAAGGAGGAAAATTTGAGTATTGAGTTCAGTATTGGTAAGTCATTCAGAGAGATTCAGGAGAATCCAAATCGAGGTTGTTTGAAGATTGGGAGGCCACTGATACCTTTGAAAATGAAGCTGCAGTGGAGGGAAGCCAAAAGTCATGTCCTGGGAAGTGACAGTGTGTGGAAGGAGAGAGTATGGGCTACAGAACTAAATTGAGCAGTTTAGAAAGGTAAAAATTTGGAAATAGACAACAGGGGGCAGGAGGATAGAGAGAATGGGTGGAAGAGAGTAATCTTGGAAATAGAACACTGGGCATACCTGTACAATAAGGAGTAGAACATTGGGTATACAGGTACCAACACACATCAACACTATAACTGAATCTCTCACTTTACCTTGGGTGAAGCCAGTAAATGTCAAGTATCCACATGTAGCAAAGAATATACAGATAAATACAGAAATCACGATGGACATATGGATAAGGCGGGACCACTTAGCTACTGTGGGTTCTTCTAAAGAACTGTAAACTAAGAAGGAGTTATGGTGGCAAATAAATGCTGCAATACAAAAAAAAAAAAAAAAGCATTATTAAAGCAAGCACCAGGGTTTTCTTTTTTAGTTCTGAAATTCAGAGACATGTACTACTTTAGATGCCAATGAACTGCAGTTTAAATATACAAATTTATTAATATGTCAGCAAATAATTTTTCTAATAGTTCTAGAAATGAGACCATTCACATCAGGCTTATATGGTCTTTTCATGTCACTCTGGATATAAACCAGGCCAGTCCAACCTTCTCTCCCATTTTCCTTTTCCTAATGACCCTTCCCATCTTAAGGAAAATCTGAATACCATCATTTTCATTCTGTGGCTTCCTTTGCCATTTGGGACATAATAAAGGGTTTGAAGAAGTCCATAACACTTGCTAGCCTTCCAAGTTAAGAAACAAGATGACTGTAATGAGTTTTCTGCATGAGAAATAGATTTCTTCAAATTGAAGCAAATTTTAGTGATGAGTGAGAAAAGTTTGAGCCTAATTTTATGTTGGCACAAACTAGATCATATGCTGCTAATAGGAAGTCTAAAACTTAGGACATCTGCTATCCAGACATAAATATGAAACATAGCACTTTTTTCATGGAACAGAGAACTCCACATTGAGAAAGGGCCTTTGAAACCAAATACTCACCAAAAGACATAACCCCGACTGCTTGAATGGCATTGGGCTTTGCAAATACCCAAGCATCTTCTGTTTTTGGTCTAGAAGGAAAATCAGTTAACTTGATAAATTATTAAATAAATTCAAGCATCGGTATATCAGAAAACAAGAAATAGTATCACAAATATAAACTGAGTGTCTTTAAGCCAGAAATTAATAAGGGGCTCCCATTAATCTTCTGTAACCATGAATAAATTTCCCAGGAGCATGATAGTTATCTCTTAACCCCAGTCCTCTAAAATGTATGTCAAATACTTGGACAGATTCTATTTTTACATATGTAAAATATCCAGACTCTGTAATTTTGTGAATTTGTTTATTTGCTCATCAATTTAACAGAAAGCACTGATTATACACCCACCAGTTAAGCTACTTTTTGAGGGAGATACAAAAATTAATAATGCCCAGTTACTGCTGTTCATTCCACTCTTATTTTTTTCAGGCTTAACCTACCCAAGAAAAATTTAGTTGGCACTAAAATTTATTGAGGGAGGTAAACATAAACTAATACTAACTGAGGATGTACTATCTTCTAGCAACTCTACTGTGTTATCTCATTTAATTTTCACAATAACACTTAAGAATTATTATCACCATTTAACACATGAAGAAAATCAAGCTCTGGATGGTGATATAATTTGCCAAGCTTCCACAAATAATGAGTGAAGAAGCTGAGATTTATCTTCTTGGTTTATTCACTGCCATATTTTTTCCGGGCTGTACCATCTGACAGTGGCCTCAAATTCCCACCTGTAGATGTATTTCTCAAGGGTATTTTGGAAATATATGCACTTTAAACAGCTTGAAACAGGCTACATCCTAGTGGAATTAAAATATTTGATATTGGCAGTGATCGGTGTACGTGGCTAACACACCCTGAGTAATGATGAACAGCATTGTTCTTCTGGCCTCTTTCCACTTATTAGCTGTGTGATTTTAGGCAAGTTACATGACTTCTCTGTGCTTCAATTTCAACATCTATAAATTGAGGATAATTGTAGTATCTAACTCATTAAGTCACTGTGTAGATTAAATGAGATAAAATATGTAAAACTTCTGGAAGAGAGTTTATCACATAGCACGTGTTCAATAAACAGTCATTAGTATTAACATTATTATCCAGCATTATTAATAAAGGTAGCAAAAAGTCTAAAAGTATGGTCAACTTCCTTGGGAAGGGAAGGCTTGAGTGAGACTCAGAACAATGCATGAAGAATGGAACAGGGAGATTCCTAGGAAGCATGAAAAGGCACTGGGTGTTTTCAATAAAAAACAGGAATTCATTCTAAAGATGAAGACCCATCTATTTCATAAGTTTATTCATTCTCTACGTAAAGAAGGTACACACAAAAAAATCTTGTTTGTTGTCCACACTTTGTGGGATTTATGCATTATGTTATCTTTTTTCCCATATATGAAACCAGCAGTTACAGACACAAAGAAACTTTACAGAAAGGCTGGCCTGTAAGGGTAGGCCACGGATTGTTATAAGACTTGCTCCAATTCCCAGTTTTGGGAGTGGGAGCTACTGCCACCTGCTGCCTCCTCTACTCTAAATGCAGTTGACATTAAAAGCAGCATAACCTGTTAAATTCCAACGTTAATGTGAAAAAAATACATATTTTGTACATGATCCTTAGAAAATGATTTAGATCAGGCAGCCCTAACAGTTGTAGAAACTTGAGGATTCTCTAACTTTACAATATGTTTTAAATGGTATGCTTTCCCTCTTATGGTTTTTGCACTTGGAAAATATTCCCTCTTACTCCCCAACCCCAGTACAGATTGTGGTGGTGTCCTACTTTTTAAATCTTATATTAGTAATAAAATGTAGAAGTTTAGTTTTCATTTTTTCTCTTCCATTTAAATTTTTTCCCTAGGTCCATATGGTTCCTTGGGTATATTCCCGGAGTGTGAAACAATACCTAGAGATAATTTTGGATTTTCTCTGTTCATCATAATGATGATGGTTTTATAAGATGGAAAGTGCCAAAAAAGATGTTACAGATAGGAAAATGCATATGTCTAAATCTAGGGAAAGAGAAGGAAACAGATATTGAGTATGGCTTTCCAATCATTTATAAAATAGCCTACGATTGAGTTCCAGATACAACCAGTTATACAGGAAAAAAAAAAAAGAGAGAGAGAGAGAGAGAAGAAAGTTCTTGGGTATATTTTATGAGATTGCTGAAACTTTGAAACTCAACCTGGATGAAAACATAAAGTTATAGACCTTTTGACTTTAAAATGTAAATGTTGAAATATGAAATAAAATGTTTTCAAATGCCATCAAGCAATTTATAATATAAGGAATTATGACTATGAATTTTTTTCAATAAATGCAAGGGGAGTTTAATAACAAAATATTATTATAATCAATATTTATTAATAGCTGTTATATTAATAGATATTAGTGTAATTTACCACATTAACAGATTAATGAAGGAAAGAAGCTTATGACCATTTCAAAATATATAGAAAAGCATACAACTCAGTATTTATTTTGAAAAACATGCTGAGCAAACTAATAATAAAATAGAACTTCCTTTACTGGATAAGGAATGTCCACCAAATCCTACAGCAAATGACATACTTAAAAGTGAAAAGTTAGAAATATTCTACTTAAGGGATGAAATCAGATAGGATATTCAAAATCACTGCATTCAGAATATATTATTGATGTTCCTAGCTAATTCAATAAAATAAGTGATGTGTAATCATCGAAAAGATTGTGTAAATTATTTGTACACAATATAATTATGCATATGGAAAATAAGCATATTCAGCAAGGTTACTGGATACAAGTTCAATACACACAAAACATCAAGTGGGTTGATGTACACTAACAACAACCAAATAAAATGTTTTTTTAAGTGTCATTGACAACAAAAACACTAAATACTTTAAAATACTTTAAATACTTTAAAATACTTTAAAATACTTTAACATCATGCACACTTTAAAAGATGTGCATGATGTTAATGTCACGTTAAACTTTTATTTAAGACACAAATAAATGGAGAAATATACCATATCCATACATACAAATGGGAAGACTCAATATCATATAAACATCAATTTACCCCAAATTAATTTTTAAATTCAAATATAATAAAAAAATGAAATCAAAGAATAAAATACAATATTGAGACTGGGCATGATGGCTCACGCCTAAAATCCCTGCACTTTGGGAGGCCGAGGCAGAAGGATTGCTTTGAGTTCAAGACTGGCCTGGGCAACACAGGGAGATCCAGGCTCTACAAAAAATAAAAACATTAGCCAGGCATGATGGTGTGTGCCTATACACCCAACTACTTGAGAAGCTGTGATGGGAGAATCACTTGAGCTTGGAAGGTTGAGGCTGCAGTGAGCCATGATCACCCCACTGCAGTCTAGCTTGGTCAATAGAGTAAGACCCTGCCTCAAAATAAATAAAATAAAATAAATAAAATATTGAAGGAGGAAAAGAAATTTAAAACTCAAAAAAACCTATAATATTAAAAATTATAATAAAGTTAAAGGTAATAAAATCAATGGAAGGTAAATATAAAACATCCATATGATAAAATTATTTATATACACATTTTAAAATATACAGGTAAGCTAAAAGCTGGAAGATGACATTGGTCATGCATATACAGTTGTCCCTTGGTACATGGGAAGGATTGTTTCCAGGACGCTCCGATGGATATAAAAAGCCATGGATGCTCAAGTCCCTGATATAAAATGGTTTAATACTTGCATATAACCTAAGCACATCCTTCCATATAATTTAAGTTATCTCTAGATTGCTTACAATATCCAATACAGTGTAAATTCTATGTAAATAGTTGTCATACTTTATTTTAAAATTTGTATCATTGTTATTGTCATATTGTTATTTTTATTTTTTTTCCAATATTTTGTCCACAGTTGGTTGTGTCTGCACATGCAGAAGCTGTGAATACAGAGGGCTGTGATCAAGAAATAGTATACAGTGTATACACAGTACTCCCTTCTTATCTATAGGGTATACGTTCCAAGATACATACAACCTTGCAAGGTATCCTATTTACAGCCTAGCATATGCCCCCTGCCCAAATGAAATAACTTTCTGAGGCCAGGTGTGGTGGCTCACATCCGTAATCCCAGCACTTTGGGAGACCGAGGGAGGTGGGTCACAAGGTCAGGAGTTTGAAATCCGCCTGACCAACATGGTGAGATCCTGTCTCTACTAAAAATAGAAAAATTAGCTGGGCGTGGTGGTGTGTACCTGTAATCCCAGCTACTCAGGAGACTGAGGCAGGAAAATAGCTTGAACCTGGGAGGTGGAGGTTGTAATGAGCAGAGACTGTGCCCCACTGCACTCCACTCCAGCCTGGGTGACAGAGTTAGACTCCGTCTGAAAAGAAAGAAAAGAAGGAAGGAAGGAAGGAAGGGAGGGAGGGAGGGAGGGAGAGAAGGATGGAACTTCCCTAAGGCAGAAAATATATTTTAAATAAAATGTTTGAATTTTAATTAAACCCCCATGCAAATTAATAATCAAAAGTTAAACTTGGACACCCAATTAAACATGTGTAGATGGGCCACATAAGTTTATCTTTTCTCTTTTCTGAGACCCCACTAAAATGCTACCAAAGAAATTTAAAAGAGGAATAAATTAATGAGGGAAAGGATAGTGGAAGAAGAGACATCCAAGGAGAAGACACTCTGTGGAAAGGAAACTGGATACTTCTGTAGTGAAGATGTTGCAGCCGTGTAGAGGGAGCTCATAATGAGAAAGACGTGATTCACTTTACAAAACCCCTGTATGTGCAGGACTCAGAGATACCAGAAAGCAACCGAGAATGCTCCAACAAAAGGAGAAAGGAAAGAAAATGGAAGAGCTGGGATCATGGATAGAGGGTACACAACACAAAACGTAGGTTAAAGGAAGTCCTAGGAGGATCGTGGGGGAGCAAAGTGAGAAAGCAATCTGCCTAGAATGGAGGGCAGAACAGAAGGCTCTGGGATGGAGATTTTCAGGAAAAATAATAAAATTAATAGATTATATGTTTCGGCATCTGGAAAAGAAGTAACAAAAATGACCAAATGTAAAAGCTAAACTGAATATCCAGATAAACACAAAACTGAAATCAAGTGGTAATTGTAGAGAAAACAAAGGGAAAAGTGTACAAGAAGAGAAACATAAACTTTATTTTAAAAGTTGTGGTATTCTCCATGTATGTAAGAAGAGGAAAAATAGCTTGAGAGAGCTAAATCTTCATCTACTGTAAGAGAAGATAATAGTGAGACACCAAAAAAGGCACTTAGAATCACATTACTTAGAAATAGAGATGTGAATGCCAAGAGATAAGGCTTAAAGGGTTGAAATAAAACAGGTTTTGGCCGGGCACGGTGGCTCAAGCCTGTAATCCCAGCACTTTGGGAGGCCGAGATGGGTGGATCACGAGGTCATGAGATCGAGACCATCCTGGCTAACACAGTGAAACCCCGTCTCTACTAAAAAAAATACAAAAAACTAGCCGGGCGAAGTGGTAGGCGCCTGTAGTCCCAGATACTCGGGACGCTGAGGCAGGAGAATGGCTTAAACCCGGGAGACGGAGCTTGCAGTGAGCTGAGATCCGGCCACTGCACTCCAGACTGGGCGACAGAGTGAGACTCTGTCTCAAAAAAAGAAAAAAAAACAGGTTTTGGTAGGAGGCTACTCTATTTCATTAAAAGTCATTTGTAATCTTTGACTTTATAAAATCAGTTTAATAAATTTTATTTTCTTTTCTTTTACTTTATTTGTGAGACAGGATCTCACTGTAACCCCAGGCTGGAGAGCAGTGGTGTGATCATAGCTCACTGCAGCCTCAAACTCCTAGCCTCAAGAGATCCGCCAGCCTCTGCCTCCCAAGTAAGCTAGGACTATAGGTGCATGTCACCACACTTGGCTATGTTTTTAATTTTAATTTTTTTTTTTTTTGCAGAGGTGGGGGTCTTGCTATGTTGTCCAGGCTGGTCTTGAACCATTGGTCTGAGGGATCCTCCTGCTTTGGCCTCCAACAGTGCTGAGATTACAGGTGTGATCCCTTGCCTGGCCTGTGAATGTATTCTTTTGAGAAAAATAAATACATTGAATAAATGAAAATTAAAACAACATTGAGAAGAAGCAGAATTCCTTATAATACCTTAGAAAGCTTTAAAAAGATCTAGGCAAATAATGAAGGTTACTGTAAAATTTAGATCATTTTAACAGCAATGATTCAAGTGTTTCAAAATATTTTAGTACTAACAAAAATAGGAACTGGCTTATAGCAGTTTGTAGCCTTAGAACAGCAAACACTTTTAAAATTAATTGCTTCCCTTACCCTGGAAAATCTAAACGAATGCTTCATTATATATTTTTAATAAACCGTTCGTGTTTATGGGGGTTGCGGTAGGAGATGGAGAGCTTTGGGGAGTTAAATTCATTTTGCAATATTGTCTCAGTTCGGATTCTTGCATTCTGAAATTTTAGCCTGATTTTTAACAGGTGAATAACAATAAGGCAATGTAGTAGGAAGCAAGTCCTATCAAAGGGAGCTCCAGTCTCTGCAGACTGATAAAAAAGAGCCTCAGAACTTAAACCTCTGGATCAGGAGAATCAAAAAACATCATGCCTCTCTATGCTACCTGCCCAACCTCTTTCAGTTAAACAGAGGCACTTTCAAATATACAATTCCAGCAGAGCCTGCATTTTTGTTTTAAGAGCCTCATGTATTAGCCTTTTTAGCCAGACACATCTGGGAGTTAAGTGCTTTGGATGACACAAAACAAAGGCTCCATGTTGCCTGTCACACCACAAGCTATTAATGACAAGCAGATCTGACCACTTCCGCCAGCTCCTGCATCCAGTGAAAGCTCCTCATTCTCAGCTCACTTATATTCTGATTCTGTTCTATAGACAACCATGGCTTACGTTAATATATAAAGCTGCTCAGGAAAATTCTTCTTAGGAATCACTCTGAATATTAAAACTGATTCATTTAAACACACACACACACATACACACACACACACAAATGGGAAAACCAGTCTATGCTTCTGGATTGAAAGAATCAATATCATTAAAATGACTATACTACCCAAAACAATCTACAGATTCAACACTATTCCTATCCAACATCATTTTTCAAATTTAGAAAAAAATATTCTGAAATTCATATGGAATGAGAAAAGCCCCATTAGCTAAAACAACCCTGAGTAAAAAGAACAAAGCCAGAGGCATCACATTATCTGACTTCAAACTATACTATGAGGCTACAGTAACCAAAGAAGCATCGTACTAGTATATAGACACATAGACCAGTGGAACAGAATAGAGAATCCAGAAATAAAGCCACACACCTACAACCATCTGGTCTTTGACAAAGTTGGCAAAAATAAGCAATGGGGAGAGGATTCCCTATCCAATAAGTGGTGCTGAGATAACTGGCTAACCATATGCAGAAGAATGAAACTGGACCCCTACCTTTTTCCATACACAAAAATTAACTTGAGATGGATTAAATATTTAAATGCAAGAACTCAAACTATTCTTTTGAATAGTTTCATTATCCTAAAGAAAACCTAGGAAATACCCTTCCCGACATTGGCCTTGGCAAAGAATTTATGGCTAAGTCCTCAAAAGCAATCACAACAAAAACAAAGACTGACAAGTGGTACCTAATTAAACTAAAAAGCTTCTGCACAGCAAAAGAAACTATCAACAGAATAAACAGACAACCTACAGAATGAGAGAAGATATTTACAAACTATGTATATGACAAAGTTCCAATATCCAGAATCCGCAAGGAACTTAATTCAACAAGCAAAAAACAAATAACTCCATTAAAAGGTGGGAAAAGGACATGAACAGACATTTCTCAAAAGAAGACATACGAACAGCCGATGAACATATGAAGAAATGCTCAACATCACTAATTATCCAAGAAATGCAAATCAAAACCACAGTGAGATACCATCGCACACTAGTAGTAATAGCTATAATTAAAAAGTAAAAACAAACAAACAAACAAAAAAACAGAAGCTTCCAGCCTGGGCAATGTAACTGGGACCCCATCTCTACAAAAATAAAAAAATTAGCCATGCGTGGTGGCACACACCTATAGTCCCAGCTACTTAGGGGGCTGAGGTAGGAGGATTGCTTGAGCCTAGAAGGTCCAAGTTGCAGTGAGCCATGATTGCACCACCGCACTACAGCCTGGATGAAAGATCAAGACCCTGTCTTGTAAAATAAAAAATAACAAATGTTAGTGGGGTTGTGGAGAAAAGGGAACACTTATACACTATTGGTGGTAATGTGAATTAGTTCAGCCATGGTGGAAAGCAGTTTGGAGATATTTCAAATAAATTAAAACAGAACTACCATTCAGCCAAGGAGTTCCATTACTGGGTACATACCCAGAGGAAAATAAATCACTCTACAAAAAAGTTGCATGTACTTGTATGTTCACCACAGCAGTACTCGTAATAGCCAAGATGTAAAATCAATCTAGGCGCCCATCAACATTGGATTACATGAAGAAAATATGGTACATATACACCATGGAATTCTATGCAGCCATAAAAAAGAATGAAATCATGTCCTTTGCAGCAATATAGGTGCAGCTGGAGGCCATTATCCTAAGCAAATTAACACAGGAACAGAAAAGCAAATGCCACATGTTCTCACTTATAAGTAGGAACTAAACATTGGGTACATGTGGATATAAAGATGGGAACAACAGACACTGGAACTGGGAACACAGACTACTAAAGAGGGGAAAGAAGGAGGGGCAAAGGTTGAAACACTACCCATTGGGTAATGTGCTCACTACCACAGTAATGACGGGATCATTTGTACAGGTGACTGGATCACTTGTACTCCAAACCTCAGTGTCATCCAATAAACCCATGTAACCAACCTACACATGTACCCCCTGAATATAAAATAAAAGTTGAAATTATTTAAAAACTATATATTCCAATTAGTTCTGTACATCCTGTAAGAAACCCTTGATGCAAATCATTTCTAATTAAAAAAGACAATGGATCAAATTTTCATTAAACCTTAAAAATGAATTTATTAAAAAACTGATTTCTAGCTAAAGTTTACATAAAACTTTATGCTTTTTTTTGCTGAAATATGAATTTTTAAAATATGAATCACATAAGAAGCTAGCACAGCTTGGCACCATAAACATCACAAATACTTCATTTTTGCCATTTGGGACACCAGTCTCTTTTAATTCTTATTCTGTCACCTACTGGGTGGTCTCTAATTCCTCTGTTAACACTTAAAAATTGGTGTTAACTGTGTTTACCTCTGTGGGTTTGGATTAAAAGGTGGGAGGGGGCAGGATTTCACTTTTTTAATATAATGAAAACTTGTGAGAATTATGGGTGTTGCTTTGGTTCTTTGTTGTGCTTTTTCACAAAACAGAATTAAAATATCATGTGAATTTAAATTAAAAATAAATGTAATTTCAGATGTGATGTCCACATAATTCTCTGTCGTTGGGGTTCTACTTGGATTGTGCCTCTCTTCACCTTATATGCAGTCCCTGTACAGTTTTGTCCACATACTGTCTCCAAAATCCAGACTTGCATTTCCAAAAGGTTGGGTGACTTCTACTCCTCTTCCCACAAGGATTCCACAAAATGAGAATATATTTAAAATATACTATATATTTTTTCCAGATAATCTTTCCTTCATATCCTGGTAAATCACGTTTAAAAAGGTAGACCCCTGTATGTCTCTCTAGCAGCATAGTCATAATTCTATTAAGTAGTCCACTGAGGTTATCTTTTATGTGACCTTTGCTCCACCCCACATTCTAATAAGCTGTAAGAGGTCTTCAGAAAAGGAGTGTGATATATTGGTCTTAATAGCCCCAGTACCTAGAAGAGTGACTTACCCAGTAGACACTTAATAAGTGTTAGTTTGCTGGCAGACTCTTCTATTTTCTTCCTTTGGCAGTGAGTTCTGGGCCATCTACCCATATAGTTCTCCAAGCTGGAAACTCTGGCATCGCCCTAGGTAACTCCTATACCCTTAGTGCCTTCATTCAGTCAGTCACTAAGTTCTCCTGATTTTACCAGTTTAAAATTACTTGAGCTTCCCCTCTTCTTCATTACCAGTCTTATCCTTATATCATTTCCATTGTCAAATGGAATCTTTTTGCCTGGATGCTTGGCTTGCTATAGATAGTCTCCTTCCAGGTCTTTATATTCCCATCTGTCCTCGCCTCCACTGCAAGAGAAGTCCAATTAAAATTGAGACTCGATCTAGTTACTCACCTGTATAAGAACTTTCAATGCCCCATTAACTAAAGAATAAATCCAAGTTTCTCACTACCACATGTAAAGCTTTCCTTCATCTTGGTCTCTGCCAGACTCTCTAGGCTCATTTCCTTTTATGCACTGGTACAGCTTTCAGCTCAGAATCACCAAAACCCTAGTTACTTTCTAAATACAGAAGCTGTATAGCTTGTGGTGATAGGGAAGTCAGGATCAGTGGGTGCTATGGTTTGAATGTTTGTATCCCCTCTAAAATTAAGGTTGAAACTTAATCCCCAGTGAAACAATATTAAGAGGTGGGGCCTTTAGGAGGTAATTAGGCAATTAGGGCAGAGCCCTCATCGATGAGATTAGCACCCTTATAAAAGTGCTGGAGAAAGTGAGTTCAGCCTCTTTTTGTTCTTCCATCCCTTCCTTCACGTGAGGATGTAGCATTTGTCCCCTCCAGAGGAAGCAGAGTTCAAGGTGTCATCTTGGGAGCAGAAAGAGCAGCTCTCACCAGACACCAAATGCCAGTGCCTTGATGGTGGACTTCCCAGCCTCCAGAACCATGACAAACAAATTTCTATTCTTTATAAATTACCCAGTCTGTGGTATTTTCTTACTGTAGCATACAAAGACTGAGTAAGTACAGAACCACTTTCAGCAGTTTTTCAAAAGAGATAATATGGAGATATGACACTTGCTAAAACTATGATAAAATGCATTTGAGAAACAATGTGAAAAACAGAGTTTTGGAGAAAATTATCAAAGGAGGGCCTTTATTTTTATGTGGTAGCTCCCCCAGCCAATGGCAAAATAACCCTCTTCTCCAAGTTCTTCCTAGTGTTAGAACTTGAAACTCCGTCTGCTGTTATATGTATCCCATCTCTGGGTCACACACATTTCTGTCTACAGTATCTTCTAACCCGTCCCTACCAACTTCCTGTCCCCCATGTCCCTTTTTGAGTCAACTTATGCCTGTTTATTTTTTAAAGCAAAAAGCCACGTATTTTCTTATCCTGAAATATTACCTTCCTGCACAGGTTGGGCTAAGGGTCCTTCCTCTGTTTCCATAGCACTTACTCATAATTCTATTACTTATTATATCGAGATTGTCTATCATAAGTTTGTTCCACAAACTATAGGGATCTGAGGTCAAGGACTGTGCTTTCTTCATCTTATAGTCCCAGTACCTGGAAGAGTGACTGGCATCAGTTATACATTTAATAAAATGTTATTGGTTCAAAGAACAGGTTCATCTATCTATGGATGGATTCCATTTATAAAATAACTAACGGTGAGTGAAATAAGCACTTAATATTGAGCAGCCTAGGCTGTTCCTCCAGCTCCACTAACACAGGGACTGGACTAATCCTCCCTGAGCATGTATTATCTTGCAAATATCTTTCCTATTTTTATGTAGACTCAGATAAAGCAATAGTTCTATGCATTCTTTCATGTAGGCAATCTTCCTGGTAAAACATACCAATAGTTCTAACAGTGAGTGCTGCAGAGCCTGGAGTCAAAATGGTGTTTTAGCAAATGGGTTAGCAAATGTTACTAGCATCAAAGTAGCCTCAGGCAAATTTTCTTTGACAGTGTTTGTACGAAATTTTTATTTGTCTCAAGACAATGTTTTATTGTCTGATTACTTCAAAATTTTTGTCAGTTAATCCCCAAGTTGAATGAACTAAAACCAGAATTTGGATTCATTCATGCATCCAATTGATGATTCAGCAATTCTTTGCTGAATTCTAATTCTTTGTTAGGCACTTTGCTGAGTAATGGGTATATAGTGTGAACAAAGCAAATGTAATCTCCCTTTTCACAGTGCTTACAATATAGTGAGAGACAGAAAATACACATAGAAGAAAACACACAGAATATAACTAAAGATAATTTAACAAATACATTATTATTTTATTTCTATGTGTAGATCCTTCTCACTTCCTATGGTGAGACCAATAGGAAATTTAATCAACCAGAATATTCATGTTGTGAACCTACTCCTATTTACTACACTCTCTGATAATCATCTCATCTTTGAAAAAATATAGGTTATCAGGCATGAATACTCAAATTCCCTTCACTGATCTTTAGAATGTGTTCACAATTTACTCCTTATATTCTTATCCTATTGTTTCAAAAGGACAAAGTATTTTAACTGCTCTCCAAGATCACCCTAACTGTATCCAAAAGTCTAGCTTTTCATCATTTCATGGAGGACTTTGGGTTCTATGTTTTGGCTTAGTCTATGTCACATGTTCAATATATTCCATGATAAAGATGGTACTTTTTTAGAGCTCTTACTCTCTCAAGCCACTGTTTCACCATGTTACTTTCATTCATAGATGTTCTTCATAAAAGAAGAGAAGGGCAGGGAAGGGGGAAATTGGAGGAAGGATATTCCAAATTCACTTTCCTATCACTCACTTACATCTTAATTTTCTCTAACCTGGCTTCCACCCATATCATTTGATTGAAATTCCCATCACTGAAGTGGACATATGTAGTTTGCACCCTGCAATGGCTACTCCCCCTTCTGCTGGCATCACTGTCCTTTGGGACACCCTTTTCCCTATTTTTATTTCAATTGCTTTAGTTGGGTTCATCCTATCCCTAGATCCAGGTGTGGGCATGTAACCTAAAGGCAAACAACTCAATATAGGCCATGATGATAGGGTCTATAATCCTCATATATCTTTGTTAGAGCCAATCAGAACTAATTCTGTGAGTGAGGTTGTAGGTACCTTAAAAGAGAAAATTCTTTCTCTTTCTATGGATTTGAACTGGAATTGATGTAGGTTGAGATTGCTGCCACCATCTTGTCAGGGAGAAAAGCTTTCAGAAACTAGAGTCAAAACAGGAAGTACAGGCAAGAGATGGTAAAAGAGAGATAATGTCTGATTTCATTAATTGAGCTCTTAAATCCAAGCATACTAATAATCCTAATAATAGGACTAACCTTGAACTTACAGTTAAGGGAGTAAATTCTCTTTTGCTTCAACCAGTTAAGGTTCTGTGCTTGCTTACATTTGCAACATAAAGGATGACAATTTATACATCATCAAAAAATTCAGTGGCTCCACATCAAAAAGTTAGACCTCAATTTAACAACCAAACATTACAAGTAAAAGAACTAAAGAACCACGAGACAGTTAACCCCAAAGCTAGCAGAAGACAAGAAATAACCAAAATCAGAGCTGAACTGAAGGATTTGAGACACAAAAAACATTCAAAAGATCAATGAATCCAGGAGCTGGTTTTTTGAAAATTCAAAAAATAGATAGACAGCCAGCTAGACCAATAAAGATGAAAAGAGAGAAGATCCAAATAAATACAGTTCAAAACGACAAGGGGAATATTACCACTGACCCCACAGAAATAAAATAACAATCAGAGAATATTATGAACACCTCCATGCACATAAACTAGAAACTCTAGAAGAAATGGATACATTCCTGGATACATACACCCTCCCAAGACTGAACCAGGAAGAAATTGAATCCCTGAAGAGACCAATAATGAGCTCTGAAATTGAATCAATAATAAATAGCCTACCAATCAAAATAAGCCCAGGACTAGAGACATTCACAGCGGAATTCCACCAGATGTACAAAGAAGAGTTGGTACATTCCTGCTGAAGCTGTTCCAAAAAACTCAGGAGAAGGGACTCCTTCCTAACTTACTCTATGAGACCAACATCATCCTGATGCCAAAATCTAGCAGAGAAACAACATCAACAAAAAAAACTTCAGGCCAATATCTTTGGTGAACATCAATGCAAAAATACTCAACAAAATATTGACAAACCAAATCCAGTAGCACATCAGAATGTTTATCCACCACAATCAAGTAGGCTTTATCCCTGGGATGCAAGGTTGGTTCAATATATGCAAATCAGTAAATGCGATTCATCACATAAAGAGAACTAAAGACACAAATGATACGATTATCTCAATAAACGCCAAAAAGAGTTTTGATAAAATTCAACACCCCTTCACATTAAAAACTCTTAATAAACTAGGAATTGAAGGAACATACCTCAAAATAATAAAAGCCATCTGTGACTAAACCACAGCCAACATCATACTCAATGGGCAAAAGCTGGAAGCATTCCACTTGAAAACCAGCATAAGATAAGGATGCCCTGTCTCACCACTCCTATTCCACATAGTACTGGAAGTCCTGGCCAGAGCAATCAGGCAAGAGAAAGAAATAAAGGGCATGCAAATAGGTAGAGAGGAAGTCAAACTATCCTTATTTGCAAATGACATGATCCTATATCTTTTGTGTCCCAAAGGACAGTGATGCCAGAAAACCCCATAGTCTCAGCCAAAAAAAGATAAGCCAATAAACAACTTCAGCAAAGCCTCAGGATACAAAATCAGTGTATAAAAATCACTAGCACTCCTATATACCAACAACAGTCAAGCAGAGTGCCAAATCAGGAAGGCAATCTCATTCACAACTGCCACACACACACACACAAATCAGAGATGATACAAACAAATGGAAAAAAAAATTCCATGTTTATGGATAGGAAGGATCAATATCATTAAAATGGCCACATTGCCCAAGGCAATTTACAGATTCAATGTTATTCCTATTAAACTGCCAATGACATTCTTCACAGAACTAGAAAAAACTATTTTGAAATTCACATGGGACCAAAAAAAAGCCTGAATAACCAAGGCAATCCTAGGCAAAAAGAACAAAACCAGAGGCATCACGCTACCCAACTTCAAACTACACTAAAGGGCTACAGTAACCAAAACAGCATGGTTCTGATACAAAAACAAACACATAGATCAATGGAACAGAATAACAAGCCCAGAATTAGGGTTGCACATCTACAACTATCTGATCTTTGACAAATCTGACAGAAACAAGCAATGGTGAAAGGACTCCTTATTCAATAAATGATGCTGGGAAAACTAGCTAGCCAAATGCAGAAGATCAAAACTGGACCCCTTCCTTATACCATATACAAAAATTAACTCAAGATGGATTAAAGACTTAAATGTAAAACTCAAAACTATGAAATCCCTGGAAGACAACTTAGGCAATACCATTCCGGACATAGGAATGGGCAAATATTTCATGACAAAAATGCCAAAGGCAATTGCAACAAAAGCAAAAATTGACAAATAGGATCTACTCGACCTAAAGAGCATCTGCACAGCAAAAGAAACAATCAGCAAAGTGAACAGACAACCTATAGAATAGCAGTACATTTCTGCAAACTATGCATCTGACAAAGGTCTAATATATAGCATCTTATAAGGAAGTTAAACAAATTTACAAGAAAAAAATAAACCATTAAAAAGTAGGCAAAGGACATGAACACTCTTCAAAAGATATACATGTGACCAACATTCATATGAAAAAAAACTCAGCGTCAATGATCATTAGAAAAATGCAAATCAAAACCACAATGACATATCATCTCACACCAGTCAGAATGGCTATTATTGAAAAAATCGAAAAATGACAGCTGCTGGCAAGATTGCAGAGAAAAAGTAACACTTATACACCATTGGTGGGAGTGTAAAATTAGTTCAACCATTGTGGAAGACAGTGTAGTGATTCCTCAAAGATCTGAAAAGCAGAGCTACCATTTGACACATCTATCCCATTACTGAGTATATACCAAAAGAATATAAATTGTTTTCTCATAAAAACATGTAAATGTGTTATGTTCATTGCAGCACTAGTCACAATAGCAAAGACATAGAATCAACCTAAATGTCCATCAATGGCAGACTGGATAAAGAAAATGTGGTACATGTACACCATGGAATACTATGCAGCCATAAAAAAGATCATCTCCTCTGCAGGAACATGGATTGAGCTGGAAGCCCTTATCCTTAGCAAACTAATGCAGGAAAAGAAAAGTAAAGAACATGTATTCTTACTTATAAGTGGGAGCTAAAAGATCACAACACATGGACACAGAGAGGGGAACAACACACACTGGGACCTATCAGAAGGTGGAAGTTGGGAGAAAGAAGAAGATCAGGAAAGATAACTAATGAGTACTATGCTTAATACCTAGATGATGAAATAATCGATCCAACACACCTCCATGATACAAATTTACTTATATAACAAACCTGCACACGTACCCGTGCTCTTAAAAGTTCAGTGGCTAATATTTGTTAGAATGAATCATTTATTTCCTTAAATATGTAGCCTTCCTCTGTCTTTACCCATTTTTAAAAATCCTTTTCTTAACCCCCTCTGCTTCTTCTTTATGTGTAGCATAAAACTGCAGAATTCAGGGTTTGAATGTATAAGGGTCAAGGAAACTAATGTGCATTGAGATCTTCATGGAAGACACATTTTATATGTATAAATGCCTAAGGTATGGACTCGCTTTTTGGAATTTTGTTTAGAATACCACACGATTAAAATGCTAAAAGAAAGATGTCATATGAGGGGAAAATAGTTGTAAATTTGGACTGCATGTTATAATTTCCATTCTGAATGTAAAGAATTGAATATTAATAAGGCATTAAGTGAAGGCTTTTTTTTTTTAACAGTGATAATGCCTCTGATTCTATCTAAAAAAAATGGGAGAACTGTTATTGCATTTTTATATTAGCACACTTTCTGAAAAGCAATTAAATTTCCTCGCCACCTCAGTTTTTAGAAAGCAAAAGATTAGAAACTACAATAAAACTGAACATAATTTCCAAAAAACCTGAAAGTCATTGGACTGTGAGATATTTGAAATCATATCAAAAAGCAGAATTTATGGCCCTATGACTTACGGAAAAGAAAATTGAATTGTGTTTTATTTTTAAAACATAACCACTAAAATGGTGTTTCCATAGTAACAAGGTCAATACCAGTAGCCATTACAGACCTTCCCCTTTTCTGATGGTGGGTTTAAAGATCTTTTCCAAACACCACTTTAAAAGACCTATGAAGAAAACACAGGTTTTCTGATCATTCATCTGAACCGAAAATGAAGAAAACCACACATGGAGTATTGAATTTCTCATGTTTTATGGATTACAAGCATTCATCGCTGTCATCTTTTCAGAAAGAAGCCTGCCTGACTAGCTACCATGCCAAATCCTGAACTTGGGATTTGATTAGCCTGATTGTAAATCAGGATGAACAGAAGTTGTTTGCAGTAGTATTCAAACAGACATAAAAGGTGGCACAGTATTAAAAAACATACTTCTTTAACATCTAAATATTGAAAGAGTTAAGTAAATAATCCTTGTTATTAAATTTCAAAGGCTCAGATAAAATATTGTATCGCTACTAGAGGAAGGTCAGACAGATGTAGGCCACATTTTGTTGACAACAGAACTAAATAGCTCTTTGGCCATAAAAATCAGTTCATTGAGCCCCACCAGGAAGTGGACTGCCCTTTCTTTTTTCTCTATATCAAGGTACACTGCCTATATGATAGTCATTTGTATAGCTTTGTCTTCTTCACTAAACTGAGAGCCCCTTGAAAGCAGAGATACTTTATTTCTCTATGTATTCATGACAGTATTTCACATGATATTTTGTACATAAAAAATACTGAAAAAAACAAGCAGAGAATGCATCATGAAAAATAATCACAAAACAGTAGCTAAAATAACAAAATCTCTGGTTTAATTTTAGAAACAATGTATCAGTTAAAAATATGTACTCATGATTTTAATCTCTTTAAACCAAGAGGCTTTAGAATCTTTGTTCATAGAATCCCCAACAGCAAAATAATGAATCCAATTACCTGCCCCCTAGATCAATTCCTTCAGAATCTCTACAGGTGGGGCTCTGGCATCAGTATTTTCTAAAGTTACTCAGATGATTCTTATGTGAAACAAGTGTTGAGAATCATTGCTTTACACAGTTCTCCCATGGTGCAACTGAGGATTAATTTACTTCCTACGTTAGCTATATTTCCCCCGCAATATTGCCTCATAATACTATATTTAGCAAACCTATAAGAACTTTTATTATAACCCAATGATTTTTCCCTGTGAACACTTTTTATAATAAAAAGTATCAACTAAAACAGTTTGGTCTTACACAATTAAAACTTTTAGCCCAAATTATCATTTATAGTATTCTGTTTAATATACTTATTAGCTTTCTGTTACTGTGAATTCAGCTTTAAAAACCAGAGCTGAATACAGTACCAACATAACAGACAGTAAATAAATATCAGTAGAATCAGTAAATAAATATCGGTAGAATTAAGTATATGTTTTTGTGCTTTTATACATACTTTTCTGAGTCTGTAATGCCTACAGACTCACACCCTCTATGTATCTGGAAAAATTGCAATTCATCTTTTAAAACACACAGATCATATTTTTCTTCCTCCACGAAACCTTCCCTGATGGGGATAGATCATTAAGCACCTTCTACTCTGGCACTGTCTCTGCTTCCCTTTCATGCTTCTGCTTTGCACTTAGCACTTATCACCTTGTACTGTCATCGATTTTTCTTCCTTTTTTTTTTTTTTGGTTTTAATATAAGCCCTTTCTCCATTGTTGATTGTGAATAATTGGCAGGAGGTGCTAATTCAGGCCTCTGTCTGCTTTTTCTCTCAGGGCACAACACAATCACTGGAAACAATAGAAACTCAGTAGGTGTTTACTAAAGTGAATGAATAAATGGCCATATTGAAGTGAAAGAGGCGCATTTCAAAACCACTAATGTAGGCCAGGCATGGTGGCTCACACCTGTTAATCCCAGCACTTCGTGGGGCTAAGGCAGGATTGTTTGAGGTCAGGAGTTTGAGGCTGGCCTGGGCAACATAGTGAGACTCTATCTCTACAAAAAAATAAAAGAAAAAATTAGCCGGGTGTGATGGCACATGCCTGCAGTCCCAGCTACACAGAAGGGTGAGGCAGGAGGACTGCTTGAACCCAGGATTCAAGGTTGCAGTGAGCTATGATTGTACTATTGCACTCCAGTCTTGGAGTGAGACTTGGGTGACAGAGTGAGATGCTGTCTCTAAAAAAAGGTAAAAACAAAACAAAACAAAAAAACCACTAATGCTATGAATTGAATTGTGTCCCTCCAAATTTACATGTTGAAGCCTTAACTCCCACTGTGCTGGCATTTGGAGTTGAGACCTTTGGGAGACTTTGAGAGATCATTAGTGTTAGACAAGTGCATGAGGGAAGGGTAGAGCCCTCAATACGGGACTGGTGCCCTTATAAGAAGAGACATCTGAGATCTTGCTCTCTCTCTCTGCCATGTGAGAACACAGCAGGAAGACTGCCCTCATCAAGGCAGGAAGATGGCCCTTACCAGAATCCTATCATGCTGGCACCCAGATCTCTGACTTCCAGCCTCCAGAACTATGAGAAAATATATTTCTGTCATTTAACATTACTTGGTTTATGTTTTTTTTTGTTATTCTGAGATGACCAATACAACTGTGAATCAGGATTAAATTATTTGAAGAAAAAAATATAAACATTACAGATATTTATGCTTTCTCTCCTTTACTTCAATCCTTTAAAAATAAGTGTTTGCTTTTTCAAAGAAAAGGCTATATCAAATGCACTTAGATGGGATATTTCATAGATATTTCATGATTTTTCCCCAATTAGCCTGAGGCCTTTATTTATTTATTTATTTTTTATTTTTTGGTATTTTCCTGATAAACTAAGAAGCCTATCAGTGGAAAATGAATTAATTTTGCAGAGCAACAATTAATCAATGAGAAAACATAAATTACCTTGGCCACTGCATTAACAATTAGGGCTATTCATTAGGTTTCCTTTTATGTTTTTTCTTACAGATGTCATTCATTAAAAACCCAGTATTCCTTGCACTGTGCTAAATATTACATCTTAAATTAATTTTTCTTTGTCTTGCTTAGAGAAAACATTTAAGATACCCTGGAAGCTCCTTAATGTATTATTTATTTATTCAACTAATATTTATTGTGAATTGTGGAAACCAAATTCAGTGTTTAAAGCCTATCTAAGCTGGTTTCATTCTAGCATTTTCTTGGGACCATGACTATAAACTGCCCAGTCCGTATCTGGGGAATGTACCGTATAAGCAAAGCATACACACAGTGTAGTTTAGATTGACAATACACATACTTTTAAATTTCATGAATGAGTAACATTTTTACAATTGGGGGAACTAACACCAATTTGTCAACATTTTACCTGACCAAATAATAACAGTGAAAAGAAACAAATACCACTATCAGTTTTTATCTTTAGTTCACAAATGATGGAGTATTTTAACACAAAATAATTAAGGAAAATAATCAGAAGAGAATAAAGGGTGGTTTTCAAAGTGTTCACATTTTGTTTAATGGATAAAAACATCCACTATGTCCCTTATTCTTCTTATTTCAGTCTAAATTAGTGAAACTTTGTTCCTCTTTTCAACTATTTAAAATTCCTTTCTTATTCTAATTCTAATTATTTCTTATTCTAATTCTTTCAGCCATTAAAATAATAAGTAAACCTGGTTTAATTCTACCAGCCTTGTAGGGTCCAAATGAAAAATGCATGTTTACTGACCTGTAATTATTTTACCTCATTTTGTCAAATACCAAAGATAAATGATGTTTCTTATACCATGGTTATTTTATATTTCTGCATCTATGCCCTCTAAATATCTATGTGAAGGCTATAAACCAAAGACTAACAAATATAACAACAAAACTTACATGTGTGGACCCAATGAAATTGCCCTCGCCATTACAATTCCAAGAATCAGAGTTGTTAAACCTGTAGAGATGAGGGAGACCTGTCAAAGAAAATACAAGGATATTGCCAGTTTAGGACAAAAATTATTTTATTTTAAATGTTAAGTCTTTCTCGTTTTTAATTGGGTAAACTTACATATAGATTTTTCTGCCTAATTCTTTAGTAGGTTATTCTTGAAGCTTGGTGTTGATAATCTCAGGCAGGTAACTTCTTATCAGATCATAGTGTTGGTCCCCGCACCCACCCCAAGTAGGTGAGCAAGTATTATACATGACTGTCATCACCATGCAATATGGCTTTGAAAAATTTTAGTGGCTCCTGCATGGAATACAAAACTGGTGATTTTAGCTTATAAAAGTAAAAGTGAAATTATGTTTCCTTTTTTCTTCAAGTCCTATTTTAGTGTTGACATGTGCCTTTTTACTATCTATAATTGCTGCTTCTACTTGTCTTACTCTCTTTCTTTCAACACCACATACATTCCTCTCCCTTCTTTTCTTATTTTTATTTTTATTTATTTATTTTTTTGAGGAGGGGTACCTCAGTTTTTTCCTCTCTGCTCTTCAGCTCTACTTTTCCTACATGGTTTTGCCCTTTGGTCTGTGTTTCTAGGCCTGTTTTGCTTCTTCCTGTCTGTTCTGTCATTATGTCAACTGGTTAAAATATAAACTGGTCTGTGTATGTCTGTGCCCTGTGCACTCATTATGCTAGGTTTGTGTGTCTAGTCTTAATTTTTTTAAATGAACAAGCACATTATGGATCCTTTCTCTGATAAGAAAAAATAAATATAAAACTGCTTGTAATTTATGTGAGTCTCATTAACCTTGTTTTCTAAGTTGTTAATTTTTAACTAGAAAGAAGTTTCTATTATGAATTGGCTTATCTTTTGAGGGAGAGAGAGATTAAACAACATCCCCAAGGTGACACAGCTGGAATGTGGCAGAGAGGGAACTCAGATACAAGCAGCCTGACTGCAGATTAGGGCTCCTAATCACTCTTCTTTGCTCATTGAGTGATTTATTTAGCTATCGCAATATGACACTTTTAAGGGGGATTTAGGAAAAAATGCCCAGGTATTAATAATATAACAGAATGTTAATAGTCTTCCTTTTATGAACGCCTCGCTCTCTGCTCAGAAGATAACATCTATGTGTACACTGAATATGTGAAACGGAAAATAGTTCAAACATTTTATATAATTCACAAAAAAGCATGTTTTGATACAGACTTGTTTGTTTCTGGTTGGCTATTAGGGATGGTTAGAATACTCTGAAATATTATGTCTACCCTCAGCTCTACCTGGAAGGATGAACTTCATAACTGGATACACAACATCAAACATCACAGTGAAAAGTAAAATTCAGTCAAATGTTGGATTTTTCAAAATAGAATATAAAAATATTATATAAATAACTCTTTAAAAAAATATCTTGTCAGAATGTTTGGCATTACGTAGACATAGTACCAATAATATTTTGGGTAAAATACAAATATTCCTTGAGAGTAAGTGCAAATGAGCATCTGTAGTGAACTGAATAATTATTTAATTGTTTTCATTAGAAGAGTTCAGTATTCCTCTTTAGTAATATGAATCATAAATATTGGCAAAATTCTCAAAAATTGACCAATCAACACATTGAAAATTAAATTCACTGGATGAAAAATAAGCACAGTAGACATTGTAATTTACAAATAAATATATTTTAAGCCATTGAAGTGATTCATTGTTACTTCTTAATTTTAAATTGTTTAAACTACCTACACAAAAGATGGAACACTTTTCCAATAAATTAGATTTGCTTTAAATATAGTTATTTGTATTTTCTAAATTTAAAATGTGTTGTCTGACATCAGGGTATCTACCTTAAAAAAGAGAAAGGAAGAATATATTTAGTTCATACTCATCAACTATTTAACCATCGGTTCTCACAAACTAATGATTCGAACACAGTTTACTCTAGCATAACCATTAAGTAAACTAGAAGAAACTAAAGATGAATACTGTAACTAAGAACTTTGTCAAGTAGACAGTAGATTACTGCAGGCAACAAGGTACTTTTCTATGACAATTTAAAAGGTAAAAATTACCTTTCCAAGCTTCGCTATATTTCGGTACAAAGATAAAGGCAGAGTAAAGGTAACTGTGGAAAGCCCAATAATGAAGTGGCGACCAATAAACACGTTTTCAGGATCAACTAAAACACAATAAATATTAAATATTACAGGTATAAGTAACACATTGGTGACACACTCAATAGCTCGGCATTTAATTATAAACATTACCTAAACATAAATACTACCTCAATGACAATGATTTTGAGTTAATACTCTCCATAAAACCATATAAAAATAAAAATAAATCACAATACAAACACAAAAAACCTTCAGGATGACTTATACTTCAAATGATGTTATAATATTTAACACTGAAATTATTTTACTAGCCTCCTAACCAGTTTTCATGCTTCTGCCTTCCTTTGTCCTCTTACAGTATACTCTTAACCCAGAAATTACAGAATTCCTTTTCTAAGGTAAAAAACATTATGTCATTCCCCGCCCAAAACCCTTTAATGATGAAACCCTTCAGGTAGAAAGTAAGCTATAGGAGGATGATGCATTTTCTAAGGTTTTTTTTTTGTTTGTTTTGTTTTGTTTTTTTTCTGTACCCAAGACACTTGGACAGTAATACTTTAAAAAAATTTCAAAAATAAAGATTTAGATAAAAATATTTAATATATTTCTATACTTTTGTCAAGAAAAAAGTGGTTTCCCTGATTGGCAGAAGCAACATACAGGATAGGGCAGAAGTCACAGGGAAGCTGCTGTAACTGGTAGATGTGGCAGATTCTTGGCCATGGTCAAATACAAATAGAAAATTATATATATCAAAAA